>NW_012114711.1:6474144-6556351 GCF_000951035.1 Colobus angolensis palliatus | reverse complement strand
AAAAAAAAAAAAAAAAATGTTCTTCCATTCTGCTAATTAAAGAAATGGAAGTAAAACAGTAATATTAGCTGCCTATCAGACTGAAAAAGCAAAAGGTATAATGATGCCCAGGACTGGTTAGGGTACAGGAAAGGAATTTTCATATACTTTTGGTAGGAGTGTACCTTGAAAAGTAACCTGACCATAGGTATAGGTATCGAAATGTGAAATGTGCATCCCCCTTAATGTAACAATTCCTACTCTAGCTAGTGATTCTAAGGAAATAATTGCATAAGCCTATAAAGGTGTATGTACAAGAATGTTTATCACAGACTTGTTTCTAATAAGAAAAAAATGGAATAGGCCGGGCGCGGTGGCTCAAGCCTGTAATCCCAGCACTTTGGGAGGCCGAGACGGGTGGATCACGAGGTCAGGAGATCGAGACCATCCTGAGCTACACAGTGAAACCCCGTCTCTACTAAAAAATACAAAAAAAAACTAGCCGGGCGAGATGGCGGGCGCCTGTAGTCCCAGCTACTCGGGAGGCTGAGGCAGGAGAATGGCGTAAACCCGGGAGGCGGAGCTTGCAGTGAGCTGAGATCGCGCCACTGCACTCCAGCCTGGGCAACAGAGCTAGACTCCGTCTCCAAAAAAAAAAAAAAAAAAAAAAAAAAAGATGGAATAAACCTGAATGTCCTTATTTAGGAAACTATTTTTTTTTTTTTAATAATAGTATGGTGATAGAGTGGAATTTTCATCAGTTGTTGTTATAATGATTATGGCAGATCCTATGTGGTGATACAGGAAAATGTCTGTAATATACTGTCATGTGATCAAGATAGAATATAGAATAGCAAGTATAGTCGGATGTATTATTTTATTTAAGATATATGTGTTTACACCTATGCATAAACTAATCTAGAAGTCTGATTATTTCATGGGGACCCAAAATAATGGAAGCAATTTTACTTCTCAAGTTGCTTAAATATTTCACAATAGTTTTCCATTATTCAAAATTCATTTTCTTTTGAGAGGTATTATGGATGGAATGCTTGTGTCTCCCCAAAATCCATGTTGAACCCCTGCCCCCTAATGTGCTATCATTAAGAAGTGAGGCTTGGGGGAAGTAATTAGGATGAGATGAGACTGTGGGAGTAGAGCCCTCATGAATGGGATTGATGTCCTAATAGGAGTCCCACAAGAGCCTGCTTCATCTCTAAAACATGTGAGGACAAAATGAGAAGGTGCTGCCTATGAACCAGAAAGCAAGTCCTCACCAAACACAGACTCTTTCATAATCTTGATATTGGACTTCCCAGGCTCCAGATTTGTGAAAAACAAATTTTTATTATTTATAAGTCACTCAGCCTATGAAATTTTGTTATAGCAGCCTGTGCTGATTAATTCAGGGGGAAAGGATATACGGGAAGCATCAGATCCATACCCCTAGGAATCATCACATTATGGAGGGAGTAGTCCAGTTAGACTATGGGTAAGCCTTCCTGGAATGAAGAATAGTACAGACTGAAGGAACATGTAAAATTTTCATATAGTCCAAAAAATTGGAGCTAACCTAGAAATAGCTTAAATCACCATGGCTTTTACTCCTTCTGTGCCAAGCCCACTATCATTAGAAGTAGACCTGTATTCCCAGGTTCTACTACAGCTCTTGACATTTTGATTAATTCATTTCATTGACAGGACTCCGTTCTTGGGATTTCTAGAAAGCTGGTGATATTTACTGGGCTACCAGAGAAGTTTCAGGTTGCCACACTTTTCAGGTGGAACCATTTTTGTTGCACTTTTTAGGTTGAACCATTTGAAATGGCTACCACAAACCACTTTGACCTACAGAAACAAAAGCTATATATGGTTCATTATAACACACACTGATAAAGAAATTTATATTCCATATGATGTACGAGATGATATCTTCAGCAGCCCATTAGTTAAGAAGTGGCATGTATTTAACCTGACCAGGTATTTGGCTCCCCAAGTTTGAGCGATGTAAAAAGTTGCAGTTGCACAATGGGCACTGTGTACTTTTGCTACCATTAGTTTGAAACTTTTAGTAGAAACTCGGTTGTTCTAGCTATGGGTCTCTCCTCCACTTTATTGCATCTATATTGCAGTGCTCATCCCTCACATCACACTCACCACAAGAAGCTCTTACCATAGGCTTGTTGTTTTTACTTCCAAGAACTATTAAACACAAGGCATAACGTAAAATCAAACTGTGACGGCTCTCTGAAGCTGAAGCATGCTCTGTCAAAGATGAGAGAGCAAAGCTAAATCAAACAATGACTTGGACCGTTTAGGTGGCCTAAGTTATAAATTGCAAGGCAGCAAAGATAATTGAGAATAATGTAGGAAAAGCTAGAATCAACATAAATCATTTAAAAAGGATAACAAGATATATCAACTGGACCGATTTTGAGGCAGGTTTGAAGTCGGGTATGTTTGGAAGGCACCAAAATAGGTGATTAGATACAATATTCAGCGTAATGTGCAGGAAAAGCAATCAGATGAAGCAAATCAGTTTCCTGGACCCTAATGCAGGGAATGTGGAGGGTTTTATTAAATATCAAATTAAATTTAGATTTATGGCTGCTGTTGATCCACTAGATTTAAACTGACATTATCACACCATTATTTTTTAATTCCTTGCTGCAGATGCTTTATTAAACAAACAAAAAATAGACTGGAAGCAAAAGTCAGCACCAATTTCTAAATAATTTTTGCATTTTCTCATAATTATTTCAACCTGTGACCATTTATTCCCTGCGTTGATATCACACAGACTGCACTGCTAGTATAGAATATTATGTTACAGTGTAGATGAGACACAGGGGGAAAGACATTTTTTAACATTGACCTTTTTTTTAAATAAATGACCCAAATTATCAACATTTAAAAAAAATATTTCCATGACCGATGATACTAGAAGCAATAGAATTTGTCCAGAGAAAGTAGCACTGGGGTGTTGATTTTCTAGGAGGTGGTTTTTAGGAAGGGTAAGATGCACTGAGGCAGTAATGCAGGAGCCAGAATGATAGATGTGAGAGTTTTCTGAGAGAAATTGTCATTCCCAAATATGGGGATGAATAGAACTCAGTTGCTTTGTTCCAGGAGATATGTCTGAGTCCTGAGTGGAACAAAGCAGTCTCCTCCATTCTTCTGCTTTGCTGAGGAGACCCAGAATAGACACAACCAGTAGCAGAGTGCAAATGAAGCCACTATAAGGCAGACCCACATAGAGGGAAGAAGCTGGGATTTTACCCCCAATAGAAGAAAAGACAGCAGCTAAAAGGAAACTGAAATGTGACTAGGTCATGATGTGCAGCTGTCTGAAGAAACAGGAGAAAAAAAAGTGGCACGTCTACCCAGGAATAAGCTGCCTTCACTGGCCCCACTGCTGTGTGAGTTTCCTTTCCAGAGCTATCTACCAGGACTCCATCCTCAGCTCATAACTGGTAGGAATTTCCAAGCATTGCATTCTCACCTCTGAAGGGGGAAGGCCTACCAGGACACCTTGGAGCATTCCTACATCCTCCATTCCCAGGTGCAGATATAAAATGGGACAGGGCTCCAGTGATGCTGCTCTTATTGACTTGCAGACTGATTGATTGATTTCTTTTTTTTTTTTTTTTTTTTATCAGAGTCTCACTCTGTCACCCAGCCTGGAGTGCAGTAGTGCAATCTCAGCTCTCTGCACCCTCCACCTCCCCGGTTCAAGCAATTCTCCTGCCTCAGCCTCCCAAGTAGCTGGGATTACGGGTGTGCACAACCACAACCACACCTGGCTAATTTTTGTATTTTTAGTAGAGACGGGGTTTCACCATGTTGGCCAGGCTGGTCTCAAACTCCTGACCTCAGGTAATCTGTCCACTTCGGCCTCCCAAAATGCTGGGATTACAGGCATGAGCCACCATGACTAGCCAGACTTTTGCAGATTTCTTGTGCAACCTGGTCCTGTCAGGCTTACCTGCCTGGTGCTTCCACAGCTGAACCATCATGGCTTCATGTCTTGGTTCCCTGACCTGTAGTATCTACAAATCCCTTTTGGTTATTAGGACTTGTAGTCATTACCGTCTCAAGGCTATCTTTTCTTTTTGCCACCTATTGCTCATCAGGGAAATAATTCAATCTTCCTCTGTTCCAAGGGTTAGGAAAAGAGCACCTTCTACCCTGGAACATTGGAATAAGAAGAGTTTGGGGGGCAGAGGGGTGGAGATTGGTGTTTTTCTTGACCACCTGCTAATATTATTAGCATTTAGTAGAAAAGGAGCTTCCAGTCCCTTTCCTCACCCCATAGCCCCAGCTCAGAAGACCCTAGTATGCCCCAGTGAGCCCAAAATCCCATATTCATAATGGCAGTGTTTGTTTCCCACAGTGCACATGAAATACAAAATGATAAGTTGACTGTTGATGGTACCTAGGGGAGTTTTCAATGGCATAAATACATGCATGGGACCATTTGAGTAACGGAACTGTGCTCTTACATCAAACTCATGAGTTTATGGGTTGTTTAGGACGAAGCTAAGGTAAAAGAAGTGAGTGTATTTAAAGAACAATAATACAGGAGGTACAGAGATATAGAGAAAATACTGAAGGGCTGTGCAACTGCCTGGAGGTTAAGGTAACTCTGCTGGAAGATTTTGTGAACAGAGGTGAAACTACCGCAGCAGCTGGCCTGGATGGATTTATCAGGAGCCTTGTGCCGGACTAGGTCCTCAATTTCATACACTGCCCTAGAGACTGACATAATGCCAGGCTGAGCAATCCACAAGCCAGGGTCAGAATGCAAAATACAGATGAGCTCAGGTTGTGCCTGCCAACTTAGAACCCAGACCCCAGCCTTATCCCACCTGGTTGGGTAGCTTCTCCTTTGGACCCCAAACATGAAGGTGTTGATGACTCTCCCAACCAGTGCCATGGCATTGCTGACCTATCCTTCTAGGGATGGCTCCACAGATTGCATCTGGAGAACCTGAGAGGGCAGAAGAAGGAGTTCAAAGGTGAGTTCCACCACCCATCCCCAAGGGGAAATCAGTGTAGTCTGGGGATACCAAACTCCATAGAGTCAAAGTGGTGAGAATTATCTCTATTGGTCTCTATAATAATAAGGATCAACAGTTACAGTGCTCCGCTGAGTGAGGATCTGTAGAGTAACATGTGAAAATATATTCGTGGATAAACATTGACATGGATACTCAGAAATGTGACTTGCTTTCTTTCTGGTTCTGGTCTCTGTTACAACTGCTTGAGTTTTTTGACTAATGAATAGATACTGAATAATAACAGCAAATACCTATATAGTTAGCATGTATCAGTCTCCTTGAGCTGCTGTAACAAATTACCACAAACTTGGCAGCTTATAATGATAGAAACACATTCTGTCACAGTTCTGGATGCCAGAAGTCCCACATCAACACATCAGCAGGGCCACACTCCCTCTGGAAGCTCTGTGGGAGAGGCCATTGTTTGCCTCTTCCAGCCTCTGGGTGGCTTTTGGTATTTCTAGGCATTCCTTGGCTTGTGGCTACATCTCTCCAAACTCTGCATCCATCTTCCCATCACTTTCCCTTCTGTGTGTCTATCTTGAAGTCTTCTGTCTGTCTACATGTCCTCTGTCTGTCACTTGTAAGGACACATGAGTAGATTTAGGGCCCACCCTGACAATGCAAAGTTAACTCCCTGCCTCAAAATCCTTAATCACATTTGCAGAGACCCATTTTCCAAATAAGATAGCATTCATATATTTCAGGGAGGATTAGTCAGGGTTCTCCAAAGAAACAGAACCAACAGGATGTGAAGAGATAGTATTGATTTTGATTTTAAGGATTGGCTCACACAATAGTGAAGGCTTATAGCAAAATCTGAAGGGGTAGGCCAGGAAGCTGGAGCCAGACGCCTGGGACAAGGTGCAGTTTGAGTCCAAAGACAGTCTACTGGTGATACAGGAGCTAAAAAGAAATTATTATTTAATTATGTAAAGTGATTACCTTACAGTTAGTGAGGGTAAGAGAGTCCTCAGCAAGGGCTCCCTTTTAACAAAAAACAGCCCCCAAATCATTTCTCTAATAACGAAAAGCCTGAAAACTCAAGCTGCAGACATAGAAAAGCAAACTAGAAGCTTGCACAGGTGAATGCCAGCAGCTGTGCCAATAGGAAAAGGCTATCTGTGGGCCAGGCATGTTCAACATGGCAGGTCCATCTTCCCTTTTCTTTGTCAACCACATGTATAGTCAGGAACAGACAACATGGTGCAAGCCAGGTAGAGAACCCATCTCCATAATAAAAGAGTAGAGTGGGATGGCCAGCTTCCTCATACGCTATGCAAACGTCACACCTGGTCTGACCAATCTCTCGGGCCCTATGTAAATCAGACGCTACCTCCTCAGGCTCATCTATAAAAGCTCGTGCATTTCACTAGAAAACCAGAAGAACCACTCAGCGCCCTTCTCTCTGCAGGAGAGAAAGCTATTCTCTTTTCTTTTACTTTCACCTATTAAGCCTCCACTCTGAAACTCACTTCTTGAGTGTCTGTGTCCTTGATTTCCCTGGTGTGAGACGATGAACCTCGGATACTTACCCCAGACAACAATGCTGCTTCACTGGCAGCATTTGTTCTTATTCAAGGGAAGTCAGTCTTTGATTTATTAAGGCCTTCAGCTGATTGGCTGAGGTCCACCTACATTAAGGAAACAATTTAAGAGTTAATCTCACCCCAAAAACACCTTTACAGAAACATCCAGACTAATGTTTGACCAAATATCTGGGCACCATGGGCCAGCCAAATTGACACACAACATTGACCATCATACAGGTATTAGATGTGGATGTATTTTTGGAAGCCATTATCAGCCTGCCACAGTCAGTTAATAAATTGTAGGCAATGTTCTAAGCTTTTACATATATTGACTGATTTAATATGTACAATGACTTTGAGAGTAGAATTGCTGTTGTTATCATCATCCCCATTTTACAAATGAGGAAGCTGAAACAGAGAAGATAAGGAATCAGACTTAAGTCACACCGCTTGTAAATGATCGAGCCAGAATTGGACCAAGCAGTCTAGCTTAATCCAATTAAGTTTGGGAAAAAGGGTCACATTTCTGGTAAACCTCCATCTTTATTGTCTCATGTACAGTTACATTCAATATTTGCTATAGCTGTCTGGATAGATTTTACTTGCTAATTCATTATGTGAGAGTGATCACTACTCTAAGGGTTGGGTAGTTTCTGTAGTAATTTCTTCTTTCTCTTCCTCCTACTGCAGTGATTACCTTACACCCTATTTTGACTTTGTGCAGGTACCTCAGATAATAGCCTCAGTCATCTGACATTTAATAAACATTCACTCAGTGCCTGTCTCATGCTAGACCCAGCTCCAGGCATTTTGGGTGCAGGGAAGGACTCCAAGCTCCATTTCAGTGTTTTCAGCTTCCTCCAAATCCGCATGTTCTATCATTATCTTCCCTTGAGCAGATGCTGAAAATTGGCCCAGAGCTGCTAAGAGGAAGCCTTTCCTCTGACTCAGTTCCAGGGGTTATCTGCAGGCATAGGTGAGACTTTGAATATATATATATATATATCAATCTTGGGGGAAGATAGCAAGGTTGTTAAAGCAGATATAATCATCATGTTCTATCATTATCTTCCCTTGAGCAGATGCTGAAAATTGGCCCAGAGCTGCTAAGAGGAAGCCTTTCCTCTGACTCAGTTCCAGGGGTTACCTGCAGGCATAGGTGAGACTTTGAATATATATATATATATATCAATCTTGGGGGAAGATAGCAAGGTTGTTAAAGCAGATATAATCATCCAGGCTTTTCCTTATCTCAAAACCTAGCTATAGCCAAGATATCCAGCACATCACAAGGATAAGCCAGATGTAAATAAAGACCTGGGGAAGGCTTAAGTAGCTTTATATCACTTCCTTCCAGGCTCTCAGCAGAGCAAAAAGAATCTCTAGCTTCTTATACAGAAATGTTATAAAATCAAAGCGTTTTCATGTCTGTTTCCCTTTTCCTAACCACTTCACATCGCTGTTTCAGAAGATCCAGATGTTAATGGCTAAGTAGTTTTGTGTTTTCTATTATGATTAAAGTTTAAGAATAATCCTTTTTTATTTCAGTAGGACTTCAGTTCCTAAGTGCATTCACGTGTGTGGTCTGGTTCAGCCTCCCAACAACCTTGCTGAATAGGCCAGGAGTGTTGCCTTCTTTTTTTTTTTCTTTTTCTTTCTTTTTTTTTTTTTTTTTGAGACAGAGTCCTGCTCTGTTGCCAGGCTGGGGTGCAGTGTACTGCAACCTCCACCTCCCAGGTTCAAGTCATTCTCCTGCCTCAGCCTCCCAATTAGCTGGGACTACAGGCCCGTGCCACCACACCAGGCTAATTTTTGTATTTTTAATACAGACGGGGTTTCACCATGTTGACCAGGATGGTCTCGATTTCTTGACTTCATGATCCACCCACCTTGGCTTCCCAAAGTGCTGGGATTACAGGCGTGAGCCACCGCGCCCAGCTGTTGCCTTCTTTTATAGATGAAAAAGCTCAAACTCTGAGGAGGGAAGTCCCCAAAGCACACATGGGGTAAGCTGGGCTTTCTCCCTTTAGTCTTTAAATGTACCTGCATAAAATGAGCACAGTATTTAACACCAGAAAATAAGAGGGAGCCACCTTCCACCTTCTTCTGAACAGTAACAGCAGGCATCTCTATTATAGAAATGTAAACATTCCTGTGGTCCTTTAGAATATCTCCACAGTCTAAATGATTTTCAAGCTGAGTAAGTTTTAAGTTCCTTAAATAAAGTTATTGAAAATGACCTAATAAGTTGCATGCAAAAATTTAAGTACCCTACCCATTACAACCTATTATGCTACAACAAGGGAAACATATATTAGGAATATTTCTTTATTGCACTTATTTTACATAGTGCAGACCTGATGACAGAAACTAAGCTCCTTGGATTAAACTGCTTCAACCTGACCTGATTTATTGGTCCATTTTTAAGTTATAGTTAGCTGCACATGAGTATGAAATGTGCCTTTTTGGCCTGAGAAAGTGTGAATGCATATTCTAAATGCAGTGTTTCAAAGTAGTGTTTCACTATCATTTTATTTACGCTAAAAGTTTTCTAAGTCAAGTTTTATCAGGGTTTCTGGAGCATAGTTCATGATATATGTGAGTATATCCATCTATACCCCCACACGTAGATACTGTTGACAGCTGTTGTGATACCTCGGTTGTTGCCTTCTTAGTTTAAAAGAATTTAAGCAAGAGACACACAGTGAAGGAGATGCAGCATAGAGCAGTTTATTGCAAAAGAGAAAGAATGCTCTGAAAGTTAGGTGCAGAATAGACATTACACCCTGAGAGAGGCTTTGGGACAGGCTGCTCCTAAGGATGAGACAGCAAAGACAGGCGCACTAGGGAGACCCCCTTTGTGGGAGTCTTACATGATAATTCATAAGTGGTTGGGAAGAGGTGTTACTGGTAAACATGTTCTGGGTGATCCTCTGAGTGTACATGCACAGTAGCTATACATACTTGTTCACATGTCACATGTCTCATTATCATCTTAAATCTCCACCCTGGGTGTGTTTTTTACTATTATAGTGAGCAAAGGGTCAGTGTGAGGACTGGACAAATCAAAATGTGCATGCTGTCTACAGGGGAAGTTTCCTACTGAAGATAGCTTTGCTTGACTGAACTTGAGTACAGTGCGAATGCTGAAGCTTATTGTGTTGACTGTAGGGTTGCCACATCCCAAGAATATGGTCATCGCTTTTTTGACTTCCTATCCTGCTTCAATACCTACATACATATGCTATATGCAGTTAAAAGAATGTCTGTGGTGTCCAGCTACTTTGTGTGTATCAATCTTAAGCTGTGTGACCTTAGACTTAATCTTTCTAAGAATTAGAGATAAGATGAATAATCACATCTATCTCATGAACTTATTTTGAAGAATAAATTATATAACCACTGGAAAATGATAGATATAAGAGCCTGCCCACAGTGAGCACTTAGTACACATTATCTATCGTTATTCACAGGACAATCTCATTTATGCAAAGTACCTTAGCAATATAAAGGAGAATATAAAAGAGAGTCAGGGAAAAAAATGGTCTCTGTACTACTTTCCTGCTTCTGCTATAACAAATTACCACACATATGATGGCTTAAAACAACTTAATTTACTATCCTACTGTTCTGTAGATCAGAAATTAGTTTCAATAGGCTAATATCAAGGTGTTGGCAGGCTTGCATTCTTTATGGAAGCTCTATGGGAAAATCCATTTCCTTGCCTTTTCAAGCTTCTAGAGTGACCCCTTCTTTGAGCTTCAAAGCCAGCAATAAATGGATGATCAGGTTTTCTACTGTATCACCCTGATATTCCTCTTCTATCCCTCTGCCTTTCTCTTATAACAGCAGTCCCCAACCTTTTGGGAATGAGGGACCAGTTTCATGGAAAAGAATTTTTCCATGGACTGGGGTTGAGGCAATGATTTCAGGATGATTGAAGCACATTACATTTATTGTGCACTTTATTTCTATTATTATTACATTGTAATATATAATGAAATAATTATATAACTCACTATAATGTAGAATCAGTGGGAGCCCTGAGCTTGCTTTCCTGCAACTAGATGATCCCATCTAGGGATGATGGGAGACAGTGACAGATCAGGCATTAGATTCTTAAGAGGAGCACACAACCTAGATCCCTTACTTGGCACAGTTTATAGTAGAGTTTACGCTCCTATGAGAATCTAATGCCACTGCTGATCTGACAGGAGGTGGAGCTCAGATGGTAATGTGAACAATGAGGAGTGGCCGTAAATACACATGAAGCTTCACTAGCTTGTGTGCCACTCACCTCCTGCTGTGCGGCCCAGTTCCTAACAGGCCACAGACCAGTACCTCTCTGTGACCCAGGGGTTGGAGATCCCTGTCTTATAAGGATTCTTGTAATTATATTGGTCTTACCCAGATAATTAGAACAAACCTCAACATTCTTAACTTAATCATATTTGCAAAACCCACATATTCACAGGTCATGGGGATTCACAGGTCATTCCCTTTGTCATGCAAGTGCACATATTCACAGGTTCTCGGGATTAGAATGTGGACATCTTTGTGGGAGAGAAATTATTCAGACTACCACAGTTTATGCCAAATATATGCCATAATAACCACATATTAAGGTTCATGGAGTCTGCTCATTAGAGAGTTCTAACTCAGAGCTTTTTGTCTTATTTTGAGGCTATTCTCAGAAACTTGATTCTTTATTTCTTTGTAGCCTAGTACCAACTGGAAATAGTCAATTATTTGGTGTTTCAGGATAACATAAATTTAAAAAATAATAAGAAAGTCAATTGTGTGTGCCTAGGAAAGGCTGGGAAATTAGGAAATTAGGAAAGGCTGGGAAATTCTGCCCACGTCCCATTGTCCCTTCCTTGGTCACATGCCTGCCCACTCCCCAACTCAAGGAAGAATAGAAAATATCAGCTGATGCTCAAGAAAAAAAAATAGTAAACTCCCCTAAACCAGTATCTGTCAATCTGTCACATTTTCTGTCTGTCATAATAATCCAGTTGGAAAGGAAAGCAGAGGAGAGGCTAAGAGCATAGAAGTGACTGAAAGGGAATACAGAAGCAACTAAGAAAAGCTTTCACAGTATAGTTTGCTAAAGGCCCATGAGGAAGAAAGCAAGGGTCTTTAGATGACCTTCAATGCATCTGGCATCAATGACTTACTCTGGTTTGGTTTGCAGAGCCTTGGACACTGGGCATACTGTTTCCTAAAAGAGCTCAGAACTGCTGTACAATATCCCAGGCTAGATTAGGAGACCAGTGAGTAGACCCATGTTCAATGCAAATAGGACTATTCTTCTACTGAAAATAATGTAATATCCAGAAGATATCAAATTTATCTTTTCAAACAAGTAAAAGGAATATCCAGCAATACTTTTCAAATAAAGGAAAATATTTTCCCTTTTTGCTTTCTATAGCTAATTAAAAGCAGAAAGATACTAGAGGACTGAAAATTGGCCTGAAAGCACAGGCTGAGTCCAGTGATTGAAGTGATCGAGATGAGTTTTCCAGTATATTTCTTTCCTTATCACAAAACCTCCCTATTACTTCTAGAAGCAATAACTTTTTTTCCATTCTTTTGTAATTTGTTTTAGATAGCATTTTGAGTATCAGGTCAACTTTTCTCTGGGTTTGAGGAATTGGGAAACAAAGTTTGAATGCAAAGTTGCCTCCAACTTACTTGGAGTGTTTTGGTAAAGTAAAACAGTTGGAGAAGAAGGGAACAAACCGGGCACTCCTAAGGAAAATAAAAACATCAGGCAAGGCTATGAATTTTAAGCCTTGTGTAACCTTTGCAGCATGTCAGAACTTAGAGATCATCATCATCATCTTCCATACTTTCAAAATGACCATGATAATATATACTAGCCCACAAGTCCGGTGCTAGGAGAAATGAAGGTACTTGATTGAAGTAGGGTTAAAAAATATTGTTCACCTAAAAGGCATCTAATTTCCTAATTTCTGTGTTTTAAAACTTTTTTATTTGGCTTTTATGGGACTTTGAGATTAGAAGAGCCTAGACCTGTCAAAAC
The DNA here is from genome assembly GCF_000951035.1 of Colobus angolensis palliatus. Classification (NCBI taxonomy): domain Eukaryota; kingdom Metazoa; phylum Chordata; class Mammalia; order Primates; family Cercopithecidae; genus Colobus; species Colobus angolensis. Next base: position 6,543,734 of record NW_012114711.1, on the reverse strand, counting down.
CCAAGAATAAATCAGTACTGAATGAAACACTTGGTCATACAAATAAAAACATTTTCCAGCCCTAATTAGAGGATATACATTTCAATTAGAATGACCCCCTACTGCCAAAGTAAGTTGATTAGATTAGATTAATATTTGTAAAACTCCAGGTGAGCCACTCCTTGGAATCAAGAAATTGCTTTTCTGCAAAATGGATTGTGAAGTACATATGATATATTAGATAAGAAAGTATCAAGTAGCCTAAAATACTACACAAATGCACACTGTAAATGTTTTCAATGAATTTGTTCATACACAAAAGAGGTATCCTTACTATTGTCTAAAGGTGGGCAGGCCTATGCAAACCTATCCTCAAAGTCCAAGGAAGCTGAGAGGCCAAAGAAAGAGGCTGACAAATCCGTTTCTCAGAAAGAATCATTGAATAGGGACTTACAAACAGAAGCCATGTCTGGGTCTTATGCAGTAGCAAGACAAGATGGTAGATCCCCATGCCATTAGCCCCAGACTTGGGGCTTATATGCCATAGGGAAAGGGCATATGTGCTTCAGAAGGGATGCATAGAACAATTTCTTAAGGGTAGGATTTATGATAAGTACACTCTCTTATACAAGGAACAACAGATAAACTAGAAATCTTGAAGATTTCCAGAACTGGAGTTAATCAGAAATCAACATGGCAGATTAGCATTCAAGATGAAGTTGCTATAGCCTCCACACTCCACCTCCATAATCTAGCTCTGACAACTTCACATGCCCTCCTCTTCCATGATGGTCCCTGAGGCTTTAGGAAGGATGATTTACATTGTATAGCTTTAGCAGCAGTGAGTTGGCATTGGAAAACAGATTGGGCCCAGTGGGATTCCAAATGAGGAAGGTTCACAAGCTGTGTGGAATCATTTCTTGGTCTTCAGAATACCATGGCTTTGGTTTTCTCAGGAGAAGTAAAACAGTGAGAGATACATAACATTAATAGTTTGAAGAGTAGAAATATAATGCACACAAGGATTACAATCAAAAGAGAATTGGTATGCCTGAATGAGAGCAACAAAAAAGAACCTGGTCCATTAGGGACCCAACTAAAAGCATCATCAAGAAAATTAAAACCCAGTAGTTCTTTAGAGACTTCTTATAGCCAGGCAATTATCCAGGATTTAAAAACTCAAAAACAATGGCTAGGGCTAGAATCTAATAATTAATGGGTCTACTATAGTTTTCTTCCAAAATGTATTTTTTCTCTTTAGTTTCCCCATTTTTCCTAAGGATAAATTGTAGTAGGACTAATTTATTTGGAAAATAAATTTTAGTCTCATTTTACTTGGCCTGGTTATTTGCATAAAGTGCACAAGAATAGTGATTAGCCATATAGGCTTCCTTTAAGTTGACTTTGCTGGAACTTTCATAAGGAATTGCAGCTTAAACTTTTTAAAAGCCTTAAGAGTAGGAAGCCAAGCTAAAGATTCACCATTAGACTGTGCTTGCAATACCTGCATGAACTGGGTGAGTTCCCCTCTTCTTGAGTTCCCCAAATATCTTGATGTTCTTGGGCCTATCAAAAAATGGCATTCGTTACTTACCACAGTTCAGGAACCTTGCAAGGGAAACGTATAGACAAGGTACTAGGCCAGTCTTTCCAAAAGGCTTTTTATTGGCTCTGTAGCATCAACATTAATTCCTCAAAGCAGTCTGGTCCTATATGAAAATATGGCATTCCAGTCAAAGCCTTGGTAAAATAACCAGTGTCTCCAATTGTGTCCTGTTACAAAAAAAAAACCTGATTCTTATTAAACTTATATAAATAATTATATTGCCATAAAATAAGAATACTTATAAATAGTTTCCAAGTTCTGGAGAAATCAGGTAGAGAGAAAAGCAAATTTTGCTCACAAAAGTATGCTTTACCCAATCTACATTAAGCTATTAATTGCTCAAAAGAAAAAGGTTTTCTTGACTCTTCTTCAATCAGAGTAGCAGCCTTGCAAACAAGATGTTGTCTGTTCACATTGGAACTGCCATCAGCAAATAAATCAACTCTTTGTCAGTCAGGTGAGAGCTATTTATTGGGCACTGTAGAATCCAGCATCTTCGTAGAATCCAGCATCTCCTCACATAGTCTAGAGTCAGTCATAGGGAAACGGAGGCTCTCTGCTCATATTTCCTTCTTGCGCTGCCCATGTAGCATGATCTTACATAAACTATTTGTATTTTATTATAGAATTCTTTGGGGTACTTGTATTAGTCAGGGTTCTCTTAGAGGGACAGAACTAATAGGAATATATATATCTGAGTCCCAAAACTGAAGAACTTCGAGTTTCATGTTCAAGGGCAGGAAGCATCCAGCATGGGAGAAAGATGTAGGCTGGGAGGCTAGGCCATCTTTACTTTACATGTTTTTCTGCCTGCTTTACATTTGCTGGCAGCTGATAAGATAGTGCCCACCCAATTAAGGGTGGGTCTGCCTTTCCCAGCCCACTGACTCAAATGTTAATCTCCTCTGGCAGCACCCTCACAGACACACCCAGATTAATACTTTGTATCCTTCAATCTAGTCAAGTTGACACTCAGTATTAACTATCACAGCACTGCTATCGCCATCAGAGTATTTCTCTGACATCACCCTAGACAGCATGGGTATTTCAGGTGCCAAGCTCATGTTGTGTCCTCTAGTCATAGGGGTGGCGTCAGTTAATGTTCCATAGTGAGATAGTAAATGCCCCTCAACTGGAAATTCTCTAGTCCAAAGTCCCATTAGTTGTCTTGAGGAGGTGGCTCATAGGCTTTTGCCATAAACCCCAATGAATGATCCATGAAGGTCTATCAAGTAGAGAACTTGTCCATACCAGCACTCCAGCATCTATTCTACACTCTGAGGACTCAGGCAGTCTTACTGGTTCCCATTTAGCGTGTTCAAGTAACATTTCTCAAATGGCACACTTACATGCCTTCAGTTCTGCGATACTAGGTAAGGGAAACATTTCCCAGTCAGACACAATGCCTATTCCCATAAAACATTTAGGTGAAAAAGACACAACTACTTTACATAAAGCCTAAACATTTTAACTTTTATAATCCTATCAGTCTTTGCATTCTTATGTGCTAGTCCCAGAAACTTTTTCTCTCTACCTCCAGACCATTTTACCCTCTATGGTGAAAAAGGCTGTGGGTTCCCAGCAGAAAGTTGAGCCCAGGCCCCTTTTATCAATCTTTATCTTGATTGACCTGCCTCAGCATTGCCCCAGGCATTTGTGGCTCAGCTTTCTCATTGTAACTTTGCCTTCTGAATTTTTAAATTTCTCTAATCTGGAGTAAATACAGAAAACTGACTTGGTGCTCTTTAACAATGGGGGACCAGCAGGGGCTCCCTTTGGCCCACTCAGCCTTCAATAGTACTGTATTAAGACCTTTGTTTTAACACCATCAGCTTCCATTTTATTCATTTCATGTCTTTATAACCATCTAAAGATTTCCACCCTGCTGAGATTAGTCCCATGACTCTCCTTTTCTTTTTGTGTCTTAGTTTCACCCCACTTGTGTTTTTAAATTTACCCTTTTCTTTTTTTTTGAGCATGCTGATAGGAGTTTCTTTTCTTTTCTTTTCTTTTTTTCTTTTCTTTTCTTTTTTTTCTGACAGGGCAAAACTATGTTGCCCAGGCTGGTCTTGAACTTCTGGACTCAAGTTATCCTCCCGCCTCAGCCTCCCAAAGTGCTGGGATTACAGGCATGACCCACTGTGCCTGCCCTAATTTATCTTATTTTTAAATAACTGTTTAAAGTGTTTTACCTTCCTAGGATGAGTTATTTGATTATCCCTCTGCCTTTCCCCATTTAAGATTTAGAGGGGAAAGCTGAGACAGCAAATTCGATAAGACTTCCTGAACTGTTGTTTGATTCTGTAAGCATTTATCATGACTTGGGTAATGGGCATATTCAGCAGGTGAATATCTCTGTTATCATAAAGCCAGTCCCCCATGGTTTGCATACAAAGCATATCAGCCACCTCTAACACTGTAGCTCTCACCTGTGACTGTCAGCCATCACACATACCAAGGTCAAGTCCTCTCACAATACAAAGTAATCTTTGGTACTCCCAAAGCCAAAGGGATCAGTAACATCACACAAAAGGCAGCAGGGTCATGAGAGGAATCTGTCTGCTTATAACACTTAGGGTTCCATGAGAAAAAAAAACAGAGTTTCCCCCAAAAAAGAGGAGTCTGGCACTGTTTCTGTTTTCCCCAAGTCATCCCAGGGTGTCAGAAATTCCTTTTAAGTCCCTCATGTGGCATTGATGTTACTGGGAAGGGGTCCTGATGCAGACTTCAAGAAAAGGTCTTGGATCTCGCACAAGGAAGAATGTGGGGCAAGTCCATAAAGTGAAAGAAAGTTTATTAAGAAAGTAAAGAAATAAAGAATGGCTTCTTCATAGGCAGAGCAGCCACAAGGGCTGCTGGTTGGCTATTTTTATGGTTATTTCTTGATTTTATGCTAAACAAGGGCTGGATTATTCATGAGTTTTCCAGGAAACGGGTGGGCAATTCCTGGAACTGAGCATTAATCCCCTTTTTATACTATACAGGGTAACTTCCTGACGTTGCCATGGCATTTATAAACTGTCATGGTGTTGGTGATAAGACTTCTTGAACTGTTGTTTGATTCTGTAAGCATTTATCATGACTTGGGTAATGGGCATATTTAGTGGGTGAATATCTCTGTTATAAAGCCATCATTTTAGCATCCTAATGCATTATAACTAATGTATAAAGGACCTATGGGTACGACTAGAGGTCACTTTCATTGCCGTCTTGGTTATGGTGGGATTTGGCCGCCTCGTTTACCACATGCTGTTTTATCAGCAAGGTCATTGCGACCTATATCTTGCACTGACCTCCTAGCTCATCCTGTGATTTAGAATGCCTAACCTTATGGGAATGCAGCCTAGTGGGTCTCAGCCTTATTTCACCCAGCCGCTATTCGTAATGGAATCACTCTGGTACGAACGCCTCTGACATTGAGAGTGGCAAGAGAAAGGATAGACAAGGAAAAAGAGAAACAAAAATAATTCAATTGACTGAGAAGTTTTACAGAGAGAGCAGAGGCCTTAGAACAAAACATATCTATACATATATAACCCAAATATTATTTTTAACTAAGTTGACTTTTGACTCTGAACTCTTTAACAAACATTTTTTCTAATTGTAATTCCCACTGAAGTCATTTTACTTTGCTTTTGCTGCTGGCTGGGCTCTGGTCAACAAATGGACAGCCTAGAGAAGCGGCCATCTTACTGTAGCAGCAGTTCACCGCCCTTCCTTACCACCCTGTGATAGACAGCTCTCCAGTAACCAATCACTCTAAACACGCTGGCATTTTCAGCATGTCTCTGTACTTGTGCACAGTCTTCTAAAAAGTGAGCCCCAGCACTTTGGGAGGCCAAGATGGGTGGATCAAAAGGTCAGGAGATCAGACCATCCTGGCTAACACAGTGAAACCCCGTCTCTACTAAAAATACAAAAAATTAGCCAGGCATGGTGGCAGGGGCCTGTAGTCCCAGCTACTCGGCAGGCTGAGGCAGGAGAATGGAGTCAACCCGGGAGGTGGAGCTTGCAGTGAGCTGAGATCACGCCACTGCACTCCAGCCTGGGCAACAGAGCGAGACTTCATCTCAAAAAAAAAAAAAAAAGTGAGCCTCACCACTCCACATACAAAGGGCTGCCACCCTGGGATTTCCCCTGCAGATGCTTCACTCTGTTTGCCCACTTCTTAGCCTCTCAGCTCCTGGCTAACTTGCCACATGTTTTGTGGTGGACAAGTAATATGGTGTGAATTTAGATCCCCACCCAAATCTCATGTCGAATTATAATCCCCAGGGTTGGAAAAGGGGCCTGGTGGGAGGTGATTGGCTCATGGGGATGGACATCCCCTTGCTGTTCAAATTATAGACAGTGAATTCTTATAAGACCTCATTATTTAAAGGTGTCTGGCACCTTCCCCTTCACTCTCTTCCTACTGCTCTGGCCATGTAAGACCTGTCAGCTTCCCCTTTGCCTTGCACCATGATTGTTTCCTGAGCCCTTGCCAGAAGTAGAAGCCTGTACAGCCTACACAACTGTGAGCCAGTTAAACCTCTTTTCTTTATAAATTACCCAGTTTCAGGTAGCTTGTGTGAGAACAGACTAACACAGCACCTTCCCCTAAAAGTCTGAGGAAGCCGAGAGGCCAAATAAAGAGACCGACAAATCCAGTTTCTCAACTGGTGACTTAGATACAGAAACCATACCTGTGTCTCAGACAACGGTGAGACAAGATGGTGGATCCTCATGCCATTACCCCCTAGACCTAGGGCTTATACACCACAGGGAAAGGGCATATGTGTTTCAGAAGGGATGCATAGGACAGTTGCTTAAGGGCAGGATTTACGTTTCCTCTTATACAAGCAACAATTGATAAATGAAATCTTAGAGGCCTTCCCAGAACTAGAGTTAATCAAAAATCAACACTGCAGATTAGCATCCAAGATGGAGCTGCTTTAGTTTCCACAGCTATAGATCAGGTATAGCATGGACTTTGGAATCAGCTCTGGATTCAAATCCACTACTCAATAGACATGAAAACTTGAGCAAGTTATATAATTTCCCTGAGCCTTAACTCCTGTTCTTTTACTGGGAATAATAGAAACTTCACAGAACTACCAGGAAGATTCAATAACAAGGGTCTGGCACAGCACCCAGCACATGGTAGTGCCTTCAGTAAATGTTCGTTTCATTCACTCGTTGCCTCAACACAAGGGATGATGGCTATCATTGAGAAATGTGTGTGCCCTTAATGTAAGATATTTGCATGCAACTACCAAAAATCTGAACCCATAAATAGAAGTCACCATGTGATCTGGTCTTTGCCTAGCCGAAGCAGGACACCACAATATACCTCCAAATAATCAAAAGTTTTAGTGACCCAGCAGGGATTTTGCCAACTTTTGTTGGAGATAATGAACCCTATTAAATAGATTGTTTACCTACCTGACAAGTTTTTGTAGCTGAACTTCACAAACTTCTTGAGTCTAAGAAATGAAATTAGAAATGTCAAGGGAAGAAATGGCCTGTGAATTTTCTACATGGTGATAACTCGAAATAATGCATCATTTTATAAAAACACAGAGTTCACTTTTATGAAAAATTGCTAACTAGCCTAGAGACTCGGCCTCAAAGAAAGCCAGACCTTGTTTTAGAAAACTGGCACTTAAAAATATATATATATTTTTTTGACCAGACATAGTGACTCATGCCTATAATCCCAGCATTTTGGGAGGCTAAGGTGGGCAGATCACTTGAGGCCAGCAGTCCAAGATCAGCCTGGTCAACATGGCGAAACCCCATCTCTACTAAAAATACAAAAATTAGCCAGGTGTTGAAAGTGGCACACACCTGTAGTCCCAGCTACTCAGGAGGCTGACGCAGTAGAATCACTTGACCCCAGGAGGTAGAGGTTGCAGTAAGCCTAGATCATGCCACTGCACTCCAGCCTGGGTGACACTGCAAGACTCCCTCTCAAAAACAAAAAACAAAACACACACACACACAAAAACAACAATTTTTGTTTTCAAAAGCATTGTTGTGCCAACTACGTTCCAAGCATGCAAACTACTTTACATAAGTTATCTCACGTCATCCATACTGGTCAGCTTTATGAAAAGGTACAGCCACTGTCAGAGGGACTAGGTTGCAAAGCAGGACTGTTCTGTTCTAGAGGCCATGCCAGCAATGACTATGTAGCAGAAACTACTCAACACACAAGATGTTAACAAACACTCTTTTTGATCAAAAAACCATGAGATAATTCTGATTATACTCTGACTTCAACATAATAACTTGTGCATGGTGCCTAACTCTTCCCACCCAAACCAGACAAATTCTCAGATAAAGTAGGAAAATATGCCCCAGAATGGAGGATTGCACCAATGGTTGTTTGAAAATGTTTTTAAGTGGTACACGACATTAAATAACATTGACTAACATGTAACCTCTTGATGGGTTCTTCCTGCCTGCTGCACAAATACAGACCATGGCATTGCAGTAAGGAAAGTTTAATTGACACAAGGCCAGCCACACCACACAGGAGATTGTTATTACTCAAATCAATCTCATTGAAGGTTTGTAGGCTTTGGTTTTTTCAAAGGCAATTTAGGGGAAGGGGTAGGGGTGGCTAAGCAGTGGGTGCTTGCTGCTGATTGATTGAGGGTGCAATCATAGAGGTATGGAAAATGATCCTCCTGCATGCTAAATTGCTTCTGGGTGGGGCCACAGAAGCAATGGGTGGGTCCAGTTGGAGCCATCATTGTAGGTGTCAGACATGTAAAAACCAGAAAAGATATCTCAAAAGGCCAATCTAGAATAGTGATATTATCTGCAGGAGAAACTGGGAAAGTTGCGTATCTTGTTACCAATCTACACCTTAGCAGAATTTAGGCTCCTCTCCTCCCCCTGGCCTGGTGGTCTCTCAGCTTCACAAAGGTAGGTGATTTTTGAGAAGGGCTATTATTTAAACTATAACCTAAACGTCTTCCAAAGTTAGCTCTGCCTAAGGCCAAGAAAAATTAAGGCAGCTTGAAAGCTAAAGGCAGGAGGTGGGTTGGCTAGATCAGATCTCTCCCACTGCCATGATTTTCTCACTGTTATAATTTTTGCAAAAGCAGTTTCAACATAATGAGAAAATCACTCCCTTACATTTTTTATACCCTCATCCTTTGAATACCACAAGGAGAACCTGTCATCTTCATGTTAGCATGTCTTCAACACATTGAATACTTTTCAGTCTCACCAGTTTGAGAAATAGAGCACAGACCTTAGGCTATGATGAGATTTCTGCAGCCAATACTATGGAGTTAGAGTTTAATACTTTTGCTGTCTGTATACGTATATTTTTAATTACCTTCTAGTTAATGCTGAGCTTCCATTTATGAGAGTAGATTAAATGTTTCCTTTTTAAATAAATTTATTTCCACTGATAAAGGGAAATAGCTTTAAGAAATATTAAATAATAGAGCAGGTAGTATATAAATTATCAAAGTTCTTAAAATTAGTACACAATGATGGGAAAACACATTAACAGGGTACTGGAATGACTAAAAATTTGGGAAGTTCTCAATTGAAATACATTAGAAGACTCCTTCTAGAAGCCACTAAAAATCAGTGAATATAACCCTTAAGTAAAAGTCCCAGCCCCAGCAGTACTCAACAGGAGGAGCAATTTTATATACCTGGGAGACACTTGATGATGTCTGGAACATATTGGTTATCACTTTCTGGTGTGGGGAGGCAGGATGGAGGTAGGAGTTGTGCTGCCTGCATTTAGTGGTAGAGGCCAGGGATGATGCTAAATATACCACAGTGTACAGGACAACCCCCACAAGAAATAATTTTCCAGCCTATGATGCCAATAGTGCCAAGCTGGAGAAGCCCTGCTGTCTCCTGACTATAAGTGCTGGAAGTGATCCAGAGGCTGACACTTGTCTTCTCTGAAGGCCAAGTTCCTATCTGACAAAGTTCATACATCACATTATAATTGGCAATTCTTATTGGGCAATTTGCCCTTTGGTTGCAATTCCTACTTGTTTTAGACAAATGATTAGATTGTAAAGTAGCTTCTATTTTAATTTATAATTCAGAGAGTATCCCAGCAGTGATTCACAGTTCCGCCCTAGTCCTATTATTACCAGATGTGAGGGCCTTTTGCTAACCTTTTTAAATCATTTCATCTTTAAAAAGTGAACCTCATGTGCGTGGATCTGATTGGGTTTTCATTTTAACTCTTTAAAACATTTCATTGCAGATTTTCCACAATTTTTTTCTTTTAGTTTATTCTATGCTTTCATTTTTAATCTATATTTTACTTTAAAAGTTATTTCTAGGCCAGGCGTGGTGGCTTGTGCCTATAATCCCAGCATTTTGGGAGGCCAAGTTGGGAGGACTGCTTGAGCCCAGTAGTTCAAGACCAGCCTGGGAACATGTAAACCCAATTTCTCCAAAAAATGCAAAACTTAGCCAAACGTGGTGTACGCCTACAGTTCCAGCTACTCAGAAGGCTGAGGTGGGAGGATAGCTTGCACCTGGGAGGCAGATGTTCCAGTGAACCAAGATCACACCATTGCACTCCAGTATGGGCAACAGAGCCAGACCCTGTCTCAAAAAAAAAAAAATACACACACGCACACACACACATACACACACACACATATTTCTATAGTGACATGCAGTTTACCACATGCAATTAAACAGATGTGATGTCTGGATTCTGAGCCTCAATTCTTTTTATTGAAGAATGCACAGGCAGTTTGGTCTGAAATTGTACAAATTTTGGTCCATACATAAGAACTAAATGTTCAGAATAACACATGAGTTTATTTTCTTGACTTTTTCTCCCAAATATAAACTACAGAAAGAAAATAGTAATTCACTGAATACATCTATCACTGAAAAAAGAAAATTAGAATTTTACTATAATAAGCTTATCCTGTGTGTGGTAAGTTTAACTCACTCAATGGAGAAGAATCGTGTAACACTCACTCAAGCAGAGAAGCATCAAGTAATTAAAGAGTATTTGTTTGTTTTTCATCCTAGAATTATTTAAGTAAGAGAGGGAAAAGTCTTGGAAGCACAAAAATATTTACTAACAATTTACTGCTTACAAAATTAGCCCCTATCCACAAACAGAGATCACTGTCTATGTTAGGTAGCACCTTATTGATTATTTGTCAATTCTGTGCTGCAACAATGCAAAGCAATTGTAGATCGAATAAATCTTGCCCCAAAAATGCAGGATTTTGTAACACCGATGAAAGAGAGAGAAAGCTGTTCTAATTGAACACAAAGCCATTTGACCCATAAGGATCTAGTAAAGTCAGATGGTTAACAATTAAGAGAAAAATAGACAAGAATGATTGCAAGACAAACGCTTCAGAGGAGGAGGATTTAAGAACAAAAGATGAAAGAGAGGCTCTTGGGAAAATTGATGAAGCCTTCAAACACTTTCATGTAAGTGCCCCCTCTTGATTACCACACTGTGGAAATCAAACATGAAATAAAAGATATGGTATCTTCTACCACTGAAATTGGTCAGAAAAAATATTATGTTTGTCCAGAATCAATCACTGCTTGATTCATGCTGTGTTCATTCTGACATCTTATGCATAGTAGCATTTATAATCTAAATGATAGTAACTTTGGAATCAAATTTTGTAATTTTCTTCTCATTTTTTGAGATAAAATTCCAATCAAACATTTCACAATTTGGCATACATTTTTGGTCCCCATTTTAATTGCGTTTCTTTTAAATGGTCTTTTTCCAGTGGAGCATCACTTCCTGTAATGGGACAACTATCACTTCTGGGAATAGAAGCTCATAAAATGATAGAGTTGAATTTTCAGAAGCCATCATGTTTACCACTCTTTTTTTTTTTTTTGAGATGGAGTCTTGCTCTGTCGCCCAGGCTGGAGTGCAGTGGCCAGATCTCAGCTCACTGCAAGCTCCGCCTCCCGGGTTTACGCCATTCTCCTGCCTCCTCCGGAGTAGCTGGGACTACAGGTGCCCGCCACCTCGCCCGGCTAGTTTTTTGTATTTTTAGTAGAGACGGGGTTTCACCCTGTTAGCCGGGATGGTCTCGATCTCCTGACCTCGTGATCCGCCCGTCTCGGCCTCCCAAAGTGCTGGGATTACAGGCTTGAGCCACCGTGCCCGGCTACCACTCTTTTCCAAATAAAGAAATTAAGACTGAATGAGATCATTACCTGTCCTAAGATTATAAACAAACTCTATGAATCATTTTAATGGAGTATAAAAATCACAATTTGGCTTATAATAAATAAAATAATTTCTAGACAACAAGGATGATTCTTTTGAAGACAGTACTTCTAAATTTGAAATCATTTCTTTTTGTAAGAACCACTACTACTTTGCCGTATTTTTGCCAGTCCCCTTCATGTTTTCATTAAAAGGGTGAGAGACTAGGAGTTGTGAATTCTGTATTTACCACTTCCTCTGGAATTGTCATTCTCTGCTCATCCTACAAATCTGTTCCAGCTCAGTGTTTATTTTTATTTTCTCCTTCACTTACTATAATCTGTGGTGGATCATTATGCAACTAATTCAAATTAGCAACATATCATTCTAATAATCTTTTTAACTACACTACAGTGAATATGGTTCTGATTTAGCAGACACTTACTGTCTGGTATAGAAAACCATGTAAATGTACCTGCTTTGCTCATGCTCCGAGGATGATGACAATATCATGTTCTAACTGTGCTCTTTTCTCCCCATTTCCACCCCACTCAGCATGCCTACCTCTCCAGTTGCCCCAGACTTCTCAAAATGGTGATCCATGACTCAGAAATGGCCTATAACATGTTTTCTTCCCAAACCTATGTGATTTTTTAAAATTTGAATTACTGGCCAGCTTCAAGAGTTGGATTATTTACATAGAAATCCAGGTTTCTGGCTTCTCTTGGAAAAAAAAAGAAGAATAGATCTTGCAATAATCATTTTCCATCTGTACCAGTCAGCTAAGGCTTGGTAACAACCAAACCATTTTTGCCCAGCACCCACTTTGAAGTTTGCCTAAGTCCCATCAAGCTCTGTTGTTCCCTGAAAAGATAAAATATTAATTGTTATTTTGTATTTGTGCTAGTTGCTAGTCTTTTTTCTTACAGTGTAATTAAGGTGAAATATTTCTTGTATTCATGTCCCTAGAGAAAGTAGGAGAATTAAAAAGACAGGGAGGACTGTGTGTTTCACAGAAAATGGGAGATAGCCCTCTTACACTCATTTGTTTCACCCAAGGATACTGTGAGTACTACAGTTGGCAGTATCTGATTCAGCCTATTGCTTCAATGACATTTAGTGTTTGTATTAGTCAGGGTTCTTCAGAAAAACAGAACCAATACAACAAATGTGTGTATATGTATATATGTGTGTGTATGTATACATATATATGTACCTATATCTCCATCCCTATCTATCTATATACATATGGAGAGGGGGCGGATTTATTATAAGTGATTGGCTCATATGATTATGGATGCTAAGAAATCCCAAGAGCTGCTGTCTGCGAGGTGTAAGCTGAGGAAAGCCAGTGGTATAGTTCCAGTCCTGAGTCTGAAGACTTGAGAATTGGAGAGCTGATGGTATAAGTTCAAGTTCAATTTGAAGGCCTGAGAACCAGGAGTGTTGAGAGCAGGAAAAGATTGATATCCCTCTAACAGTAAGAGATTAAGAATGAGTCCTCCATTCCTCCATGTATTTGTTCTATTTAGGCCCCCAACAGATTGGATGAGGCCTACCCACATTGGAGAGGGCTATCTACTGATTCCACTGTTCAAATGCCAATCTCTTCTAGAAACGCCCTCAAAAATGCCAGTCTCTTCTAGAAACGCCCTCACAGACACATCAAGAAATAATATCTGATCAGCTGTCTGGGCATCTCATCACCCAGTCTAGTCAACATGCAAAATTAACCATCCCAGTGATCTTGCAGTAGGGATGAAGAATATGAATCAATACATGAATTAATGCAGAAGAAAAAGGTAGATATGCTTCACATACCAAGGTGGTATGTCATCAGTGATATTCCACCAGTGTTGGGAAGTGCACACCACAAATCTTAAAACCAGAAGATTGTCCTACTGGACTACTGTGTATATAATTGTCAGACTGTTTATTTGTAGTCTCATGCCCTTTAAACCCAGAGAATTTGGGGACCTGCCAGAAATGAAAAGAAGGCAAGGCAACACAAGTAACTCTCTTGTATTTGGAGCTTAAGAATCAGCCTGGATATATTTACTTATTTTCAACTTCCTTCCCTCCTCCTTTTATATGCTCATCATGAGGAGGCTTCATGCCATCTTAACCTATTTAAGCTTAAATGGAAACATTTGCCTGTTTTATCATAATAAGAACAAACTAGTACCTTTTCCTCTTTCCAAGTAAAGAAATATTTAGAATGTGTGAAATTGTTGATAGCGAGTCCCAATTGCCTGAAGACAGACTGATCATTTACTTAGCATTCTGCCTTGGGGGCTACACTGAAGATCTCAGAGGTCAAGTCCCAAATCAAAGCTTGAGTGGAATATTTTAAAATACAGCCAGTAACCAAGAGAGTTAAAAGCTCTTTGGCATGTTTATGTCTGACCTTCATCTATTAACCTCAAGGAAAGGTAATGAAACTTGCATTCACGAGAGATGGTATTATCTACTTCAGGATAAATCTATTTAATGAATAAGTAATAAGCAAATTTTTAAAGAAAATGAAATTCCTGGGGACTCTTAGAAAATTTAACATCGCAATTTGGGAATGTGTTTACCATATAACTATGAAAATGATAATGAGCCCACAATTTCTGAGCAAGAAAATTTCTTCATTACTAAATAATGCACTAGAAAGAAAACAAACCACCACCACAGGAATCTGCAACGGCCAATATGGATTTTTAGAACCTTGTTTTAACTAGCTGTATTAAAACACCCTTGTCACAGTATCAAACAGTAATCAAGACACTAGGAAGGAGATGTGAAATAGAAAGACAAGAAACAGCTCGGATAGAACTGTCCTCATCATCAGTGATGTGTAGGATGACGCAAGGGACAGGAGAAAGTTAACCTTGGTGAGGGAGTTTAATTTGTGTGTATTTGCCTATTTATACTCAGGTAAGACAAAGATTAAGCGAAAGCATGTATTCGTGCCTTGCTTCAACATTTTACGAACCCCACTCTACTCATAGCCATCACTTACTGAGGAAACTGGGAACTCCACAGGTATCCAAGACCCTTCACTATCTGGCTGTCACTTCTTGGCTGTAAACAGATTTCCTGCTATTCCCCTCAAGAGGTAGGAAAGCCTAGTGGTTAAGAATCTGTGTTTAAATTCTAATTCTACCACTAACTAGTTGTGGGATAAGGTTACACAATTTATTTTAGCCTCCATTTCTCCATCTGTAAAAGAGGATTACTCATCACAGGCTTAAACAAGGATTAAATGAGATTGTCTATGTCACGTGCCTAAGCACATGCCTGACATAGAGCAGGTATACCAGAAATGTTAGCTATTGTGAAGTTACATTCAGCTTCTCTTTATTCTCTGGTAGTTAACCAGCTTCAGGCTTTTGTGGGTTTTTAGCCCTTCCTGTTCAAAGGCTCTGCCCATCTCATCTCTTCAAGTCCAAATTCATCCTTCAAATGCCTCTCCAGATAGCTCCCTAACTCCCCACCTCCCCAGAAAATCACAGTTCACCTCTCCTGCCTCCTCTTCTGTTCCCTGGAAGACACACACTCAGCAACTGACCATCAGCTCCAGGAGGGCAGGAAGCATGCTCCTGCCATCTTCATCATAACCATGGGGGCAACCCCAGCATCTAACAAGCATTAGGTGCTGGGTAAATACTAGGTGATGAGAGAGGCAGAGAGAAGGAAAGGTGAAATGAGGGAAGAGGAAGGGAGTCTGAGAAAGGAGAGGCAAATACAGGGTGGTAACACAAATGCATGCAAAAGCAGCCACCCAGAGAAGGCCAGTAAAGGAAGGACCGAGTGTGAGAGAGTAGGAAGCGGATTAGAGGTGGCTATGATTTTCCCCTTCGTGGTTGCTGCTGCCAGCCTGTAAATGGCTCCTGCAGCTCTTCAGTGGGATCTCTGCTAGCATAAAGCAGCTCTGTGTAAACAATATCCCTGTGTGGTCATCAAAGAATGTGCAATAGGCTCTCTGTGTGAGGGAATATATAATAGACTCTGACGAGATCACCACTTTGCCCCTTGCTATTTCTGTGTGCTGCTCTGATGAAATCTCAGAATATATTACAACTAGGACCACTGGAATTTTAGTGTTGATGGGGATGAAGGGGAGAAGGAGAAGCGTTTCTGAAGCTCACAGATTCTAAATGATGATGACCACCACTACCACCCCTGGCCTGCAGTCAGCCCCAGCCTCAGTCTGTGCAAATCATTCTCACTGTGATGCTTGTTCACAATTCTGGCTCTTTCCTCACCTATGCTCTGTAGTGGCTGCTGCCTGTTATCTCTAAAGGATAGATTTGGGGGATTTTTGTCTATTTTCAGCCATCCTGTTAGAATTCAGTAATCCTCTTTCAGAGGTGTCTCTACCTGATATTTTCATTACTTACTGTCTGAACAAGCCACTGGAGAGGTCCTGATAAGAAAGGTCAAGCTGGGCATTGCTGGGGACAAGAGGTTGTCACATCTGGATGCTTCTCTATAGAACCCTGCTCTCCAGTGCTCAGGGTAAACTTACAGGTTACATGCACAGCTGCTTGTGATATGTGGCTTCAGGGGTGTAGGAAGGACCGTTACTCCCAAATTCTCCCAGATTGGCCTCTGTTTTGTGAATGATCATGAATGGAGGTAAGGCACAGCCTACACACACCTTGCAATAATAAGTAGAGTTACATCTACTATGCCCCTAGTCTAGCATTATGCATTTTACAGACATTATGTGGTTTGAATTAATCCCTTTATCAATTGTATGCATTTGTATATTCATTTTTACAACAAATATATACTAAACATCTACCATGTTCCAAAAAAGGTGAAACAAACAATAAATATACAACATGTCAGGGGTTACAAATGCTCTGACAAAAATAAGCAGAGCACAATCATGGAATAGAGATGTGATTGGGATGGGGAGAAGCTATTTTATATAATGGGGTCAGGGAAGGTCTCTCTGATAGGGCAGTCTTGAGCAAAGATCACAAGGAAAAAAAGAAGTAAATGCTCTTGGGAAAGAGAGGTACAAGCATGGGGGCCAGAAGTGCAAAGGCTCTGAGGTGTGAGTGCGTCAGGTATTTCTCAGAAATATCATGAAGCCTAGTGTGGCAGGAGTGGAGTGAACAAGAGAAGTAGTAAGGGCAAGATTAGGAGTACATGGCATCCCAGTTGATACGGCTAGGTTTGTTTCCCCACCCATATCTCATCTTGAATTGTAATCCCCCATCTTGAAATGTAATCATATATTGTTGAGGGAGAGACCTGATGGGAGGTGATTGGATCATGGGGGTGGTTCCCCCCTGCCATTCTTGTGATAGTGAGTGAGTTCTCATGAGATCTGATGGTTTATAAGGGGCTCTTCCCCCTTCACTTCCCACACATGCTGTCTTCTGCCACCATGTGAGGAAGGTCCTTGTTTCCTCTTTGCTTTCTGCCATGATTGTAAGTTTCCTGAGGTCTCTCCAGTCATCCAGAACTATAAGTCAATTAAACCTCCTTTGTTTATTAATTATCCATTCTTAGGTAGTATCTTTATAGCAGGGTGAGAATAGACCAATACACCAGTATTCCACCAGTCCTCTAGCTTTTCTCCTCTGCCACAAGACCAGGCAGGTGTCTTATAGGGGTTGCTCCACTGGCCTGGCCCCCAGAATAAAAAGATAAATGCAGCTATGGCAGCAACATAAAGCTGCTGATATGTAACATGAAAGAAAAGTACATGTTTATCATTTTGATCCCACCAAATTATTAAGATTGTTTGTTACTACAACAAAGCTGCGTGGTACTACAAAGAAGGATTCTGCCTGGCTGTCTTTATATTATATGCCCACCCTTGGAATGAGCACTGTTCCCAGGAGAGTAGGGCACTATGTTACCAAAGCCCTGGCTAGACTGTTGTACCAGCCCCCCCAAATCTCCATGGTTTAGAAGATCAAACTTTATTTCAAATCACACAAACACCAGTGCCTACAGTGCCTAACAGAAGGGGCTCTCCTCCATTAAGTGGATCTAGAGTCCCTTATTCTATGACACTTGGTCTAAGTATCTGGCCTGCAAGGTCCCAGGATGTGAGAAAAAAGTTGGAAGTATATAAAGGATGTTTTAAAGGGCATGCCTGGAAGTTGCATATACCATTTCTATCCATATCCCACCAAATAACATGGCCCCACCTAACGGTGAGAGAAGCTAGAAAATAATGCAGTCATTCTATGCCCAGGAAGAGGGGAAAAATTAAATTTGTTTATTCTAGGACACAATCCCCCAAATAAGCACTAATTTGATCGAGTCTAAGCCATGTACCCTCCTCTGTGGTCAAGATTTTGGCTTTATTACAAAAGGAGAATGAGAAAAATGCATAATCCTAAGAAATTATAACCCCTGTTTATGAGGTGTTGCAGTGGATCACTAAGGGAGGCACAGTGGCCTAGGAATCAGGAGACTTGAGCTCTGGTCCTATATGTGTTCTCTTACAGAGAATAATTTACAATAGACCTCCTTGCTTCAGGAATCTATTTCTTTATGTGTAAAGTGTCAAAACCAACTTTAAAGGTTGTTATTTTGGGTAGGCTAGAAGGCCCAGAATTATAAACTGTCCATATATAGTCAACTTATTTTGACAAGGGTGCCAAGACCATTCAATGGGGGAAAGGACACTCTTTTCAAAAAAAGGCACTGGGAAGTATGGGTATCCATATGCAAAAGAATGAAATTGGACCCTTACATAATGTACAAAAATAACTGAAAACAGCTCAAAGACATGAATGTAAGAGCTAAAACCATACAACTCTTAGACGAAAACATAAGGGAAAAGCTTCTTGTTACTGAATTTGGAAATTATTTCTTGGATATGAAATACAAATATGAAATATAAAATATTTCATTTGTCAGTTTTGACTTTTGTTGCCATTGCTTTTGGTGTTTTAGACACGAAGTCCTTGCCCATGCCTATTTCCTGAATGGTATTGCCTAGGTTTTCTTCTAGGGTTTTTATGGTTTTAGGTCTAACATTTAAGTCTTTAATCCATCTTGAATTGATTTTCATGTAAGGTGTAAGGAAGGGATTCAGTTTCAGCTTTCTACATATGGCTAGCCAGTTTTCCCAGCACCATTTATTAAATAGGGACTCCTTTCCCCATTTCTTGTTTTTGTAAGGTTTGTCAAAGATCAGATGGTTGTAGATGTGTGGTATTATTTCTGAGGTCTCTGTTCTCTTCCACTGGTAGATATCTCTGTTTTGGTACCAGTATCATGCTGTTTTGGTTACTGTAGCCTTGTAGTATAGTTTGAAGTCAGGTAGCATGATGCCTCCAGCTTTGTTCTTTTGGCTTGGGATCATCTTGGTAAATGAGATCTAATTAAACTAAAGAGCTTCTGCACAGCAAAAGAAACTACTATCAGAGTGGACAGGCAACCTACAGAATGGGAGAAAATTTTGCAATCTACTTATCTGACAAAGGGCTAATATCCAGAATCTACAAAGAACTCAAACAAATTTACAAGAAAAAAACAACCCAATCAAAAAGTGGGCAAAGTATATAAACAAGACACTTCTCAAAAGAAGACATTTATACAGCCAACAGACACATGAAAAAATGCTCATCATCACTGGCCATCAGAGAAATGCAAATCAAGACCACAATGACATACCATCTCACACCAGTTAGAATGGTGATCATTCAAAAGTCAGGAAACAACAGGTGCTGGAGAGGATGTGGAGAAATAGGAACACTTTTACACTACTTGTGGGACTGTAAACTAGTTCAACCATTGTGGAAGACAGTGTGGTGATTCCTCAAGGATCTAGAACTAGAAATACCATTTGACCCAGCCATCCCATTACTGGGTATATACCCAAAGGATTATAAATCATGCTGCTAAAAAGACACATGCACATGTATGTTCTTTGCGGCACTATTCACAATAGCAAAGACTTGGAACCAACCCAAATGTCCATCAATGATAGACTGGATTAAGAAAACGTGGCACATATACACCATGGAATACTATGCAGCCATAAAAATGGATGAGTTCATGTCCTTTGTAGGGACATGGATGAAGCTGGAAACCATCATTCTGAGCAAACTATCGCAAGGACAGAAAACCAAACACCGCATGTTCTCACTCATAGGTGGAAATTGAACAAGTAGAACACTTGGACACAGGAAGGGGAACATCACACACCAGGGCCTGTAGTGGGGTGGGAGGAAGGGGGAGGGGTAGCATTAGGGGATATACCTAACGTAAATGATGAGTTAATGGGTGCAGCACACCAACATGGCACATGTATACATATATAACAAACCTGCACATTGTGCACATGTACCCTAGAACTTAAAGTATAATAAAAAATAAAAAATATTTCGTATAAATATGAAATATAAAAGTACAGGCAACAAAGGTAAAAATAGATAAATTGAACTACATCAAAATTTAAAAGCTGTGCATCAAAAGGCAAAATCAACAGAAGGAAAAGACAACCTAGCAGAATGGGAGAAAAATATTTGCAAATCATATATCTAATACGGGGTTAATATCCAGAGTATATAAAAGAACTTCTAAAGTTCAACAAAAAATAAATAACATGATTGAAAAATGGACAAAAGACTTAAATAGATATTTCTCCAAAGAAGATACACAAATGGCCAACAAGCACATGAAAAGATGCTCAATACTATTAATCATTTGAGAAATGCAAATCAAAACCACAATGCAATACCAACCACCTCGTGCCTATTAGGGTAGCTACTATCATTTAAAATAAAAGAAAAATAGCAAAAAAAAAAAAACTAGTGTTGGTGAGGATATGTAGAAATTGGAACACCTGCGCACTGTTGGTAGAAATGAAAATTGTGCAGTCACTATGAAAAAAAACATTTCTTTTAAAAAGTTAAAATTACCATATGATCCAGTAATTCCACTTCTGTATGAGTGTACCCAAAAGAATTGAAAGCAGGTCCTCAAATAAGTATCTGCATACCCATGTTCACAGCAGAATTATTCATAATATTTAAAAGCTGGAAGCAATCCAAGTGTACATAAAAAGGTAAATGGATAAACAAAATGTGATATATGCATACAATGGAATATTACTCAGTCACAA
Organism: Colobus angolensis palliatus; assembly: GCF_000951035.1. Taxonomy (NCBI): domain Eukaryota; kingdom Metazoa; phylum Chordata; class Mammalia; order Primates; family Cercopithecidae; genus Colobus; species Colobus angolensis. The sequence continues at coordinate 6,522,878 of NW_012114711.1, read as the reverse complement.
AAAGGAAGGAAATTCTGACACATACTACAACATGGATAAACCTTGATGATATTATGCTAAGTGAAATAAGCCATTCACAAAAAGACGAGATATTATTCCACATATATGAGGTACCTAGAAGAGGCAACATCATAGAGATGCAAAGTACAATAGCAGGTGCCATGGGCTAACAGAAGGGGGAAATGGGGAGTTATTTTTTAATGAGTACAGAGTTTCAATTTTGCAAGATGAAAATAGTTCTGGAGATGGGTGGTGGTAATGGTTGCACAGCAATGTGAATGTACTTAACACTCTGAACTATACACTTAAAAATGGCTAAGATGGTGCATTTTAGGTTATGGGTATTTACAACAATTTAAACTTGGTGTGTGTGTGTGGGTGGGTGGGTGGGTGTGTGTGGGTGGGTGCATGCACGCACATGCTTTTGAGTGATTTGGTGGCTCAGGACCCATTTGAAAGTCTTTATAGAAGCTTTTAGACAAAGAAATATTGAAGAAACTTTTAGAGGCTTCAAGATCTATAAAGTTTGTGGATTTCAGCCTCAAAGTCTTGGAAAAGGATATAATAGACCCCTTCAACTCTAACACTCTATGATTCAACTGAATATACCAGAGAGTAAAAAACAGAGAGGTATTTACAGTGGAGAGGAGACATAAACTTTGGGCTATGTGTTCTGCAAACCTGCCCCATAGGCTCTCATTCTTTGCTTTCCATCAGCAATAAAATTTACCCAGAGACATTTTTATCATGTCCCGCTGGAACAGATAAAAATTATGTACATATCAGATGGATTTATTTTCATACATTTTCAATGAGTTGACAATCTCTTATTCTTAACTGAAATACGGCTTGGGTGATTTCATCCCATTTGCAATACAGCCCACTTTGTGCATCCAAATGACAAATAGCTGATCCACAGGTTGGTAAATAAGAGAACAGCCATCAGCTGTGCCATGTTCTCCATCGTTAACATGAATCAGTTTTACGTGATGCATCGTACCTCTTAGAGCGGAGAAAAACAGCACCTCTGGAATGCAGCTATTGCAGTCTGTCTTGATTAGACCACCAACTCCTTTAGGTATTTTGGCACTTATGTTACCTGTAACTGGTATATCTGTCAGGAAAATGGGTGTCAGCCCCTTTTATTAATGTATTATTCTCAGGAAATAAAGACAACTAGTTACCCCTCACAGGGAGGCAATTGCGGGGAAAAGAGGGGAGTTAGTCTCACTCTACTCGGTGGCCATGGCTGAGATCCTAGTCTTGGACTAACCATTTTACAAATATCTCAGGTGGATTTTGTGTGACAGAGTATGGATGCTCAGTTTCAAGATATTGTTATTCCTGGCATTTAAAATTTCAAAAAGATCAAAGTATATGTACCTAACTGTAGCATCTTCACAATTCAGGGTTTGTTTATTCCTTCATTTAGTAGATACCTATTAAGTGTCCAAAGTGCACTGGGTATTGTTCTGAGATGACAGAGGCATGATTCCAAAACTCAAGAGTGACATTCCAGTTGAGGAGATAAAACATGTATCCTGGAGTTACCTAGTTTACAGAGACTACATTCCAAAGCCAACATTCTTCTTGAGGTTTCCCAGAAAGGTCTTGTCCATGTTAAAAAAAAACAAGATATCTTGCCCAAAAAGCCCAACAAAGCCAGTTTTTCCAGTGATTGGAAAGGATCATCAGTTCTTTGAGCACTATACGAAGGAGTTAACTTGCTTGCCATTTTTCTATTTGCCCAGGAAGAGGAAAATGAAATTGAATTAGGTGACCTTCAGTGCTGTCTCTGTGGTAGGAACTACCTTTGGTCCACCCTAAGCCATATGCCTGTCTCTATAGTCAAGGTTCACTATGGGAACTTCTCAGTCAACCATGGGGAACTAGTGTTTACAGATACATGTTTATATTATGACATGTTGTATTAGTCTGTTTTCACACTGCTGATAAAGACATACCTGAGACTAGGTAATTTATAAAGAAAAAGAGGGTCGGGCATGGTGGCTCATGACTGTAATCCCAGTACTTTTGGAGGCCAAGGCAGGTGGATCATTTGAGGTCAGGAGTTCGAGACCAGCCTGGCCAACATGTTGAAACCCCATCTCTACTAAAAAATACAAAAATTAGCCACCGGGCATTGGGATACATGCTTGTAGTCCCACCTACTCAGGAGGCTGAGGCAGGAGAAATGCTTGAACCCAGGAGGCAGAGGTTGCAGTGAGCCAAGATAGTGCCACTGCACTCCAGCCTGGGCAGTGGAGTGGGACTCCATCTCAAAAAAAAAAAAAAAAGATGTTTAATGGACTCACAGTTCCATGTGACTAGGGAGACCTTACAATCACGGCAGAAGATGAAAGGCACGTCTTACATGGCAGTACACAAGAGAGAATGAGAACCAAGTGAAAGGGGTTTCCCCTTATAAAACCATCAGACCTCATGAAATTTATTCACTACCACAAGAACAGTATGGAGAAAACTGTCCCCATGATTCAATTACCTCCCACTGTGTTCCTCCCATAACATGTAGGAATTATGGGAGCTATAATTCAAGATGAGATTTGGGTGGGGATACAATCAAACCTATCACATGTCCTAAAAGCAAGACCCTGGGGACTGGCACTAATTAAGGGTATAGCAGATTACTTTTATCTCCCACCTTGGGCTTGTTCCACAGCATATACCCATTGAATGGAATGGCAAGTAAAATAGTCTGCTCTATCCAAATTTTAAAAAAGATCACTTGTGTTTTTTCTTTTATTGTTTGCTAAATGCAGTTTTAAAGTTCAAACAACTTTTCTTTTGATTTTACTCCACAAATAAATGCATTTCAAGTTACATTGTGAAAATGCGGTAAGAGACAATCAAGTGCTGCTGGTCATTGATAACATGGGAGTGGGTACTTCCAGGGGAGAGAGCTGAGATCATCCTCTTGGAGAAAATGGAATTTGAACTGGGCAAGAAAGATAGTGAGCCAGAGGATTCAGCCAGGGGAAACAATCAGCAAAGACTGGGAGATGGCCACGTGTTGCATGTATCCAAATAATATCACAGAGTGCATCCATAGGTGATGGTAGAAAAAAAATTGAAACAGATAATTGCAAGGCTTGAATGCCATGCTTAGGGTTTTGCATGATTTTGAGAAGGATATGGGAAGTTAGAATAAGTTTTCCAGTGTGAGAAACATGATGAGAGTAGTGGCAGCAGAGTGTTAAAAGTATTAGAAATGGAAAGTTTGGAGATTTGAAGGCCACATGGGAGACAGTTGGCTCAGAGGTACAAATTTGCAAGGAGGAGAAAGCCGAAGAATTAGAGATGATTTCACTTCCTGTGTGTTTGTCTATCTCCTCAAGTAGACCTTTTGTCCTAGAGGCTAGAGATCTATATTCTTCTGTTTATCTCCTGAAGTTTCTAGTATAGTCCTTGACACAAAGTGAAGCTGAATAAATGCTTGCTGAATCTCATGCTGCCCCCCAACATTTTTTGTCTGTTCCCAGAAACTCTGCTCTCTAGAGGGTAGGTGATTAGTTCTTACTCTAAAGCAATCCCAGTCTTTCTTCCTTCTGGGTTATGTTATCACAGATGTTTCTCTAAGGATTAGAGAGACAGATGGAACTGGCCATTGGCATTAGACTGGAAACTTGGTTTACTATATGGGTGGCAGCTACAGGGACTCCTACATGTTCTGTGTTTTTTGTTGTTGTTGTTGTTGCTGTTATCATTTGAAACATGGCCTCACTCTGTTGCCCAGGCTGCAGTGCAGTGGCACAGTCATGAATCACTGCAGACTCGACCTCTCAGGCTCAAGTTTTGACCTCCTGCTTCCACCCTCCAAGTAGCTGGGACTACAGGCGCGCACTACCTACACCCAGCTAATTTTTTTATTTTTTGTAGCGATGGAGTTTCTCCATGTTGGCCAGGCTAATCTCAAACTCCTAAGCTCAAGTGATCTACTCGCCTTGGTTTCTCAAAGTGCTGGGATTATAGGTGTGTGAGCCACCATGCTGGGCCACTTTCTGTGTTTTGATCAATTGATTATTGCTTGTTAGTGATTTGGACTAATAGGAAATCGAGAAACAATTCAGTAGTCCAACGTTCGTTACATTACGAGACTCCTCACTGCTATGGCTAGCCTTTCAAGCCCTTTGCTTGAAGATTTCCAGGGTCAGGAGAACACTACCCTGACGTTATTGGACTGTTCTAATTGTTCAGAAGTTCTAAAACCATTAGCTTTCTCCTATGGGTCTTTTGTGTTACAGCTATGGATACCTCCATACACATACATACCAGCCTTCCCACATCCATCTTCTTGTGGTTGTGGCCTTTTGAACACCTAGATTACTTAAAAATAAGATAACAACTATTGGAAGTTCTCTTGAGAGACTTTATTAACACATGGCATTCTCAAGCAATAAGAATCATCCCTAGCTCAAATCCAATCCCATTGGGGAGGAAAAGCTTTGTTAAAAATCTTGTTAAAAATCACAAATATTTTTAATCAGAAATTTTACCATATTACTATAGCTTTCCCCATTCACCATAACAATCCACATAGAAAAGGGCATGAAGGGAGAGTCATATAAGGGGCCTCATCTCATTCTTTGGTGTTCCTAGATATACAATATCTCTGATTAATCTGGCTTGTGGTGATTTGACCATCCAAATTTTGCTTATCATTGGAGTTGTTTGCAGATAGAAGAAGAGAGATACGTAGGAAATAATAAGAGATATTCCACAACATTTAGTTGAAGCAACAGGAGGAGGAAGAAATCTTGAAAGCCACTTTACATCTACATCAATTCATGAAAATCCATTTAAAGTCTTTTAGCCTTGAAAAACATCACAGACTTTGGCAGACAATAGGGCAAAAATGAAAGAGTGGAAAATTTTAGTCAAGTCTGAGTTCACATCTAACACTGGACATTATTATTTAAAGCATAGTATTTCGGCTGGGCACAGTGGCTCGTGCCTGTAATCCCAGCACTCTGTGAGGCCAAGGCAGCCCAATTGCTTGAGCCCAGGAGTTCAAGACCAGTCTGGCAACACAGTAAAACCCCATCTCTAAAAAAAAATACAAAATTAACTGGGTGTGCTGACACATGCCTGTAATCCAAGCTACTCAGGAAGCCAAGGGTGGGAGGATTACAAAGCCCAGGAGGTCGAGGCTGCAGTGAGCCTTGATTGTGCCACTGCACTCCAACCTGGATGACAGAGTGAGACTTTGTCTCAAAAAATAAAAACAAAAATAAAACGTAATATTTGACAAGGTGCAGTGGCTCACACCTATAATCCCAACTACTTGGGAGGCTTAGGTGGGAGAATCACTTGAGGCCAGGAGTTTGAGACCAGCCTGAGCAGTATAGCAAGACTTCAGCTTCACAGTAGAAACAAAAACAAAAACAAAAATACAAAAAGTAGCTGGGCATGGTGGTTCATACCTGTAATCCCAGCTTCTCGGGTGACTGAGGTGGGACGATCACTTGAGCCCAGGAGGTCAAGGCTGTAGCAAGTCAAGATCATGCCACTGCACTCCAGCCTGGGTGACAGATTGAGACCCCCATATCAGAAAAAAAAAAAAAGTAATATTCTATAGCATCACATAGTAATAAACCGCAACTATCAGCCCTATTTTTTCTAAAGTGAGAAAGTTACCTTCTTCCACATAGCAGCCAGCTATTACTTCTCTCTTAATCCTTTTCTTTTTGGGTCCATATACTCTCAGTTCTTCCAAGCAACCCGCTAGTGGGTAGAGAAAGGTAATAAAGTCCCAATCTCTGCCTTAGAGGGTTCACACTCTCCAAATCAAGCCACACTCACCCCATCAACCTTGATATGGTTTGGCTCTGTGTCCCCACCCAAATCTTATCTTGCAGCTCCCATAATTCCCATGTGTTGTGGGAGGTTCCCAGTGGGAAATGATTGAATTATGGGGTGGGCCTTTCCCATGATGTTCTCATGGTAGTGAATGGGTCTCACAAGATCTGACGGTTTTAAAAATGGGAATTTCCCTGCACAAGCTCTCTCTTTGCCTGCTGCCATCCACGTAAGATGTGACTCGCTCCTCCTTGCCTTCTGCCATGATTGTGAGGCCTCCCCAGCCATGTGGAACTATAAGTCCAATAAACATCTTTCTTTTGTAAAGTGCCCAGTCTCGGGTATGTTTTTATCAGCAGTGTGAAAACAGACTAATACAAACCTCTTCTATATACTCTCTGATTTATCACTGTTCCCTTGAAAATATGGCACTTGGGATTAAATTAGTAGTCTAGATCTGGACTGACCAGTGTAGATGGTAATGGGACAGAAATCTCCCATATTGTGTTCAATATTGTGTTTTTATTAATAAAACCTAACAATTTGCTGGCTTGCAATGAGCATGTGATTAACTGAAATTCCCTGGTCCAGATACCCATCGCGCATTTGTGCAATTTAATTCTCCAAGTTTTAGTAAAAGACTATATGCATCCACATCAAATTTTATCTTAATGGTCTGGACTCCCGATTTTTGGTTTGTTAGTATCAAAATCCTTTTTAAATGCTAGACTCAAGTCTCTTTCTAAGCAGAGAGTAATCCTCTGTTCTGCCGAAAGTGAACTAAAGCACTGTAAGAAGTCATTTGCTGTCAATCCCAAATCCCTTGCCAGTGAGCACTTTAAAAATGGCAACAAGGAGAGTTGAGTTCAACACTGAAAAGAATACCTGCAGTAACCTCTGCCTTCGTTGGAAAAAAAATAGAGCCATCTATATGGAGAATTTGAATGTTCCCATTCAGACTGTTTTGAAGATATAAATCTGTATTCATCCTTATAACGCTGAATGGTTAGCTTAACATGTGGTGAAATAGGCTCGCAGGCTAATTCCTTTATGCCTTTGTGCATTGTTGCATCATCTGGAAGGAAATAGCATTTTCATCAGCTCTTTCAAGGAATTTAGTGCTCCAGAAGGAGCTATATTTTTCAGGGCTCCCAAACTCACCCCTGAGGTACCATAAAAGATTAAACTTGCCTCATTCATGGAAAGTAGATTTTTAAAAATCTTGATTTATTTCAACTTTGTGTAATAAAGCTTTCTGATCAGCCTCATGTGTATAAGAAAAATAAAGAGGAAAGGAATTATGACACAGAAGATATTTTCTGAAAATTGTTTCTTCTGTGGTCAAGATGCATTTCAACAATATGCAAATTAGGCAGTGCCATTGTACGGTAATTATGTTTTCTTAATGTTTCCACAACAGCTCTGCTTTTGCCAGACTTCAAAATTTTGGCAGCATAATGGTCACTTTGGAAGGGATTAGCACCCATTATATCTAGAGAAGGAAGGAAAACCTTGGAAAATCAAATTCAGATAATGCAGAGAGAATATACTTTCCATTGCTAATTTGTTTTGTAGTCATCTTAAGGGAGAAAAACAGACTTCTATCTCCAGAGGGAAAAAATGGATAAAATGCAAAAGAATTAATTTTAAACATCCTAAAATGCAAAATCCTGAAGTTCTAAAACTATACTTAAAAATCTTCACAGGACCATTGGATCCTCAGGCTGAGTGAATTGCAGGGTAGCTGCGACTCATCAAAGTGTGTGCCACAGGATGTTAAGTTCTGAGCTATGTTAATAGATGTTATCTTTCAGAAATATGCTCTTTTTGTCAAGTAAATTTGTAAAATGCACTAGATTAAACAAAGTTAGCCAAGTTTCAGTCCCTATAGGACCTCTCCTAAATATGCCAATGTTCAAGGATTGTCCTCCAAAACCAGATAAATAAAGGACACAGCATTCCCAAATGGAACCCTATTTTCACAGTGATTTTTTTAAGATATGGGTATTTTAAGAAAAACTTGTTAGGGAACATTGGCTACATCAATCCCTAGTGTTATAATAATAATAAAACTGTAGCCCAAGAAATTAAAGAATCTTCTGAAGTCACCCAGATGACTAAAGGTTGAACTAGAAATAAAATTTCAGCCCTCTAATTCCCGGTACAGCTCTCTGCTACCTCTTGCATATTCACTGGCTGGTCATTCAGTAGAAGCTCATGTGATAATGACACATCTATAAATTTCTACTTTTTAGAAAATTCCATAATTTTTCTATAGGGAACAACAGATCTGTCATATACTAGCTTATACTTTTCTTATTCTAAGTGAATTTCACAGTTCAGAAAATTCCAAGTAATCTTGATACATCATTATTACCCAAAAAATTACTTCCAAGTCATTGTTTAAATAGATGAAACCCATTGCAACAGGGGTCTCAGATCTTATTGCCTCAGGGGCCTGAGAGATGATGTAAGTGAAATAGCTCAGCTGTAGCCAGCAATTGCTTGGTGGAAATTTGGGATCTTTGTTGCTAGCTCTGAAGAAAAGAAAGAAAGGAGAGAGAGAGAGAGACAGCGAGAGAGAGAGAGAGAAAAGGAGGAAGGGAGGAAGGAGTGAAAAGAGAGAGAGAGATGGAGGGAGGGGGAAGGAAGGAAGGGAGGGAAGGAGGGAGGGAAGACAGGGCCAGGCGAGGTGGCTCATGCCTATAATCCCGGCACTTTGGGAGGCCAAGGCGGGCAGATCACCTGAGGTCAGGAGTTTGAGACCAGCCTGGCCAACATGGCAAAATCCCGTCTCTACTAAAAATATAAAAATTAGCCGGGCATGGTGGCATGTGCCTGTAATCCCAGCTACTCAGGAGGCTAAGACAGGAGAATCGCTTGAAGCCAGGAGGCAGAGGGAGGTTGCAGTGAGCCGAGATCGTGCCACTGCATTCCAGCCTGGGCAACAGAGCAAGACTCTATCTCAAAAAAAAGAAACAAAAGAATGCCAGAAATGTATGCTTTTATATACTTACAATTTTACATGTTGGCAAGTAGTTTATATTTAAAAATATAATAAATTTCTGACCAACAAAACATACCTGAAGGCAGAATTCAACCTGTAGGCTGCCAGTTTCCAGCTTCTTCTTTACATTTTGGAATCAGTCCAATTCTCTCCCTTGACTCTGTGCTTGTGCAGTGGTATGGCAAAGACTCTGGGTATCCCCTGGACAGAGTCAGACAATAATAGACCACCTGTTTCCAGCACCCAGCTTCCATTTTCCGTTAAAACCAAACGATGCGAAAGAAAGCAGAAAGCCAGAGATAGGTCAGAGATTAAGAGAGGGAAATATCTCAGTTAAGATCCTGGCTGCCTCCCACTCAACTTGTATCTGTTTTACTAGTTAATTTTATTTTTTAATAGACTTTATTTTTTGGAGCAGTTTTAGGTTCCCCAGCAAAACTGAGTGGTAAGTACAGGAAGTTCCCGCAAGCCCCCAAAACACAACCTCCCCGACTATCAACATCCCCACCAGAGAGGTACATTTGTTATAATCAACAAACCTACTTTGGTATATCGTTATCACCCAAAGTCCATAAGTTTGCATTAGGGTTCATTCTTGATGTTGTACATTCTTTGGGTTTTGACAAACACAGAATCACATGAGTCCACCATTATAGTATTATACAGGGTATTTTTGCTGCCCAAAAAGCCCTCTGTGCTCTACCTATTCATCCTCCCTCCCCTCAAACCCTGACACCACTGATCTTTTTACTGTATCCACAGTTTTATCTTTTGCAGAATGTCATATAGTTGGAACCACATAGTATTTAGCTTTTTCAAATTGGCTTCTTTTACTTAGTAATATTTACAGTTTCTCCATGTCTTTTCATGGCTTGATAGCGCATTTCTTTTTAGCAATGAATAATATTCCATTAACTGAATATACTTTACAGTTTATTTATCCACTTACCTACTAAAGGAAATCTTGGTTTCTTCTAAGTTACAGCAATTATGACTGTAGCTGCCATAAACATTTGTGTGCGGGTTTTCATGTAGACATAAATTTTCAGCTCATTTGGGTAAATTTCAAGGAACAAATTGCTGGATCGTATGGTAAGAGTATATTTAGTTTTGTGAGGAAATGACAAACTGCCTTCCAAACTGGCTGTACCATTTTACATTCCCACTAACAATGAATGAGAGTTCCTGTTGCTCCACAACTTTTATCTCTTTTAATGCCTGATACTTACACTCAGCTTACTGGTGGATATGCATTACTCACCAAATTGGTACATGAAGACTCTGCTTCAGGGACCTGGGTCTCAGAATACCTGAGTTCTGTTCTTTGTGTATTTGATTAATTTTCAAAGTTGGACATCTCAAGACAAAGCAGCTTCTCTCACAACTCTGGCCGTGAGACTAGGCTCTCCTGACCCATCTCTCCAAATTTTGGTTGTGAGAAATCATTTTCTTGTTACGCTTCTGGGATGAAGTTGGGCAGCATATATTATTAAATATTTTCCCCTTGGACTTTTAAAATAGCCCAACCTGTAGTCTGAGAGCTGATAAATTGAGCCGAATAGAGATCTGGATAAAATTAGAAGTCCCTAAAACCTAGACGGTGGCAAACTTCACTTTTTAATTTCTATAACCATTTTCTTATACTGCTGAGCTCAATAGGAGGGCAGAAGACAACTTTATTTTCCTCTGTTACTTGTTCAAATTTATGTCATGAATGAAATCTTGGTCAGATCTTAGAACTTTCAGGGGTCACTTTCAGATAACTACAAAAACTCCCCATCATTTTCTGTTCCCGAAATAATCTCAATTCAAGGAATTTGCAATAATCCAAACTTATCTGACTGTAGAGATTTTCAGCCTCCAGCATAGTGGTGTTTTTAGTTCTTTTTAGCTTTGCTGAAGTCTGTAAAGAGGGTAGGGAGCTTCTGGGTCTCCTGGTCCACATTAGCTGGGTTCACCCCTCCAAGCTGGAACCAGAAGGCGATGGGCCGGTAAAAAGGGCATAGTTTTATGTGGCTAGTGATGCCATGATTTGGAGGATGTTTTAAAACCGCCTCTTTCTCTTTGGGGCATTCACTTCCCTCTGGTTGTGAGGCTTTTGTGTGTTTCTCGGCAATTTCCCTCCTACGAACCTGCAGCTGAACTTCGGAGACATCTCTCTTGGACAGTTGCATAGGGGTCCCTCCTCCCTTAGGCTCTGGAGTCAGATCTCAGGGGTTTGTATTGTCAATTATGAATAAATTACCCACACCTCAGTTTCCCCACCCAGGAAATAAGGATGATAATAGAATCTAACTTATAGGGCTCTGAGGATTTAAGGAAATGATCAATGTAAGTTGTTTACAATAGAGCTTGGTATGTAGTAAGACCTCATAATATATGTTGTTATTATTAGGCCATGTATCAATATTTTGAAGGGAGTTTCTGGAAGATTAAGTTACCAAAGGCACAATTTTAAGAGTCAGATAAGGAGGGAAAGATGGAAAATAACTACAAATAATTATGGCATTAAAAAAATAAGAAATATGTTCCAAAGTTATACGTGATGCCATAGTAAAATAGACACTGGGTTCGCCTTCAGAAGACCTGGGTTCTAGTCCTGACTCTGCCTCCCACTGCTTCATGTTCTTGAAAATGTAACAGAACCTCTCTGTTCTATAATTCATGGTTTTAAGTCCATCTCTTAATTTTGCTGGTTTAATATTGGCTAAATCACTTAAATTCTCTAAACCTTAGTTTCTTCATCTTTAAAATAGAATGATCAGCCCAGCCCCCATGGGATTCTGATAGTGATCAAGTGGGAGAGTATATAAAGGAGCATAAACTCTGAATCATTAATTCATTCATTCAGCAAACATTTCTTGACATTTATTGACCAATCACATGTTCCAGACACTATCAAACTGTAAACTATTGCTAACATCATCATTAAAGAACTTGACAAACTCTAATATTTCTTCCAGTTTTAAAATTATTGGAATCAAATAATAAAGGAGGACTCCTTCCTCCCCTTGTCCGTGAATGGTTTGTACTCGCCAGCTAGAGAAACAGCTAAGGCAGCTCTGTGCAATAGAACTTTCTGTGGTGATGGAAATACTCCAAATTCGCGCCAACTAAAACAGCAACCACCAGGCACACATGGCTATCGAGTGCTTGAAGTGTAGCTAGTGTCACTGGGGAAGTGGATATTTTATTTTATTTTGAATGTTTTATATGTAAGCACACTCATCTAGTGGCTACCATATTGGACAGTGCAGGATTCTAGGACCCTAAGCAAAGGGTGGCGCAGGCAGAAAAGAGAAATGCAGACCATGAAGTCTAATTCAAGAGATGTATTTGCCACTGGGTAGAAGCATATGTTTGACTGTAGATGTTTGGTGTTACTGTTTGTCATTATTGAACCCTAGAACTTAGATTATAGTGTTCGTCTGGAAGAGACTTCCAGCTTAAGTTGCAAAGAGACTTGCTGACTGCCTTTACCTAAAATGGGGTGGGGAAAATCCTCAAGATCTCTGTTCTTACGGAGTATAATTTTTGTTTCATGAACAATGAAGAATCAAGGATTTATTAGAAATTTTCTATTTGTTGGTTTTTAAAACAGGCATGGTTAAGAGGCATTAAATGCAAACAAATGCATTTCCTCCTAAGTGCTCCACTGATGGAAATATAAGAGTGAATGATTTAGAAAGCATATATTCAGAGCCTCTAATTCTGTAATTTCTATAAATCAGACATTGCTAAATGATGTTGGGAATTCACACACTGAGAAGAGCGTTGACATGAGTCTATGAAAACGTAACTAAGGCCAGGCGCGGTGGCTCATTGCCTGTAATCCCAGAACTTTGGGAGGCCGAGGTGGGTGGATCACCTGAGGTCAGGAGTTTGAGACCAGCCTGGCTAACATGGTGAAACCCCGTCTCTACTAAAAATACAAAAATTAGCAGGGCAAAGTGGCAGGCACCTGCAATCCCAGCTACTTGGGAGGCTGAGACAGAAGAATCGCTTGAATCCAGGAGGTGGAGGTTGCAGTGAGCAGAGATCGTGCCACTGCACTCCAACCTGGGCAACAGAGTGAGAATTCACCTCAAAAAAGAAAGAGAAAAGAAAGATGAAAAGAAAGAAAAGAAAAGGAGGGAAGGAAGGAAGGAAAGAAGGAAAGAAAGAAAGAAAGAGAAAGAGGGAAAGAGAGAAATAAGGGAAGGAAGGAAGAGAGAGAAAGAAAAGAAAAGAAATAACTATGGAAGGCCTGGTATGGCTGAAGGGGCAATGGACTCCAAGTTCATTCTCATGCCAGGTCTGGGTTTTTGTTTTTTCTTTTACCATTTCTACAAAATGGGTGCAATTTCCCAAATCTATCAAAATGAGATCGCTCAAAGAGACAAATCTGCTTAAAAGAGCTTAAGAAGTCTTCTTAGATTTGATACCTGGTTTTACCATTAGTACCTGTGTGACTTTGGGAGAATTCCTTAACTTTTCCGTGCCTCACTTTCTTAATCTCTCTAAAGTAGGGTACCTGACTCACAGGGTTATGGTAGGGATTTAAATAGTAAATTCACATAAAGCACTGAGATCAGTGCATAAAATGGAAGACTCAAGGAATGCTAGCTAATTTACCGTGATTAAGAGTTCTTGCAGGCAAAAATAATAACAATAAAAGAAAAATACAATTTAGTGAGAGATTATAGATTCTGTACATTCTATCAGTTCAGAATGACAGAAAAACTTGGCAGGGGCAGAATCATAGAAGTTGGGTTTCTGTTACTCTTGGAAATTGGTGTAGGAGCTGTGCATCTTCACATGTTCTGTAAAACGGGGAATCCACCAGCAGGTGAGCAGACAGTGAACAGAGCCAAGAGCAGGGCAATTTGACTATCTCTCCCGTATTCCTGGGTGAGCAGAGGAAAAGTAAGACAAATACAACAGAACCAGAAAACAGAACATCATATTGAATACAGGCATATTTCTGAAAATGATCAATTCTAGGAAACAGAAGAAATACTTGGCATCTTCAAAAGGATGCAAGAAGAGTTTCTGTGATGTGAAAAATCATATATACATATATAAAACAGACTGCTGTAGAAGACTACAAGACAGATGCAAAGTTAGCAGGCTGGCCATGGAAAGAGACCTGGGCCTGTCACAGAAGAACAGTGGTAGGATTGGCATGGTATAGAACAACTTCAGAAGCCCTTCCAGAGTGCAGAAGAACAGCACACAAGGGGTGAGATGAAGAGAGGCCATCAGCACAACAATTAAGAAGGACAAAGGGTGAATTCTCATCTAGGGTATTCATGATGAGGGAAACAGAACATTTAAAGCAAAAGTAATAAACAAAGACACAACTGGAAAAAATAAATGCTCCCAAAGAGGTCAAGGAAATGGGCAAAGTTACTGAGTCTGCAGATGGAGAGACTACCCACTTCCAACACTCAATGGGAAAAAGCTGAAAAAGGCAAGGAGACATCCTCCCCTATAGCCTCTTCCAGCTTCTTGAGGCTGCCTTCATTCCTTGGTTCATGGCCCCTTCCTCACATCACTCCAACCTCTACTTCTGTTCTCACATCTCCTTTTTCTCATATTGACGGTCTTACTTCCCTCTTATAAAGACCTTTCTGATTATATTCAGCCCACCCAGTTAATCATGGATAATTCTCATTTTCAAGATGCTTAACTGCCATCTGGAAAATCTCTTTTGCTACCTGTTTACATATTCACAGGTTCTGAGAACTCACATATTTGGGGGAACATTATTCTATTAATACTAGAACCATAAGCAAGTAACAAGCAGCCTAAACAATGAGTAGTGTAAAGTCAGATCCACCTGCTTTTTACTTAGAGCAGTTGTTCCCTGGGTGCAGTTCCTGGACCAGTAACATCAGTATCACGTGGAACTTTGTTAGAAAGGTAAATTCTTAAGCCTCACCTCAGACCTGTAGAATGGGAAGCTCTAGGGAGGTGAGGCTTAGCAATGAGCATGTTAATAAGCCTTCAAAATAATACTGATGCATGGCTGAAGTTTGAGAATCCATGGCCTAGGGGAGGTATGAGAAGCAAGGACCAATATTCTGTTCATGCTCTCAGCAGCTGTCTTCCATTTCTGTTTTGTCAAGGAGAAATATCACTAAAAGGCCTATAAGAGCTTTGAAGGTTAAATTGCAATAATCTATAACTATTTTGTTTATTCCTTTTATTGTTCCAAATAGAATTTAAAAGATAGCTTGCAAAAGTCAGTCACCTTAATAGGTAAAGTGTTATTCCTGATTTTGTAATCCCTGGGGAACTTTTGCAGAGAAGACAGGATTTGGATTGAGAGGGTGATGGAGGGCTTGTAACCATAATAGGTCTGTTGCCCGATGTGCACAGTAAGTCAATACGCCTAGATATTGAGAGCAAAAAAAAAAGACATTTAATTGTAAGGCCACCAAACAAGGAGACAGGAGGAAACCTCAAATCCATCTCCCTAAGGAGTTTGGTGCTAGGGCTTTTAAGGGTTTTGGAGTTGGCCAAAATGTGGAGATTGTTGATCGGTAAAAGACTATAGGGTGAAGTCATAGGACAGGGAGATGAAGAAATAATATTCCCATCCATGCTGATTTGGTTTGGTTTCTCTGGAGGGGTCTTTAAACTGGCATCAGCTGTTTTGCTGGAATTCAACAATTCCAGATCTGCTGAAGCAGTTTTTTTTTTTGGCAGTGGTTGGGGGGTGGGTAGGGTAGGGGGCGGTCATCTCTAGGCTGCGGTACAGTGGAGCAATCACAGCTCACTGCTGCCTTGACCTCCCTGACTCAAGCAATCCTCCCACCTCAGCCTCAGGAGTAGCTCGGACTACAGGTGCACATCACCACACCTGGCTAATTTATTATTTGTGGAGACAGGGTCTCACTATTGCTCAGGCTGGTTTTGAACTCCTGGACTCAAGTGATCCTCCTGCCTCAGCCTTCCAAAGTGCTAGGATTATAGGCATAAGTCACCATACCCAGCCTGCTCAAGCAATTCTTAAACAAAAACTTTATTAATCTAATATGACAGATCCCATCTCTAGAAATAATGGGGATGCAAATGGTTAGTATCTAGTGTTACGTGACTTTTGGTTACAAGGGAGTAGGTCAAAGTTCAGCCTGATTAATGCTTAATGGTAACTATATTTCTGTCCATAATTCATGTTAACCCGGTGAGGATGGCTGTAGGCTGAGCCCCTCCTCTCTTCCAGCCTCTCTCCTCCTGTCCCTCCCCACCCTTCCCTTTACCCCTTCCCCTGACCCCCAACAAAGCAGCCCTGCTTGTATTAGTTAGGAGTCAATAAAAACCACATTGGAGGGGGTTGGGCAACGTAAGTAACCACTGATTTACAGAATTACAAAATGTTAGAATGAGAAAGAGTCTCTGAGAGCATGTTTTGAAGGCCCTCATTTTACAGAGGACTCTGAGGCCCGAGGAGGTCACGCCCAAGGTCACACAGTTAATGTGTAGAAGCCAGGACTAGCTGCCCAGATTCCTGATTTTATGCTAGTCGGGTAGACTCCGACATGCCAAATAAAAAAGCATCAACTGTTTTCACCCGAAACCAAGAATCCTGACTAAAACAGAATAAATCTGCCCTGCTCTTATTTTCATTATGGTTCCACACTGTAAGGAGAATCACTTAGCAAAATGTGAGAATCAGGCTCTTTGCTCTGTTGCCAGGGCAAAATGAAATTGAAATGTATCTGAGGTGTGGCCAGAGCAAGAGCAGCCCTGTGAAATCTTTGTAGTACCCTAGGAAAGAAATCCCCTGAGGGCCAAAATGAGAACTTTAGAAAATAAGATCACCAAGGGTAGACGGGGGTAATGAAGCCAGTTGCTGGGATGGGGATGGGTGAGGAGTGAGGCAGGGTTGCCTGTGCAAAGTGAAAGGAGACAGAGTCTTGCTCTGTCCCCCAGGCTGGAGTGCAGTGGCACAATCTCAGCTCACTGCAACCGCTGCCTCCCAGGTTCAAGCGATTCTCATGCCTCAGCCTCCCAAGCAGCTGGGATTACAGGCCTGAGCCATCACGCCCGGCCCCAGGGAGTTCTTGAAATTTATTTGCAGAAACGGAAAGAAGAAAAGGATTCACATTAGCGAAAAGAACTAGAAGAATGAGGAGCAGTGCTTTTGTTTCCTTTAACTGGGAGGATGAAAATTAATATGATTTGAACAGGAAAGAGTTTAGAAGTATAGTGGGCAGGGCCAAAAGGAGGCTGGGGAGCCAATGAAGAGGCAGGAGAAGATGTAGGAGATTGTCCCCAAGGTGAGACACATGAAAAATTTTGTGCCAAAAAAAGGTGGGGCTCTTAAAATAACCCAAGCTCAAGGTATTTCCCTTATTTTTTAATTTTTAAAATTTAAGTTCACTTTTTAGTTGTCTTGGTGAGGGGAAAAAAGGTTGTGCTGGTGGCAAATATGTTTTAGGGATTGGTGAATTCCAAGCACTGGCATCATATAGAGTGGGACCTTCTAGTGAGGTCACAAACCCAGATAACATTAGTTTGGGAACATTTTTCTATTTTTGAAATCTTACTTGAGCATTTATTTAAATGCCTTTCTTTTCTTATCTGCTTTCATTTTCTTCTTCATTAAGTGCAAAGAGATAGAGAATGTATGCGTCTGTTTCTGCGGGTGAGCAGTTCTCTTAAGTCCAGTATTTTCGCTCCAGCCACTCTCTGTTAAATGCCAACCGCGCCATCTTGTGGCTAATAGATATTTGTGCACCTGGCTTAAAGTTCACTTGGAAAATGAACAAGTCTGAAAAACACCAATATCATGATTTCGCATTAGCTTCAATCATTAAATAAACCATGAATTCTGATTCTGCATATATTGACTATACTGCAATGCGTTAATGATCTGGATGCTTGTTGTAAAATATTTATTATGAAATGAAGGGCAATTAAAATATAATCAATACAAAAAACCCTCACTGGAATTTTATGCATAAACATGGGTTTGAGAATTTAGAAGGGTCTATGGGATTACAACTGTGAAAGCTTCTGTTTTCCACTCAAACTAAAGTCATCCTCCTCTACTTCAGCCACTCATCATGTACTTCAGATTATTTGTTACAACTTCCTGTTACTTTTCTCCCCCTAACCCCCAGCTTTGCATGTAGAATGCAGTGAATTCGACAAGAATAGGGATTGCCTTTGCGTTTTTCAGCATTGCATCCCCAATGCTTAGCATTGTTCCTAGCACACAGTAGACACTCGACAAATATTGGTCAAATGGATTTAACTGATTAAAAATAATAAATAAAATAAGCTCTTAAAAATAAGCACTTATAGGACTACATATAAATTAGAGAAATCCAATCGGGTGAATAAAGAAACTGTGATATATATATGATGGAACACCACTTAACCATAAAAAGGAATGAATGAATGGCATTTGCAGCAACCTGGATGGGATTGGAGACTATTATTCTAAGTGAAGTAACTCAAGAATGGAAAATCAAACATTGTATGCGCTCATTCAAAGGGGCAGCTAGGCTATAAGGATGGAAAGGGCATGAGAATGACACAATGGACTTTGGAGATTCAGGAGGAGAGGGTGGGAAGAGAATGAGGGATAAAAGACTACAAACTGGGTTCAGTGTATACTGCTCAGGTGATAGGTGCACCGAAATCTCACAAATCACCACTAAAGGACTTACTCATGTAACCAAATACCACCACCTGTTCCCCAAAAAAACTATGGAAATAAAAAATTAAAATAGATAAATAAAAATAAAATAGAGAAATTCCTCAAGAAATTCCTCTAACCAAAGTGAAATGACATTTTTTCAAGGAATTTGGTGACACTGGTTTAGGTATGTACCTCTGGTACTTTCAGAAGCTGCAGTGTTTCTGGCCATGCTGCTGAAAGTAAAACTGGTAGGAGAATGCTTCCATTATTCAGTGATATGTCGTTAGTAATGAAAAGCCCTCTTTAGAAGGCTGGGGTCTATTAGCAGTAAACTGGTGCCTTTCAAAATCAGCAGTCAACTCAGAACAGCTGGGAAATTCATATGTTTTGCCAGACTTCACTGGGTTATTAGGTAATATTTAGATAATGGATTTAAGCCCCACCATCGGGAGCTTCGTAACTCGCTAAGCTTGTGGATTTCAATGCAAGGAAGCAAAGTGCTGGGGCTCTTGCCTTCTTGGGTATGAACTTAATCATGTCACATCAAGCATTCATTTTAAATTATAGCACCACATCTGTATTTTGACTTCTGACAAATGCTAAGTGTGTCTTGACACATATATTTTTGTGATAGTAAGAGCCTATGTGAAAACCAGAAGAGACGGTGAAAGAAAACTGAATTGTACATGGGTTTGAATTTGAGTTTGTATCAATTTTGAGTTTTTGTTGTCTTCATTCAATTCAGAGAGCAAGTTGGTGAGTTCCCAAATGTTCTCCAAGGGGGACTATTTACTTCACTAAAAATCTGAGAACCTCCCAAAATAAAATGAGGTGCAGAGGAGCCCGGGCTATAATTAGAGAAGGGGAGGTGCTCTGATTGGCTCTTCTTCCTCCCCCACCTCCACGGTTGCTACAGGCCCCAGTGAACTAAGGAGGAGAGTGTGGAAATCAGAATCTACCAGCTGAAATGTTTTTATTTTTGGCAGTGAGAGACAAAATTTAATGTGCATTAAAATCACCTAGGAAGCCTGCTAAGATGTGGACTTTCAGACCCACCGCCTTGTGGCTCTATATATGTATAGGAACAAGGAATCTGGTAATTCTGATAGAGAAGAGCCATAGAACACACTTTGGGAAACGTTGATCTACTACTTTCAACCAAACAAGTGCAGGGACTCTGCTTTGTTCACGAATGCATCTCAAGTGCCCCTAGCACAGGATCTGGATGCAATGAGTAACTTGTAGGTGTAGACGATGGATACGTGGATGGATGAATGAGTGGATGGATATGTACATTCAGGGATTTAAAGAGAGGATGAACAAGAGTTAAAAAGAGAATTGTAAAGTTTCCAGAGTTCCAAAGATTCTTCAAACTTATTCTTAAATATTTGATAGATATGTTGCATTTGCCCCTGATTATGAGTGACCTTTATTTAAATACCATCTCCCCTTGGTGACAGAGTAGTTTTGTCACTTGAGATTAAAAGTGATTTTGTTTGTAAAATGGCAAACCGTCTTGACATTTCATCTGCAAACCATTTAACAAATTTCTGTTCTCATCCAAAAGTACTCTTCCAAGTAGAATAGAGACTTCTACCAGTGGTTTTATAAAACAAAGTACTTCTTTGTAGTGAGAGTCCAATCAGAGGGACTCCAGGAGAGGTGGAAAGAGGACTAAGCTATGTGCCAGGAGACCTAGATGCCAAGTGTATTCCTTTGCTAACAAGTTGAGTGACCTTGATCAAGCCATGTGCCTGAGTGAGCACCAGATTCCCCATGTGTAAAGTAAGAGATTTAACAAAATGGTCCCCAAGGCCCTTGGAGCACCACATATTACTTAGCATCGTTTTGAGGCTTTGGGTTTCCTCACATGTCTCATTTTTGGGTGTAAAAATTAGGCTTTCCTGAAGGCCTCCCTGAATTGTATCATGATAGGTAGAATAATGGTTCCCCCAAAGATGCCCACATTTAAATCTCTGGAACCTGTGCATATGTTACCTTACATGGCAAGAGGGAGTTTGCAGATGTGATTAGGTTAAGAACCTTGAAATGGGGAGAGTAGCCTGGATCATACAGGTGGGCCCAATCTATTCACAAATGCTTAAAACCTGGATTATACAGATGGGCCCAATCTAAGCACAACACCTTAATATCAGAGAACGTTTCCCAGCTGGGGTCAGAGAGAGAAAGGGAGCTGTGAGGATGGAAGAAGGGTCAGAGAGATATGATATTGCTGCTTTGAAAACTGAGAAGAAGGCCATGAACCAAGGAATGTGGGCAGCCTCAAGACACTGGAAGAGCGAGGTGAGTGTTTCTTCCCTGGAATTTCCCAGAAAGGAATGCAGACCTACCAGCACCTTGGTTATAGCCCAGTGAGAGCTGAATTGGACTTCTCTCTTGCAGAACCATGAGACTTTTGCATTGTTTAAACTTCCAAGTTTGTGAGAATTTATGATAACAGCAATAGAAAACTTATAAATACATTCTAAGGATACAGGAAATATTCAGGAGTCTAGCACTTTGCACAAGCCAACCCACTGTGCAAACCAGGGCTTCCTCTGCAGTGGTCCACAAGGGTCATTTAACCTGGATCTTATACTCATCACAGTCCTCAAATTTAGATTTTGACACTTAGCACCAAATAATTCCTTTGAAAACTATGTGTGTGTATAAAATGCATGTGTGCATATATGCATATGTGTGTGCCTATATATGCATACATACACATATATCCAGTCAGATATAGTCAATGAGATTATTTCTTCAGCATCCCTAGAAACCCATAGAATGATCTGAAAACACAATTGATAACTTGTAACAAATGCCACTCAAATGAAGCCAGTTGCGTTGGGTAAGCCCAGTATAAATAGCGAAAGAACACTCTGAGGCAAGTAGCCTTTATCATGAAGCTCTGGATCAGAAAGCTAATTAGTCTAGGTTTGATGAACTCAGAGGCTAAAAGGAGCACCTGGATACATGTGAAATTATAATGCAGAAGGGAATGGTGGAAATTTCCCAGGCCTCCTCCTTCATACCACAGACTCTGACTCAGACAGTCGAGAACTATTCCAAAATCACACCTGAAATATTCTCTCAGCTATAGTGGAAGTTCTTATAATCAAAAGGAAAACAGAACTGGAAAGTGAACTGGTATCACCATGTCCTAGAACCTGTATCGCATGAGCCTATCTCGAAAGCCAGCTGGTGTGTCGTGTTTTGATGGCTTGCTAAAGCAACTGGGAAGATGAGCGTGGTTTAAAGAGGCAGCAGGTGGAAGAGGGGCAGCTGGGATACAAGAACCGATTCTCATCTAGGCAGTCAGCACACCCTGGCTAGCAACAGACACACGCAGCTCAGTCATAAGCATAACCTCTACTTTAAAGTGGGCTACAATCCACATTGGCCCAAATTATCTGGATAAATTCCCTATCATCAAACGTTAATCGAGCACCATCTAGAATATTAGAGCTGGAAGAAACCTTGGGAGCATCTAGTTTATCCCAGTTATACACATGCAAACAGGCCTAATAGGTTAAGGGTTCCTCCTAGTGGCAGAGCCAGGATTTCAGCCCCATTGATTACTTTCCAGACACTTGCTTTTTCTCCTCTGCTCACTAGAACTTGGATGATCCATTCTTATGAAGATCCTCAAAGCATCATGAAATGAGTTCAGTCTCAGTTTCATGTACCAGCATTGCCTAACTGTTAGTCTAAAAGTATGCCCCCTGGAGTCAGCGTTCATGTCCTCTGGTAGAAGGGAAAATGGACTCAGAATGTAATCCCAACTCTTTGGTGAACAAATAAAAAGCGTTCCACTTCTAGGCTGAAGACACAACTTCTTTAAGGAGATTTGAATGAAAAGCACTAATTATTTGCCAGCAGTCTGATATTTGAATTACCCACAGTGTTTCCAATACCACAGACTTCTCAGTTTTCTTTCATCCATCAAGTAATGCTGCCTTAAAAGGCTGTCAGTGATCAGCACAATATATTTTAACATTAGATAAAGAAGTCCATCCAGAGCCTTTAGAATAAACTCAGATTTGCTGTTAAACCTAGTATGAAGATATTATTCAAAAACTTCCAACTTCAGACCTTTGCTAAGGCAATTTCTTAGATCTTTGCTCCTGATTTTTCTAAATTCACTCTCCGAATGAAGAGACCCGCTAAATGTCTCCCTGTCAAGTTTTAGGAAAATTGACTTGACTGTTAAGGGACAGAGGGATTTCAGATTTGAGACATCTGCATTCTATAGGGATACTTGATGTGTGTCCCTGTGCTAATTTTAAATATCATCATAGAAATGAAATACATAGATAAGAGTTGTGTTAAATGAGCACCGTACATGGATTATCCATTTGCAAAGACTGATAGTGCAATAAAATACTCTTGCCATTGAAAATGTGAGTAATAAAATGTAATCGTTCTTTGATTCTGAATGCACTTTAAGATTGTGCAGTGCCTTGGACTTATCACAGGGAATATTACTTTTTATGCATCATGGGACCATAGAACTTTGGAATTGAATGGAACATTTTGGATCACCCGGTTAAGGGCTGACAACTAGGTTTTGCCTAGTTATGAACAACAATTGATAGTTATGGTTCTGGTGTACTATGCTGAGAATTGTAAGGCTACATTTCGACTCAGTGAAAAAGTATAATGAGATTGATTAGCAATGTCTGCCTAGGGTGGGAGGAAGAAATTGTGGCTAGTTTGGCACATATTTGGTGTCCTTAACGAGTCCAACCTCTTCATTTAACGATGAATAGCCTAATGTCAAACATAGTAAAAAGATTTGCCAGAGTCAACCAGCTGGCAAAGTTGTGGTCAAGCAGAAATAACCACCACTATTGCTACCACAGGATGTTAGCGCTACAATTTCAACTGGCATCTTCTAGAAAATAGAAAACAAAATAACAATTTCCTGGATGTCTAAAAACTTTGGCAGAAAAAAATAACCAACTAAGCAGAAAATATATTTGGATGGTGATATAGTTTACCTAGGAAATTGATGACAATTCATTGAATAGTTTAAAAGAATTTGAAGTCAAATTTTTTGTGAAGCACCATGTAGTTTAAACTATAATTATGCTTTTAGAATTCATTTTTATACTCTGAAATATGTTTCTTTTCTCTATGCAAGTTACTGTATTAGAGTTGTGAGAATAGTAATGAAATATTTTAGGCAAAAATCCCCTAGCATTTAACAGATACTTATTGAGCACTTGCTGGATTCAGACAATGTACTCAGTCCTAGAGATTCAATACCAAATAGAACCCTACGTTAAAGGAGTTGTCAGCCTGGTTGGCAATATCTGGCACCATAAGCAATGGTTAAAGCAACTTTGTTTTGTTTTGTATTTTAAATCTGTAGAGAAATCCAAGAAAAGAGATAGAAGTCATGTCCTAAAGAAAGTTAATAGTAAGTGATGGCTGGGCACTGTGGCTCACACCTGTAATCCCAGCACTCTGGGAGGCTGACGTGGGAGGATCGCTTGAGGTCAGGAGTTCAAGTCCGGCCTGATCCAGATGGTGAAACCCCATCTCTACTAAAAATGCAAAAATTAGCCAGGCGTGATGACAGACACCCATAGTCCCAGCTGCTCAGGAGACTGAAGCAGGAGAATCACTTGAACCCAGGAGGCAGAGGTTGCAGTGAGCTGAGATCATATCACTGCACTTCACACTGGGCAGTAGAGCAAGACTCCATCTCAAAGAAAAAAAAAAAAGGAATAGTAAGGGAGAAGCTGAAAAGTTGACAATTTTTTTTCAAATAAATGCTCAATGACGATTTGAAACATCAAGCTTTTAAGTATTTTAAATCTTTTCACTAAAATATAGCACATGTACAATAAATCAAAATGTACAGCTCAACGAATTGTCACACAATGAACAGAGTGATCACAACCATGAAACCATTCAGAGCAAGAAATAGAACACCACCAACTTAGAAACCCCTTTCATCTTCCTTCCAATCTTTACGCCTTACATTAGCCCAAGGGTAATTACCATCCTGACTTCTAACACCAGATTCATTTCTCCAATTTTTGACCTTTATGTTAATGAATCACATTGTATTTATTATTTTATATCTGGCTTCTTTTGCTTGATAGTATTTTGTCAGAGTTATCTATGCTCTGAGGAGCTATAATTTATTTTTATTACTGTATAATATCACACTGTATAAATATATTTTAGTTTGCTTATCCATTCTGTCATTGGAGGATATATATCTATGTTACTTCCAAACCGGAATTACTACAGATGACATTTGTTTTTTTCTTTCTTTCTTTTTTTCTTTTTTTTTTTTAAGTGGAAGCAAGTTCATTAGGAAAGTAAAGGAATAAAGAATGGCTACTCCATAGGTAAAGCAGCCTATAGATGATGTTTCTACAAACATCCTTGTACATGCTTTTAAATGCATGTATTTCAACTAGGGATATACTTAGGATTATAATTGCTGGGTCATTGATATAGATATGACTAACATTAATACTTCCAAGCAGTTTTCCAAGGTGGATGTAACCAATTTATACTCATACTTGTAGCATAGGAGAGTTTGCATTGTTCTAAATCCTCATTAACTTTGGTTATTTTCATTATTTTTAATATTAATTGGTCTAGTAGGTATTTCATTAGAGTTTAAATTTGCATTTTCCTAATTACGAAGAAAGTTGAACATACTCTCATGTTTGGGCATTTGGAGACCCTTTTATGAAGTATATGTGAAAGCCTCTTGCTCAGTTTTCTTTCAGATTGTCTATTTTTTTAATTTGTAGAGTTTTTTAGGAAATTGAACTATATTCAAAGTAAGAACTACAGTTCATCAAAAAGCACCACAAGAATGTGTGTCAGTCAGGGATAAGTCAGGTTTCATAAACCACCCCAGTTATATGAAAAGAGAGCTTAATACAAAGAATTGCTAACTAGATATAGAATTGTAACCAGGTAACTGAAAAGGCAAAAAGAGAACATGAAGGTAACATGGAGGTAACAATTGCAGGTCTAGAGTACAAAAGGAAAGGTTGGTATTATTAAACTCAGAAGCTGGAAGCAGCAGCCTATTGAGCTGAAATTCAGTCCTCTGAGAAGGTGCTAGTCAGCTACAGCCAGGATCTCTGACAGGTTGAAAGGCTGGTTCTGCAAATGTTGGAAAAACTACATACTGGATGTGACTGCTACTACGGGAACACACTGACATTGGAGAAGTAGGACGAGCATTATGCTCCCAGGAGCAAGAAGCAGACAGGAAGGAGTGAGTCCCTTCTTTCTCCAGCCCTGTGGTTTCCCTCTAGTACCTCCTAGCGGGGCACAAAGCCAAATAGCTCCTGGGTAGGTTGTAGCTAAGAGACAGTAGGTTAATTACTGTCAAGAGAACAAAAAGGCAAACTAATGAGTGGGAGAAGATATACAACAAACAATGGACTTGGCTCTAGATTTGAGTGATATATAGCAGGTATAATAGTGTAACTAAAATGTGGGTTAGTTGCTCATCACTAGCAGAGTTCAATTAACAAGAGTGAGGTCTGGCATAAAGAAAGTGATTTATTTCCAAAGCTAGCTTAGAGGAAAAAGCACAGGCATCCCACCGTTAAATGTACCGCTTCCCTTTTGGAGCAGAAAGTGAGCACTTTTAAAAGACAGGGGAGAAAGTGAGCAAGGACAAAGGTCCTCATACTAGCTTATCTACCAGGCAGTAGAGCTGGTGACTGCTGGCGTTTTCCTGGGCAAGCTGTTATCTCTCGAGGCAACTTCCTGGAGGGTGAGAGTTCCCTAGCAAACATGCTGTGGTTTGTAAATTAACTGTTAAGAGTTCTGTCTTAGAGCACACAGTTACGTGAACTTACCCAGGAGGAAATGTCTGAAGGGGAGGTAAAAATCCATATAGTTCCATTTCTGAAGGGCTAAATAGGATGTGGGGAACCAGGAGAACAATAAAAGGAGAGAAAAACCACCTCTTAGAAAAATGGGGTTATTCGATTACAATTGCTAGGCTTTGAGATAGTGCTTACCACATGCCAGCCCTGTTCTGAGGCTTCACCACGTTATTATAATCCATCTCACAAAGACCCTTTAAGAGGTAAACTATTATCATTCCCACTTGAAAGATGAGGAAACAGAGGTAAGAGAGTTTGAGTAAACTGCCCAAGGTCATACAGCCTGGAAGTGCCAGATAGAATAACAATTCAGATAGATTTAATTCATTTTTATCTTCGTACTCAAATTCAAAAATAGGATTTACTGTTAAAACAGCTATAAAAAATTATAGTAAATGAGACATAAAAAGTAATAGCAGGTCTCCTGACTTAAGGGAACTTTACAGTAATCAATAATTTCCAGTCATAAAGATGTGGCTCATAAAAATTATTGCCGATGGCATCCATATCTTTTATCCTTTACCTTCTGGAAAAGTCTTATCTGCTTTTAGTTGGTCTTTCAAGAATTCTTGTCACTATAGTAAAAAAACAGATTTCTTGATGTGGGTTATTTATGTTTACTGACTGTTGCTTTGCTTTCTGCACTTTGTTCTTGCAGATGATAATTGTCTGGGTGAGGATAGTTCTTCTTTGCCTTCTCTGGAATCAAAATTTAGGCTCAAACTGCTCCCAAAGCAGTAACCCATAGGAAAACTCTAGATTACTCATTGCCTGTCCATGATTGTATGAATGTAACTGAACTGCCTTACAGGCCCAGTAGTTTCACTTTTCTCACCGGTGGATGCTGCCTACCCTTGCTGATCTGTCAGAGATTTGGAGAAAATAGACTTCGTTGATTTCTTTATGCTCGCTCTCAAGTGCAGGGTAAGCTGAAAACCTGACTTTCTTTAAAAGACAAATCAGTGTTGGCAGCCTTCTAGAATGAGAGTGGGGAACTAAGGCTTATTGGGCCCCCTCTGTGTCTCAAGCACTGTGGCAAGTAATGCCACTGCCTCCTTATTGGTGTCTCCTAGTCCACACTTGTCCCGATTCTTCTGTTCCTCCACCTTGCAGCCAAATACTGATTTCCAAATGCAAACCTAGTCATAAGATTCTACTTTTGGGAGGGTGAAAATTCTTAATATGGCCCACAAGGAGCTAATTTTCTTGTCATCTGCAACCTCAACCTCCTGGGCTCAAGCGATCCTCCTGCCTCAGGCTCCCAAGTAGCTGGTACTACTGGTGCATGCCATCATACCTGGCTAATTTTTTTTTTAATAGAGACAAGGTCTCACTGTGTTGCCTAAGCTGGTCTTAAAACCCCAAACTCAATTGATTTTCCTGCCTCAGTCTCCCAAAGTGGTGTGATTGCAGATGTGAGCCTCGGCCACTTTTACCTTTTCTCCCTGAGCCCTGGCCTCAGTGAGTCTCTCCAGCCTCAGGGTTCTTGCATATGCCTTTCCTGCTATGCTGTCCCTCCCTGACCCACACCCTCTTCCCTAGTTACCTCTTGCTAATGTTTCAGACATTACTTCCTGTGCCTTTCTTCCCCAGACAGGTCAGGTCCTCCAATTAGAGGTTCATAGCACCATGGACTTTCTCTTTATAACATTCATCATTTATGTTATATACTGGCATGTTTATGTAATCAATGTCTGCTTTCCCCATTAGAACTGTAGGTTCTAGGACAGGGTGGAGCACATCTGTTTTGTTCACCACTGTCTGTCCTCAGTACCTAATGCTACACTTCAATATGGCAATCATTTGAAAAAGATGTGATGAAGGGTGAATTAACTTACATTACATCTCCATGATCACAGCTGGTGGGGAGAAGTGAGCAACCCATCTGTTCAATTTCTGGTCTAAATTTTTCCATCAACAAGGGCCAGTGCAAATCAATATTCTGATGTCAGCTTTTGATTTATTTGTCTATCTGGAGAGGCTATAACTTCATCACTGTCGTCACAGCAGTGCACACACAGTCATGAGGGTCACTGTAGGAGCAGTCTGATGGAAAGTTCTAAGGTAGGGCCCAGGGGTCTATCTGCGTGTGAACAGGCACTCAGATGTCCTAGGCCCACTTTGAAGAACAACGCCCTGGTGCCCACTCTATTCCATCCTCACCCCAAAACAAACTCTGGCTGCAAAAACATTTTCTGCACTTCAAGATCTCTGTATAGTCACATTCTGCCCTGCATTAGTTTTCTTGTGCCACTATAACAACCACAAGCTTGGTGGCTTCACACAAAACAAATTTATGTTTATAGTTCTAGATATCAGAATTCTAAATTTAGTCTCAGTCAGCTAAAATCAAGGTGTTGGCAAGGCTGCATCCCTTCTAGAGGCTCTTGAGAGAATCCTTTCCTTGCCTTTCTCAGCTTCCGGAGGCTGGTGCATTCCTTGGCTCATGGTGGTCCCACATCACTGGACCTCTGTTTCTCCTGTCAAATCTGTCTCTGACCCTCCTGCATCTTTTCTTTCTTTTTTTTTTTTTTTCTTCCTGAGACAGAGTCTCACTCTATCACTCAGGCTGGCATGCAGTGGTGTAATCATGGCTCACTGCAATCTCAACCTCCTGGGTTCAAGGGATCCTCCTGCCTCAGCCTCCGAAGTAGCCAGTACTATGGGTGCATGCCACCATACCTGGCTAATTTTCTAAATAGAGACAAAGTCTCAGTGTGTTGCCTAAGCTGGTCCCAAACCCCCAAACTAAAGTGATTTTCCTGCCTTGGTCTCCTGAAGTGCTGGGATTGCAGATGTGAGCCACTGTGCCCAGCCCTGCATCCTTCTAATAGGGACCCCTGAGATTAGATTGAATCCACCTAGATATTTCAGGAAAAATTCTCCATCTCAAAATCCTCAATTTAACACATATGCAAAGCCTATTTTGCCGTACAAGGTGATATATTCACAGGGATGTAGATTTCTTTGGGGGACCATTATTCAGGTTGCCCAAACCCTACCCCATCATTCATTCTTCCCTTCTATTTCTAGGAAAGAAATGCCCCTTGCATTTGCCAAGGCTTACATCATAACTTTCCCATGTTCTGTCCTTTACCTGCTCCCACATAGTCTGCTCTTCCTCTCAGCAACTAATTCCCCTCATTGTCTTTAAATGAAGTTATCAAGTTCTAAGTTTGCATTCCCAGCGCTGCTACTTTGATGCTGTTAAGTAGTCACAGAGCTTTGACTCCCTGGTTCCCTTTAAGTTGCCTTACAGATACCAACCTTTGGGACTATCTGAAGGATTAACTCAAATAATGAATGAAAATCTCTCTCCTAGAACATGGCTGGTGGAAAGCATTCCACACATGTAGATTGTTGTATTCATTACCTTCAATATCTCCCTCTTTCTTCTATCCTAGCCTGGGGACCGGAGGTCTATACTACTTTTAGTGATGACTGGGTTCTCGCTCTAAGCCATCATTCGAATAGCACATACCATGACTAGACATAAGCTGGACTTTCTCCTCTGAGTTGAATTCAGTTCAACAATTGTTTGTCAACATTTCACTCTGTGCTATCACTGAGCGTACAAAGATGAGTGAGGCGTGGTTCCTAACCTCAACCAACATTCTGCAAGCTGTGGAACTGGATATGGAAAAACAAAACTTCAAAATAAAGTGCTAAGTGCCTGGAAGAAAAGACATTTGAGCTGAGTGACACAGGAAATACTTTTGCAAGAAAAAGGTTAAATTATAAGCATTATTGCTATTTGTAATCATTGATTATATCTCTGCTCGAGGCATTGGGCCAATCTCTGTCATCAGCAAGATTCATGCTCAAGTGTTTCAGAACAGTAAGAGCTTCACCACTCTCTTCTTTCCAGCCCAAACCTGGTAATGAGAGCTTGTTGGAGGGGCCTGGATAATCCCCAGATTCCCTACTTTTTCAGCAACAGGCATGATATAAATTTAAAGCAGTGCAGTCAATTTGCTTTATCGGAATACGGTGGCTGCCCAAGGGTCATCAGCCAGCACAGAGACTCCTGCCAACAGGAAAATGGCCTTGTAATGAAGCTCAAAAGACATCCAGCTGGGCTGTAAATCAGCAGCGCTCAGACTTTCTAGATGCTGACTCATTACAGCAGAGCAGAAGACCTAACCCTCCCCATCCTATGCATTCCTGCTTTGCAGAGCAAAATACTTCTGTGAAGACCAAGAATTGGAGTAGGCACAGTAACAATAAAAATTGCTAAAAATGCATCAGTCAGTCAACATAATGAACAACAAAAGCAAGTTCCAACACTTTTCTCAACTCAATTAATGCAATAAGAGCAACAACCCAAACCCAAACCAACTTAAGACAGTGCTGACACTGTGTAAGTAATATAGTACCCTTCCAGAAAGTTGTGGGAACCCCTTGATCTATGCCTGTACAGTCTCAGTAGAAGTTTTGCAATATTGTCAAAGCATTGGTTGACTGCCAGACTTCTTCACAGAATATAAAATGAAAGTGTATAGCAAAGTCTAATAATGCCCTAATTTTTGTTTATGAAAACCAAGTTTTAGTTATTCATATTTTAAATTTGTATTAATAAAAAAAAACTTTAGCTGCACATCAAAATGAAAGTCCACAGGCTTGTCTTCACTCCCCAAAGAAAAGATTTAACATTCAGGGATACATTTGTATCTATCCAGGAGGACCCCTTGTAGAGTACAATGGCCTCATAGCCCTACCCTGAGAAACACTGAGACCAACATCCACTCCTTATCTCTTAGACCCCTTGATGTCTCGTCCCTAGCATCTGTCTTGGGGGAAGCTGAGCAGTATCACATAGGACTGAAAGAAGTAAGAATAGGACCACAAATCTAAAGCAAGAGGAAGAATCTGGAGATTGACCCAGGCAATGGTGGAAGAAGGACCAAGTGAATAGTACAAAAGTTAAGGAACACACAGTGAGTTAAGATATGAAGAGGACTGAATTCACAAAGCTGTAGAAAAAATGAAAGCTGATTGAGACCTAGAAAATCATTTATTCTGAACCTGTATTTTCAGAGGGAGAAAGTGACTTGTGATCACAAAAAATAGGGATAGTAGCACCAACCTCCCAAGATGACTGTAAAGTTCAATGAAGGAACACATGCAAAACACAGATATCGATTTTGGATCAGAGTAAGTGTTTAACAAATGTTTGTTCATTCATAAGTGACAGAACCTGAACTAAGTCTTCTAATTTAGGAGCAAGTACTGTCAGGCTGACAGAAATCCCAAGTATGTAGGAGATTCATAATAAAACAATGGTAACCTTTAGAGCCTGATCCTGGGCCCAAGCTGTGTTCTATTCACAGGGATCCTGTTCAGGCAGGAATGGATCTCAGGTCCAGGATGTGCCTCCATCCAGTAAAGTTAAAGTAATTTCCTATGTGGTATACTCTTATAACATAAAGTTCTTACAGACAGCACTTGCCACATTAGGATGTATACTATTATTTGCATATGTGTGTCTTAGCTACTAGTGTGACCTCTTTGGAAGAAAACATAACTCCTTTTAATTTTTTTATAATGAAAGTATTCATTATAATTATGTTTATGTATAATTTCTTATAATTGTGACATCTTAGAAAAATAGGAAGCTTTGAGAAGCTAGTAGAGAGAAAACTCCTGGTATCCAGAGGTACCCACTGTTTCAAAGTATTTGTTTTGGTGTGCATTATTTGTCTGTGCATTTCTTTTTACCTATACATACACACATGCAGGAAGCATACAACTTGCTGAGAAAAAACAGCTTTTGTCTAAGCACGCACCTCTGTGGACTAAGTTGGATCTAAGCCCCAGTAACAAGTGGACAGGGAAGGCGTGTGTTTGTGTGTGTTTGTGTGTGTGTGTGTGTGTGTGTGTGTGTGTGTGTGTGTCTGTGTGTCAGGGTTTTCAGTAATGAACAACAGAAACTGACTCTGGCTTACCAAAGCAGAGAAATCATTTATTGGAAAGATATCAGATAACTTACAATTTGTTATTCAGCTCATTTCCGTCTTGCATGTTTCACATAATGCTGATATAAACATCTTTCTGGATCAATTTTGTCTGCTTTTTGCATTATTTCCATGGGATAGATTTCTAGAAGTGAAGAATAAAGGTTAATCCTTCTAGATCATGAGAGTCCCTATTTTGGATCTTTAATTTTGATTAATATCTCAGATGGCTAATTAAAGTCTACAAGTAATTTTTATGAAGGAAAATGAGTGGTAAATCCTTTCAGTGTATGTATATCTAAGATGCATACACTATAAGGCCTACCAACTGCTCATTGCTCCGATTGTGGCTGTTGCTATCGGTACACACAGAGAACTGATGACATCCCTGAAATTTAGTTGGTAGAGAAGCCTCCATGTGCTGCTGCTGCTGCTGCCACCACACTAACTAGCCTGGTGTTCATGCTGAATCCAGCAGCTGAAACAATGTAGCTGAAACAAACCCTCTACTTAATCTTTCTTCTCTGAGATGGTCCCTGCACTCCTTCTCCAGCAACCATCATGGTTCATACTGTTTCTTTGGAGAAAAAATATATAATAATGAATCCGACTTAACTAGATACCTGTTACGCCGTTTATGTGCCTGCTTCCCAACCTCTACCCTCAAACTGTAATCCAGCCCAGGGCAGAGGTTACATTTTGGTCATCTTTCTTCTCTGCTAGCTCATTAGCTTTAGGGTAATGGACTCTTCTGTCTGTTTTCTTTTCTGCTGTACCCCTGGTTCCTGTAAAAAATACCTGGTGCATAGTAGACATACAGTGACTATGTTTATTAATTTGAGTTGAAGAATAGACAAGTAATTCAGAGTCTAGAGTATTAGCATGATTTTTGTCTCTGAACACATTGGGGTTCTGTTCTCATCCTGGTCTTACAAGTCACGTTAGCCTTTTTCTGCCTTATGGCTTTTCAGTTTTCTCCTTTACTGAAACACATTATTGGACTCTTATATCCATCTTTCTATTTTTCATTAATTAAAAGCTACGTTATTTATGCATCCATTAGTAACTTCATATTCAATATCTTCCCTAATTAACACCTAGGTTCTAAAATTTTCTGTTTCCTTATATACAAATAGTAAGCTAATGTCAGTTGCAGCAAAGGATATATTTACTAGGATTTGGGGACCCAAATCCTCTTCATGCTATTGGGAATGATATTTATTTAGACTGTGATTTGATCTGTTTTTTGTCTCTCTTCTCAGTTTCTTTGTGAGTTGGTTAACCTTTTCATACAGTATAGGTCTTCTCAGTTACATGATTCTACTTACATCTGATTTTAGTAATTATGCTGGTCAGTTATTTTTAAACTAGTTTCTTAAGAAGTTACTCTGTTTCTGACCACTGAATAGCATGATAGCATTTTACAACTGTCCAGGGATTGTGAAACATTGGTCTTCCTGAAGTACAGAAGGGTGATGAAAGCCAAGAACATCATCCTCAGTGTAGTTCTCCATTCATTTGCTATACTTACATTTCCATGTAAGATTCCCTCTGAGCAAATAATTTTGAGGCTTATATATGTGAATATATATGTGTATGCATGCATACATTTGTATGTATGTATATATCAACATATGTACACAGATATGAAAATCACTAAGTTAGTACTACCCTGTGGCAGAGATTACAAATGTAACCAAGTTCCACTTTTTCTACACAGAGTATTAGACTACTCTGCTCCCTTGAAGTTAGACTGAGCCCTGGGATTCACCTTGGCCAATGAAATACGAGTGAAGGTAATATGTTTCTCTTCCAGGCAGAAGCATTTAAGAGACAGTGTTCAATTCTCCAAACTTTTTCCTTCAGCCATGAGCAATCTGCAATTATAGAAGCACATACTGATGTGAAGTTTCCACAAGACCAAAGCAGCCTTCACTGGTGATCTGTCAATAGAGAACATGGTGCCCTGGAGAGTCACCAAATCCACAGAACGTTTGCTTTGAGCAAAAAATACACCTCTATTGGTTAAGCTGCTAAAATTTTTGTTACTGTAGCAAAACCTCACATATCCTGGCCTTTGTAAACCCTTATGTGCAAGACCAAGAATACAAGTGCAAGGAGGAAGACATTGAAATACCCCAACAAAAGTTACAGGTAGAACCAAGGCAATGACTAGAACCGAGGTCTCCTCTCTCCCTGCTTTGTATTCATCCCTCTGCAATATTCTGTACACCTTTGCTTCCAGTGGAAACAGCACGTAGTGTCAGGACAAGCTATTGGGTGAGTCATGAACACAGTTTTGCACACAAGTTGAAAAACCATAAATTGCCCAAAATTTTACTATCTTACAAAAATCTTCCCTACTTTACCTGTCAAGTCCGAGATGGATGTAGTGGCAGGAAGTCTCAGTAAATTGCAACATTAAGTATCATCACAAATAATCATTTTTGGCAAATAATCCAACATGCCTGGGACTTGTATAGGCTCTAGTGTACCTGAAAATATTACTGTAGCAGGGAAAGTTGCATATAAACATATTTTTTCAAATCCCAAATTATTCACCATATTACTGAAATATGAAACTGAGTCATTAATAAAATTGTCAACATTTTGAAGGGGCTATGAAATACCCTTACTACCTCTGGTTTTCTGCCTGCTAACAGAGCAGGCTTCCCTGTTTTTCTTCTCTCTAGATCTGCATAAAGCTGACAAGATCCATCTTTCATTCCTTCATAACTCTGGGATTTACAGGATAAGATGCTGCCATACACATTCCACAGCCATGACTTCCAGCCCCTGCGCTTGATGGTAAGAAGTAGACTTTAAAAAAAAAAAAAATGCATTCCTGAATACGTTACTATTTTTCCTGATACATAGGTTGCCAAAAAGTTTAAAAGATTTTTCCACTGGGGCAAGTTTAGGAAACTGTTTGTAGCCTCTGTGGACTGGGAACTTGAGAATTACCCTGATTTAATTCTAAAGACTCTTTATTTTAAGTTAGCAACAGCACAACTAGCATAGTTCTAAGAAAATTCATGAACATGATTCTCTATGACTGAATCAGAGAGCTACAAAGGATTTAAAGATCCATAGTTATGATCCTTCCTTGTCAAGGGAGGCTGAATATGAATGGGACTCCCTAGGCAGATAATGATGTCCACATAGCCCCATCACGGTGCTGCAAGCACCTCTACTGCTCTATATGTAGGACGATTTATTGTACAAACTGGCACACTTTGAAGAGTGGAATGGGGCAAGGAGTGGGGCTGCTCTGGTAGTTATGCTGATACACCAAACACATACCAAGGCTCTCCTGGCCAAATCCCAATGTGGGGTTGCTCTATCAATTGCTACAC
Source organism: Colobus angolensis palliatus (assembly GCF_000951035.1). Taxonomy (NCBI): domain Eukaryota; kingdom Metazoa; phylum Chordata; class Mammalia; order Primates; family Cercopithecidae; genus Colobus; species Colobus angolensis. Next base: position 6,487,227 of record NW_012114711.1, on the reverse strand, counting down.
ACTCATATAAGTGGTTGCACACACAAATGCAGGCCAGACCAAGGCAGGTAACACACACACACACACACACACACACACACACACACACACACACTGGCTGGTTGGCTACTGTGACCAACAGGGGTTGCCCCAACTAAACCAGGCATTGTTATTTAGTCAGAGATAATTGTTTCCATGCATGAATCTGACTTATGGTGGCCAAATCTTCCCAGTTTTAAAGAGAAGCAGGAAACCAATATTGGTATGTGTATTCTTCAATTGCTAAATGCTGATTGGCAATCATATAACTCAAAAACTCCAAATACCGCACAGGGCAAGAAAACCTCTAGCTTGAGAGGTCACCTGTTTGTGACCTGCGTCTCACAGAGTGGCCGAGGGAACTGTGGCGCTGTGAGAGGAACATGTCCGTGGAGCTGCTTGTCTCACCTGTGCTTTTGCCCCCAAGGGAGAAAGCACTGGAAGATTTATGCACTTCCAAAATTAATGAATTCATCTATTCAAAAAATGATAACCAAATACGCCTACAAGTTAATCTAGCTTTGCTTTTTCTGAAGTCCACAATTACCTTTAAAAACAATTTTGGATCTTTGGACTAGGTTGGCTGGTTTTATCCATCAAACCAATATGAGTCTTAATCTTCATCCCAGCAGGAAGTGGGGAGGAATGGCATCTTTGCCTTTCATCATGGAGGAAAATCTCTTCTTAAAGTTGTCTTCCCTCTTCATCATCCTTAGAAGTTACCAGGCTGACTTTCTCTAGGTGTCATTAGCCAGGACCAGGTCAGGTGATATCATCAGCCATAGAGGAGCTTGGGGGAATAGAGTGGGCTCATTATTATAGGCTTACAGCAAAACATGACCTCATAGCAGAGTACACTATTGCCCCAAACAAAATTAGAGTTCTTGGCAAGGAAGGAAAGAGGAATCGCTGTTGAGTCGGTAGGAAATCGGTGTCTGCCAGAACTGTGCAATTCATCTTTCATTTAATGAACATTTTTTGAGCAGCTTTTAAATATCAGAACCTGTTCTTGGGAGCAGAAATCCCCCATCCAGACTTTATACCTTTGAGTGGGGAGAAATGAGACTGTTTTTAAAAGTAAGCCTCATAGTATTTTATTATTATATTATTATTATTATTTTGGAAACAGGGTCTCACTATCTTATCCAGGTCACATAGTATTTTGAAAGTTGAGAAATGCTTAGATAAAGGCAAATGAAGCAGAGAAGAAGGGTAGAAAATGGTGGCAAGTCGGGGAAGAGGGTCACAATCTGACACTGGGTAGTGTGGGAAGGACTCCCCAAGGAAGGGGTATTTGACCCAAGATGTGGAAGTTACAAGGGAGAAAGTCATGCATATGTGCAGGAGGAGAGCATTCCAGCCAAAGGAAAAGGCAGTTGCAAATGCCCTCAGGTGGCCATGGGTCCATGTGGTTGTGGAAGAAGAAGGTCAGTGTTGATGGAGGGGAGGGAAAGCCCACGGAGCAGTAGTGAAGTGACATCAGGGAAGGATACAGGGGGCCCACTGTGCACTATAAGGGCCACTGCAAGGGAGATGGGGAGCCAAGGAAGGGTACTGAGTGGGGAGTCACATAATCTGACTTGCGCTTTAACAGGATCGCTCAGACTTTGCTGAGAAAGCACTGTAAGAACTAACGGTAGAAGACAAGAAACCGGGATTGATGCTATTGCCATACTCCAGGCAAGAGATAATCAACTGCTTAGACAAGAGTAGTAGCATTTTTTAATACATTAACAAAATGTATAGAGGCTGGGCATGGTGGCTCATGCCTTAATCCCTTAATCCCAGTACTTTGGGAGGTAGAGGTGGGCAGATTACTTAAGCTTAGGAGTTGGAGATCAGCCTGGGCAACGTGACAAAACCCCATCTCTACAAAAAATACAAAAATTAGCTGGCTGTGGTGGCTGGTGCCTACGGTCCCAGCTACTCTGGAGGCTGAGGCAGGAAGATCACTTGAGCCCAGGAGGTGGCAGCTGTAGTAAGCCAAAGATTGCACTACTGCACTACAGCCTGGGACAGAGCAAGACCCTGTCGCTAGAAAAAAAAAAAAATTATCTATCTCTCTATCTATCTCTCTATTTATCTCTCTATCTATCTATATGGTGGGGGGGGAGAGAGAGAGAAAATACAAAAAAAAAAACAGGGTAAGGGGGAGACAGAAATGTCTTCTCCCAGTATACATATCCCTTGCTGCTAATATTGTGTAGAAGCCAGAAATTGAAAGAATGATGGTCTTTTTCATTTACGTTTTCTCCCATCTTCTACTACCCTTAATTCTGTACTATTAAAGTTAATTCTTGAGCTGTAACACAGTGATCTATGAACCTATCTATTTCTTTTCCCTCTGGTTTGCAGAGTTCCTTATCCATTGATACTTCATGCTAGCAAGAGGAAATGTGAGGAACAACTCAGTATGTTATCTTCTTTCAGGATAAAGTTACCAAATTAAACATAAATGGTAAATGATTGTGTTTTCCTTTTGGTTTTAATAACCAGTGCTTAATCCAAGAAACCTACTTGCTTAGGTATTTTTGTTCAATGATCATCTGTTGTTATCTCTATTGAAAGGTGTAGCTATGGATGACTGCGTAGACTCTGGAGGGATAAAATGAAGGAGGGAGCAGATGGTGAATGTGAAGAGAGGGGAGGAAAGGAGGAGAATGAGGGAGTAAAAGATATGCAGATGCGAGCTCTGGTGATCTGTAGCAATGCACAAAAGAAGAAAGAAAAACAGTGCTTCTCCAGCCACATCTGTGGACTCCACCAGGCTTACAGCTGTGCTTTCTTGTCCAGAGAATTCTTGATTGACCCAGGGTTCAGACAATTCTGATATCACCTCTGGGGAGAACGACTGGAAAGTCAGAGCTTACTTGTTAAGAAACTAGATGCTTGCGTAAAGAAAATTCTGCTGCAGGTAAGCACAGGTTATTGAAATTCTACAAACTATAATGAGACTGATAATGCTACAGCATCAAACACACACACATATTACTTAGTGCATGCTCCCTGCTTGCCCGCGTTCTCTCTTTCACGTGTGCACACACACGCATACCCATACACCGGCCATTCCCTCATCGTTCTGTTCTGGTGTTCTGGCATAGAATCATCCTTCAGTTGACTGGAGTGATCACCTTAACTCTGTTAACTCGTTATGTAGTATATGTCATTGTTATTAACCTAATCGTATATTGCAGACATTATTAACAGGAACAAATAGGAGACACTATTTGGTTTATTCTTATTTTGCAAACGGGTGAATTGAGGCCTGAGGCCATAAGTGATTTGACCAAGACCACAGACTGATGTGGAGACAGGAGGCAAAATGACACAGGAATGATTCACAAGCTTCTGTCGCAAGGGAGTTTTCCGCTTGTAACTTACCAGGGAGGCAAATTTTCTGAAATCATTTTTTCAAATCTCAGATCCATGACTTTTCTGTTGAGCAATGCTGCTGCTGCCTCTCAGCCTCCACCTACCACCACCTCTACCATGTTCAGCTGTTGTACCTCATTTAAGGATTTTTCAGTTTTCCTTACTCCCCGAAAAAATGATATTGAAAATACACTACGAAAACTTTTGTCCACCCTCCAAGACAAATATCTTGCCAGTCACAACTCCACCTTTATAACAGAATTATCTTCATTTTTTACATAGTCTTTATTTCTTTTTTGCCACAGTGACTTGTTTTTACATAGCTGAAGTCATAATGAGTAGGTTAGTTTATATTCAGACAATTTTATTTACCAATTATAGGCGTTTTTCCATTCTGTGCAATCATCATTTCAAGTATGTTTCTGATTAATACTTGTTAATTTTGTCATGTAATGTACATATATGGAAACTACTGAAGTTATTGAAGTTACATGTACATATATTGAAACTACTGAAGAAAATCAGCAATAATTTAACCACCCTCAGAATAACTGATGGATTTCCCCAGCCTTCACATATATGCTTATTTTATATATGCTTCATATTTTAAGAATTGAAACTAATGCTGCATGAACAGGTTTCTATTTACTCCCTACCCTCTTCGTTTAAAAACAAGGTGGAGACTAAAGGCTCTCAGCCTCAGTTTCTCCATATGCAAAATAGCACGATTAAATAAGTCATGCTAAAGGATGGAACAAGGTGAGGGCTCTGCAGCGTGTACGCCGGGCACTCAGCCGTGGATAGCGGGGGACAGCGTTCTGTCCCCGGTGCGGAGCGCAGGCCTGTAATTGTCCCTCCCGCCTAGGGCATCACTCCCAGGCCCGGGTACGCGCCGCCGTCTCCTCCTCTGGGGCCGCCAGGGGGCGCTGTGGCCCCGGTGCGCGGCAGCGGCGAGACGCGGACCCTCCCCCGGAGTCTCCGGCACCGCCCTGTCCCAGCCTCCTTTGCGGGTAAACAGACATGGCCGGTGAAGGAGATCAGCAGGACGCTGCGCACAACATGGGCAATCACCTGCCGCTCTTGCCTGGTAACCGCCCGGAGTAGTTCCCTGTAGTCGGGAGTGCGGCGAGGCCCGGAGCCGCTAACAGTGCAGCTGGGCCTGGGAGGCGGGTGTGGGGGCGCCGAGACTGGCCAGCCAGCCCAGCAGGGCCGCACCGGGAGGCTGCTTCACGTCGGCCCTTGGCCAGCGATGGAGTCGCGGCACCTTCTTCGCTGCTCTGTTGCCCGGAGCCGTGAGCCAGGGTGTCGGGGGACATTTGCTCTTAAGAACAGGAAACTCATCCTCTCCATCCTCCCTGTGTCCTGAGTGTAGGTCCTAGGAAATGCTCTGGAACTAGAGGGCCGGGTCAGATTCACAGCTGTTACTTTTGCTGGTTTCCTTCCTTTTAGTAAGAGTGATAGCGAACATGTACTAAGCCACTAACCGTGTTACGAGCCTTGCAGTTAACGCTTTGCCTGCATTTCGCCTTTTAATCCTTTCCACATCACTTTTCAGTTTCCGAATTGATAAGCGAGTATTGGATTGCAGATTAGTTCAGTGACTTGCGCAAGGTCACACAGCAGAGTTAGGATTCCATCGCGTGTGTGTCGGTCATTATATCTCTAAATCCCTTCTCTGTTTTGTTTTTCTTACTGTTGGTCTGTTTTTCTCAGGCATGTACGATTATGCTTTATCAGAGATAGTTAGTTTTTCTTTTTCCTGTATGTTGTGTGAAATGTTTAGACTTTGGCCTTGTGTTGAAATACTGAACAGAAAAAAAAAAAAGGCATGGAATATTGTATGAACTTCTCATGCAATGCCTTTCAAGAGATGCTTTCCAAAGGGCGTATCATCCAAACTTGAGACTATTAACTGAGTCCCTTCGTTAATCAAGTATGTTAGGTGTTGTGGAGATGAAACGAGAGATAATACACAATCTGGTACTTGAGGTTTACTGTCTAGGCGGGGCTGCTGAGAATATAACTAAACATAAATCAACTGCAGAGGCAGTTGATTTAGGGCCAGATAAATGAATGCTATCATAGTTCTTCAGAGGCAGAAGTTGTTCAAGGGTCAGCGGAGTTGGGAAAAAGCCTTTCAAGGTAGATCAGGAGACATCCAAAAGCACATACTTAGGATATGGTTGTGGAACATAAGGCCTAGGAGGTAGATTGGATTTAAGTTGCTGGGAAACTGGCATCTCTTGCCAATGAGTTTGGGGTTTTTCCCGTGGATTGCCAAGAAACAGTTCTCGGTTTCAGGTAATTGCCTAAGGAAATCTATGCTTGGAAGATTAATTTATCCACTAGTAGCAGCATGGAAGAGACTGAGTGCACGCCCACCATATAGGAGAGAACTTTTCTGTAAAAGTAAAACGTAGTCAGTGGTTGTTCTTGAAGCCATCCTAGCTGAATTGACGCAAGGGTAAGTGTGCCAGCCTTTGATGGAAAGCTGAGCTGTTTTTTCAGAGACATTAGCCCTACTCTCTGTGCCAAATCCGGTGTTTCAGGGAGAATGGTAAATAGAAGAGGAAGGATACTGATGTTCTGTCGGCATTCACATGGTGCCTCTGCATGAGATGAGTCATCAGACTTCACTGTGATAGCTCTGAACAGTCAGCGTGTTTTTGTGTGTGTGTGTGTGTTTCAGAAAAACATCGGGAGAGGGCCCAGAGATGATGTAGATATAGCAATAGTGCCTTTCCAAATTATGTAAATTTTATTTGTAGAAAAACATTGGACTTTCCATAATTCCATGTAGTACGAGTTGTTCTGAAGAGTAAGTCCTCTAAGTTCCAACAAAAAGCTTTATAGTTGAGATGTGAAGAATTTATCCTAGGCAAATGAAACAATAAACATAACTGAGGAGGGGAAAGTGAGTTTTAGCCATATTTATGAAAAATGTTACTAAAGAAATTATTTAGAGACTAGGAGTAAGAAGAGTTAAAATGTAAATTTTTAACAATATTAATTCCAGCCTTTGAGCTAATAGTTTATCTTTTAAACTTTCTGTAGTAGAGCAATAAAGTGGATCGTGCTGCATGCCAAGTGATAGCCATGCTGTCAGCGTTGGAAATACAAAGAATTTGATACAGAATATTTTTCTCATCCATTTAGATTGCTCTGTTTTATCTCTTAGTGAAACTTACATGTTCCAAGGAAAATTTGTATGAAGTGTTAGACCATTGACTGTTTACATATAAGTTGAAGTAATTCTGTTTTTGACAAAGTTTTATATCTGGGAAATTGTAACAATAAATGGAAAGTCCAAGGTAGTTACCATATTGAAAAACATTTTTATTTTGTCATGGACCTGGCTACAGGTGGTTTGACTTAAATAATGATATGTAAAGGAAAAAAATGATTATTTTGTATTCATATTTTATTGATTTAGAAGTTTATTTGGGGCATTTAAAAATACAGGAACTGGGAGATGAGAAATGAGATTCAGTAATTCTTTATTGTTAGTCTAGGCCAGGGTTTCCCAACCTCAGCACCTGACTTTTGGGCTGGAGAATTCTTTGGGCGGGATTGTCTTTTGCATTGTAGGATATTTAGCTGCATCCTTGGCCTCTACCCATTAGATGCCAGTCAGACTGCCTTAGTTATTACAACCAGTATCCCCTGAGGGGCACAATCACCTGTGGTTGAGAATCACTGGTCTAGGATAGGAAATTTACTCATAGTTTGTATGAAAAGGACAGACTCACAGTATAATAGCATTTGTATTGTGTAGCATTTTCTAATTTTCTTTGCTGTCATTGGTAACATCTAGTTTTCTAAGACGTTCTTCTAAAATGTTTCATGCTTCATGCAGCTTTATTTTTAAATTTAAAATTACTAAGCAAAATAGTATGAAAATGATTGCAAAAATTTCTTTGTTTTTTTCTTTTGAGATGGAATCTTGCTCTGTCACCCAGGCTGGAGTGCAGTAGCACAATCTCAGCTCACTGCAACCTCTGCCTCTTGGGTTCCAGCAATTCTCCTGCCTCAGCCTCCCCAGTAACTGGGATTACAGACACCTGCAACCACACCCGGCTAATTTTTGTGTTTTTAGTAGAGATGGGGTTTCAACATGTTGGCCAGGCTGGTCTTGAACTCCTGACCTCAAGTGATCTGCCTGCCTCGTCCTCCCAAAGTGCTGGGATTACAGATGTGAGCCACCACACCTGGCCTCCACTTTAAAATAATGTAGTGACAGCCAGGGAAATGTTATCACTAGAAAAGTGCTGTGAAATTCTTCCTGTCAGATTATCTTTCTCTGTTTTAATTAACGGATCTTGCCTGCTTTGGTTTCTTTTCTTACTTATGTAGGAACTCTTTGAAGTTGAGAGTTTGAGAGAACGTTAGAGGCTGATGTGTTTAAGCCTATCATTTTGCAGATGAGGAAACTAAAATTTAATTGGGCAGAATGAGTTGTCTAAGGTGTTAAAATTAGTTTCTGGTGAGGGAGAAGAGAAAAATCTCCCATATAGAAGAATTTTAAATAACGTATATAGGTATTTCCCTTTCAAGGGAGTGGAGCATAACTCATTACCGCTTAAGTGGAGGCTACACCTCGTGATTTGCTTCCAAAGAGTAAAATGTGAAAAGGAGGGGGAAAGGAACTTTATAGTGGGAAAACCTGACACATACTGCTTTAGCCAGGTGATCAAGGTTAACAGCAGGAATAGTTCATAATATGTAGGCTTGATATGTAATAAAAACAGCACATTGCCGACAGACCCCATTTCTAAAAAACAAAAGAATAACAACGCTTCACTTTTTCCTCCCTAAAACACGTATCCTCAGTCTAATCATGGGAATTACATCAAAGAAAACCCAGTTGAGGGATGCTCTTCAAAATACCTGACCAGTACTCCTCAAAACTCAGAAACAAGCAAAGTCTGAAAACCACACTAGCCCAGAGGAGGGTAGGGAGACATAACTAAATGTAATGTGGGATCCTGGAACACAAAAAGATTAGATTAAAACTAAGGGGATCCAAATAAAATGTGAAGTTTAGTTATAGTAATGTACCAAGACTGATTCCTTCGTTGTGGCAAATGTACCATACTGATAAAAATTAACTATAGGGGGAAAAGATGTGTGACATACAGGAGCACTCTGTATTATCTTTGCAACTTCTCTATAAATGTTAAACTATTCTAAAATTCACAGTTGACTTAAAAAAAAAAAATAGCTACTGACAGAGCCCAGCATAGACCCCAGCCCTCTGACTGCCTCTTCACAGTACTGTAGAGTTTACCAAATGCATGTGGTTTTAGAAGTACCCCTTTTTTGAAGAAGGAATTATGTGTTTGAAAGGTTTTCATTCATTTTTTTTTCTTACAATATTCTACTCTTACAGCAGAGAGTGAGGAAGAAGATGAAATGGAAGTTGAAGACCAGGATAGTAAAGAAGCCAAAAAACCAAACATCATAAATTTTGACACCAGTCTGCCAACATCACATACAGTATGTAATTTAGTGATAGATCTAATATAATAGATACACATTTAAATGTAGATAAAAGTTCATAAAAACAAGTGACTGATATTTGTATTACTAGATATCAGAAATTGTGGATGAGGACATGGGCTATTTGCCAGTAGATAAACATTTAACTATAATTTTGAAGAAGCTTAATACTATGTTGTGGTGGAATTGTTTGAAGAATTGTTGCTCTTTATAGTCTTTCTAGTAACTGAGCTATTAAATACTTCTCTGTACTTCTAGGTACTAGAGTGTTACTGAGCATACATTTTTTACTTGCTGTTTGTGATATTTGGACATAAGAGATATTTCTTATCTTCGTAAAAATAAAATACTTTGTATTAAAAAAATTCTTGAATTTCTGTGTGAGATATTCTTCATAAAAGATTAGAAATTCTTCTAAGAGTTAAAGTTAGATTAAAAATTATATTTTCACATGGGATGCTTATATACCACATTTATTAAGTATTTGTAACCCCATTTGTATTTTTTTTTTTTTGAGACAGAGTGTTGCTCTGTCACCCAAGCTCGAGTGACTGCAGTGGCACAGTCTCGGCTCACTGCAGCCTCCACCTCCTGGGTTCAAGTGATTTCCCCTGCCTCAGCCTCCTGAGTAGCTAGGATTACAGGCGTCCACCACCACACTCAACTAATTTTTGTAGTTTTAGTAGCAACAGGGTTTCACCATGTTGGCCAGGTTGGTCTTGAACTCCTGACCTCAGGTGATCTGCCCACCTCGGCCTCCCAAACTCCTGGGATTGCAGGTGTGAGCCACTGTGCCTGGCCTGTATTTCTTTTAATGTGATTTGCTCTTTAGTCTGTTGAGCTTATATTTTTATTACATATCGATCATGACACTGTACCTATATATGTTCTTAAATAGTACCTAGGCGCTGATATGGAAGAATTTCATGGCAGGACTTTGCACGATGACGACAGCTGTCAGGTGATTCCAGTTCTGCCACAGGTGATGATGATCCTGATTCCCGGACAGACATTGCCTCTTCAGCTTTTTCACCCTCAAGAAGTCAGTATGGTGCGGAATTTAATTCAGAAAGATAGAACCTTTGCTGTTCTTGCATACAGGTAAAATATTAGAGTCCATTTGCTTAATACATTTCCTCTCATGGGTAATTGTGGTGGTCATTGTTAAAGCCAAAGCAGGCTGTTATTTTGCATGTACAGGAGAGGCTGGGTAAGAATGTGAGCTTAGGAGTTTGGTTAAGTAGAAGTTTCATAGTGCAAGTTGGAGTATTTTTGTTCATTTAATTACCATCTAACTCAGCTCTACACCTTCATACACAATTTAACTTTCTGGTATTTGAAAAATTTGTAACCATTTATATTTGATGAAAAACATTTCTGGAATCTTGGTTTCAATAACTGTCTTTATTAAAGAGAAAGTGCTTTTTTATTTTCACCTAAAGGATTACTTTTCCAAAAGAATGGTCTTTTCTTTCCCTGTCTCTCAAAATTCATAGGTTGTACCCTTTAAATTGAAGCTGAATGTTAAGTATCTCATGGCAAATAAAGGAAATCTGCAGTAGAGGCAGGAAATACATACAGGAAGCTCCCACCCCAGTACAGTGCTGCCAGTAAGCAGCAGCAGAAATAAGTCATTTGACAGAGTGAAAGAATGTTTGGTTTGGGAAATGAGTTTAAACCCCTGTAAGTTCTGAATTATTTTCAGTGACTAGAAATCTATTACTTTCCTAAAGTTCTCTAATTGTACTTCCTGAATCCTCCTTCTATATCCCCCATGTGATTTAAAAATAAATAAACTTGGCTGGGCACGGTAGCTCACGCCTATACTCCAAGCACTTTGGGAGGCTGAGGTGGGTGGATCATCTGACGTTGGGAGTTTGAGACCAGCCTGACAAACATGGTGAAACCCTGTCCCTACTAAAATAACAAAAATTAGCCAGGCGTGGTGGTGTGTGCCTGTAATCCCAGCTACTCAGGCGGCTGGGGCAGGAGAATCACTTGAAACTGGGAGGCAGAGGTTGCAGCAAGCTGAGATCATGCCACTGCACTCTAGTCTGGGTAACGCAGCCACACTGTGTCTCAAACAAATAAATAAATAAATAAATAAAATACTAGCTTTGTAGTAAGGGTCGATTCTATAAATTGTTTACCCATATGTATTGCTTTTGCATACTTTGCATATATTTAAAACTCATGTTCAAAATTCTTTCCTTTTAAAATTGTCTTGGAAGCAATATACAGGAAAGGGAAGCACAGTTTGGAACAACAGCAGAGATATATGCCTATCGAGAAGAACAGGATTTTGGAATTGAGATAGTGAAAGTGAAAGCAATTGGAAGACAAAGGTTCAAAGTCCTTGAGCTAAGAACACAGTCAGATGGGTAAGAAATAACATATACCTTAATGCTCTGTGAATGTTTTATAATGAAATAGTTTTCTTGTACTTTTTCTATTCTACTGACCTTTCAGATTTTGTAACTTTTAACTAGTTGTTCTCTTTCCCTTCTAAGGTATAGCCCAGTGGTTTCCAACCTTGCTATGCATCAGAATCACCTGGGAAGCTTTTAAAACTATAGAAGCTTGAGTTTCAAACTTATCTCCCATCTCCAGAGAGTGATGAGGCTGCAGCATCTTTTAAAAATGATTTTCAGGTGATTCTAATGTCGCTCCAGGTTTGAGAATAGTAATGTAAATCCAAAGGGAGTTGCTGTTTGGGACTTGGCTTCTTTAGGATTGAAGGCCTCTCAGAGCATGAGAGGATAGGGAGACCAGAGGCTTGTGAGCTGTTTGTGTGCTCACCAGGACAGCTGTGGTTTTTGTAGCATTGCTGTGATGTTTGAAAGCCACACAGGTTACATCTGCCAACTGCTCCATCTGAGCTATAAAAGCCATTTATATTTAGTGTCCTTCTCCAGTGTGAATTTTATATCACCCAGAAATGCTATTTACATAATAAGTGATCAATAAATACTTGTAGTCTATGTGCCTTGTGACATTTAGAAATTCCCTGAGTGTACTGTTTCAGCAGTTATTCATTTTGACATAGCTGTAATGGCTGAGTTTTGCACAAATTCAAGGGATGCACATTAAAACAGACACAGAAAAGTCCAGTTTATCTTATTTTATCCTCTTTTAAAAAGGAGACGAAGCATTTGCCTTGATCATTGGATATTATCTGTTAAGGGAGTGCTTCTCAACAGAGGTGGCACATCACCTCTGAGGTCTTACAGATACACAGTCCTGGTACACAATACAAGTACTAGTGAACTCGTTTCCAATTTATACCCAGAGTTGAAAATCTCATCAGACCTCTGTTGCCCAGGTAGTATCTTCTGAACACATGGAAGTTCTGAGTATTTTGGGGTTTTTGATGGGGTGGGGGATTAAGACTGAAAAAAGAATGTGAACAGCATGAGGGCAGGAACGTTTTGTCTGTTTTGTTCACATGGTGGGCATTCCGATATATTTTTGAATTATGGAAATGTTGACATGTCAGACAGCTCCTTGGAGCTAAAGAGAGCATAGGGGAATGTGAGATGGGATTGCCAGAGCTCTTAGGGTGTTTAGTTCTCTCCAGGTACTTCCTCAGAACATTCATTGTGCACACTTTGATAGTCTTACTATTGCACTGTCCTGATGGGATCTTATGTCCGTCTCCCTCGATAGATAACCTGCTTAAGAACGATGACCAAGATTTATTTATGTTTTACATTTAGGACCGTAAATGTTATATAAATGAATGAAAGAATGATTTCCTGGGGGTGGTCTGCATTATGATAATTAGCAAACTGTTTTGTTACTGTGGATTTTGCTAACAGTTCCATTTTTAAAGTACTTCTTCATACAGTTTCGATTGTGAATACTATTCTAGAAACCATAAAGGAAAATTGACTTGGGGAAAAGTGTTATTTCTCAGACTGTCTTGACATTAGTGAGTTTTGATTGTGGAAAAACTATTGAACACAAGATGGCAGTATATCGTTAACTCTGGAAACAAGACAAGGAATGAATGCTTGACTCTAGTAAAGATTAACATCAGGCTGCATGCAGTGGCTCATGCCTGTAATCCCAGCATTTTGGGAAGCCAAGGCAGGACGATCACCTGAACTCAGGAGTTCGAGATCAGCTTCACCAACATGGAGGAACCCTGTCTCTACTAAAAATACAAAGTTAGCCGGGCATGGTGGTACATGC
>NW_012114711.1:6438085-6474094 GCF_000951035.1 Colobus angolensis palliatus | reverse complement strand
TAGCCGGGCATGGTGGTACATGCTTGTAATCCCAGCTACTTGGGAGGCTGAGGCAGGAGAATCGCTTGAACCCGGGAGGCAGAGGTTGCGGTGAGCCAGGATTGCGCCACTGTACTCCAGCCTGGGCAACAAGAGGGAAACTCCATCTCAAAGGAAAAAAAAAGATTACTCTCAAACTGATATAGGCGGATAAGACTTGGAAAGGACACATTCTCTCTAGTATTCTGTAGACCAATTATTAAGGTCTCGCTTAAGGATATGTCTGTCTTCATTTAAAAGGCCTCTGTGGAATGAGATTCCTCTTGGCTCCACTACTTCTCTGGCCCTGTAACCACCTTCACTGGAAGTGGTGAAATGAAAGAAATTCTGGAGATGATTTAGTGCAGTCTCCTCTTTTTCTGTATCAGAATGCCAAGTACTAGAGAGGTTAAGTAATTTGCCTAAACAGCAAATAAGCCACAGACCTGATTGGTTCTAGGTCCCCTGATTTCCGAACTGGTACTCCTTCCCTTATACCAGAATTTCTTCATAGCACATTTGAAACTCAAGCCACCTTCCCTTTCTCCAGTAAAATATTTAATATTCATTTGTTTTTCTTAGAGAAATAAGCATATAGAAAACTAAAAAAAATTTAAAAATATCCATTTGTCTTTTACCTAAATGACACTTCATTTATTGAAAGTACACCACAGAGGCCAGGTGTGGTGACTCATACCTGTAATCTCAGCATTCTGGAAGGCCAAGGTATGTGAATCACTTACGGCCAGGAGTTCAAGACCAGCCTGACCAACATGGTGAAGCCCCATCACTACTAAAAATAAAAAAATTAGCTGGGCTTGGTGCCTGTAATTCCAGCTACTCGGGAGGCTGAGTCATGAGAATCACTTGAACCTGGGAGGCAGAGGTTGCAGTAAGCAGATTGTACCACTGCACTCCAGCCTGGCCAACAGAGACTCCATCTCAAAAAAACAAAAGTATACAACAACCAGAGTCGTGGGGGGCGGGGCGGCAGGAGGGGCATCTTCTGAACACATAGAAATTTCTTTTTAGTAAAAACACAGGTCTCATTGACATAGGACTCTGCAGAAGTTCCTACTTCTTAGCATGTAGAGAGGAGGAGGGGATTGACATCCTGTTGGCATCCCAAGAGAAGATCTCTTACCTGTCATGACTGAGACCAGTAATTGTTAGTCAAAAAGTTAGTTGAAGCTGGAAATCATAAAATGTTACACATATATAGCTTAAACATTTTATTTTAACTTAAAATGTATAAATTCATTCATTTTTCATTTGGAGAGACCAGCGTCTTTTAATTGAAGCAGATCTGCAGACTGGAGATGACTGTAGACTTTCTAGCACTTTCATTGTATATTATCCGCAGTTTATACTGCTGGTTTTTCTTTAATGAGGGATTCTAAAGATAGTCACAAGGCAATTTGAGTGCAGAAATTTTCCAGGTTTGTGTGGTTTTTTTCCTATTAAAGTTACATGTACCTAAGTTGAAAGCAGTTTTTTTATGTCTCAACTTAATGTTCCTTGAAGCAATTTTATTGTTGTACTCATATTTCACTGGTTTTTATAACATTTATATAAATTATGTTGCTGTAATCACAAAACAACTCTGATAAACACGTTGGAAAGAAAAAAAACTAGCTTATGTTAAAAACAAAACTCAGCTGCTGGGAGAACCAGCCACTGCGTATGCAGTGGATCCTGGCCATGTTTAACCAGGTAAAGGAGAACATTCTTTCATCCTTCAAGGCAATTCAAACAGCTTGTACTGCAGACTATTAACATGATCTGTAAGCCACGGGATCAATAATGTTACTGTTTTTATCATTATCAAATCTTATACAATAGTTTGGTAAAGCAAAATTCTTAATTCAGTTTCCTGTAACCTTAAAGAAGAATCAGATTTCTAAAAATTTCCATAGGATGGTATATACTTTTATCTTCATAATATAATTAACAAGTTATTTGTGTTCATGAATCAGGTGAAGGAAATTGAGATTTTGTTTCTAATGAGCTCTAGTAACATAAGAACACTTGACCATAGTTTGACTATAGTAAAATTTTGTAACATTTTCCCAAATCATGTAGACAAATTTTTTGAGTATTTCTAATGAGTTTGCAGGAAGGAAATAAAGTTGGTAGAGTGAGTCTACTATTATCATTAAATTAAACCTAGATACTTTCTAACACACTCAGCTATTTTTCCTTTTAATAAATAAGTAAAATATCAGAATTTCATCCATAATATTTTGTGGTCAAACAGGGGTTATTATGAAAGACTACGTTAGAAGTCTTAAGTATAACTAATAAAGCAGAGACTTTTAATATATTTGACTTTGTCAGTCTGACAGTGTTTTATACTAGCATTTGAATATAGTTACATATTCTACATTTCAAAAGCTACACTCTAAGAGATAGAGCGCCTCACAGGAAGATCGCTCATGCATACAGCCTTCCTGTTTGCACTAGTTCATCAGATATTTGCAATTATGATATTCTTAAGTAGCATTTTGGAAAAGACTTTATTATGACATTTTAAATAACTTTTAAGAATCTAATGTATAGTTTGATCCTCTGTACAGATAAACTTTTAAGAATGTGAAAAGGAATGCATACAGAAAGGTTGCGTGTAATTCTCTAGTGTTATTTTAATTCATCCATGTAAATGCATTCTTGATTTTTCTCTTCCTTTCTCTATTCAAGACTTATGGGAAAGGATAGATGTAAGAGTTAAGCAGCATAAGGAGTGGGGGGATAGAAGAGTTTGGGTATCTAAAGAATGTTTAAGAAATTAGAAGTATCAAGCAGTAGTTAGTTGTATGTTGGTTTTTTAAAACTTTGTTTCATTTATAGACTCTGTATTTATCTGAAATGTGTAGATCTCCCTTTCCATTCCACAGTGACATTGAAAATCCATACCTTAGGCTATCTTTGGTTTTAACTTTGGTATGATTTATGAAATAAAATTATTTTCTGAAAGTTTCTGTATCTTAACATCAGTATATGATGAATGTTTAAAAGATAAAACTTGGAAAATCGTAGTATTTAAAATTATCACTGTTTAGAAACTTATAGTTTGAGTTAGTCGATTTTAGAAATGAATACCATGCTTGGTTCTCTTTATTTTAGAATCCAGCAAGCTAAAGTGCAAATTCTTCCCGAATGTGTGTTGCCTTCAACCATGTCTGCAGTTCAGTTAGAATCCCTCAATAAGTGCCAGATATTTCCTTCAAAACCTGTCTCAAGGGAAGACCAGTGTTCATATAAATGGTGGCAGAAATACCAGAAGGTGAGAAACTAATTTTTTATGCATCTTCAAAAAGTGAAGATAGATTGTTTTTTTCCTGTTTTAAGAAACACAACTCTCATGATTCATTCCCCAGACACCTTGTGTGGCAGTATTCCAGCTACATTTGATCATAGCTGGACCCTCTAAAAACTGCACAGGCAGCTATTTTATGTAAAAGTTTACAAACGCAATAAAATGTCACACAGCTGTAAGATATCCTTGTTATTATGCTTATTGGTTATATTAATCGCTTATGATTTTTAATTCCATGGGAATTGCTTATTAAACTATGATCAAATTAGATGTTTGGCTCTTGAATCAAAACATCCATTATCTTAAGGAAGGGAGGATTTATTTGGGGTAGAGTAGTAGTAGAAAAGTAGAGTCTGTTTTTCTTCTTCCAGATCAGAGAGAAAAGGTTTCTTTTGCTATGTGTTTTAATGAAACACAGTTGAGATCACAAAAATTGACTTGAGACTAGGTGGTCTTTAAAAATGTTGCTTGTTTGGGCACTAATTCCTATGTTATATCCTTTGACTAAATCATAATTGTCACGTGGAAAAAAAAATTGAGGGAGCCTGTTTCTATTCATTTGTGAGATGTGCAGTTTTAAGTATAGTTAATATTTATAATTGCTACCTAAAGAAAAAGATTACTAGTTTCTAAATTTAGAATAATTGGGCTTTTTGAGGTTTTTCTCTTTAATATGGAAAGACAGTTTCCATTGTAACCTTAAAAGTTCTATATTTATCATCCCTTTGTTAAGTGATGAGGATTTAATATTTTAATGCAAATACAGATTTCCAATTTAACGTAAATTATTATGGATAATTAATGAAGTGGACTTATACACTAGTTACTGTACCAAATTTTTATTGCTCTTACTGTAGAATTCCTCCAGTTTTCCGCGAAAACTTGTGCAGAATGGGCACTTGATGAGCATCAGGGTTATAACCAGGTATCTATAGGACTTCCTGGTCTTATCTTTATTTCAGTTAACTGATCTGTTTCATGGTACAGTGTGTTTTGACTAGTGTTTCTAAGGAAGAGTCTAATGAAGATATAATTAGACTGCTTTAAGACTCCCAAACAACCTTGAAACTAGTATTTTTTTAATGTTCAATAATATTGATACTGCCTTTAGTTAACAGGCAGCTTTTGTATAGCTGTGTGTATTAGTCCATTTTCATGCTGCCGATAAAGAGATAACCAAGACTAAGCAATTTACAAAAAAAGAGGTCTGTTGGACTTAAAAGTCCCACATGGCTGGGGAGGCTTCACAGTCATGGCAGAAGGTGAAAGTTGAGGAAGAGCGAGTCATGTCTTACATAGATGGTGGCAGGGAAAAAGAGCTTGTGCAGGAAAACTCCCATTTTTAAAACCATCAGATCTCGTGAGACTCATTCACTATCACAATAACAGCACAGGAAAGACCCACTCCCATAATTCAGTCACCTCCCACTGGGTTCCTCCCATGACATGTGAGAATTGTGGGAGTTACAATTCAAGATAAGATTTGGGTGGGGACACGACCAGATCATATCACCGTGTAATACTTTCTTCCCTATACCAGATACAGACACTTGAAATACGCATTTGCCCTTGTTTCTTTGAACTGTGGGAAATTTTGCTTCCATAGTCATTTTAAATGTTACTGTAGAAATAAGTATGTCAGTGATCACTGTCAGTATGTGGCCCCCAAGGAGTAGATTTAGAATATATTAAGTCATTTAGTGCCTAAAAGTATGTTTGGCACTGGTTTGCTACTGAAATATGTGGCAAGGTAACTGCATCAAGATGTTCCCTATGTGTCATCTCAATATTCACATAGTTGTTTATTTCATATTAGATATTTTTTTTCAGGGGGTACAGGCATACCACGGAGATATTGCAGGTTCAGTTTCAAACTGCTGCAATAAAGCAAGTATCACAATAAAGTGAGTCTCATGAGCTTTTTTGGTTTTCCAGTGCATATAAAAGTTTTATTCACACAATACTGTAGTCTATCACATATATAATAAGATTCTATCTAAAAACCAATGTACATACCTTAAATTAAAAAATGCTTTATTGCTAAAAAATTCAATCATCTGAGCCTTCAGTGAATCATAATCTTTTTTTCTGGTGGATAGTCTTGTTTTGCTATTGATGGCTGCTGACTAATCAGGGTAGTGGTTGCTGAAGGTTTGGGTGACTACAGCAGTTTCTTAAGACAGCAATGAAGTTTGCCCCACAGATAGACTATTCCTTTCACAAAAGATCCCTATGCAGCACTGTTTGATAGCATTTCAGCCACAATAGAACTTTCAAAATTGGAGTCAGTCCTGTCAGAACTTGCTGCTGCTTTATCAACTAAGTTCATGTAATATTCTGAATTCTTCATGTCATTTCAACATTCACAGCATCTTCAGCAGATTTCTTCTCAAGAAACCACTTTCTTTGCTCATCCATGAGAAGCAACTCCTAATCGGTGTTTGATCATGAGATTACAGCAGTTCAGACCCATGTTTGGGTTCCACTTCTAACTTTAGTTCTCTTTTTATTTCTGTCACATCCACAGTTCCTTCCTTCAGTGAAGGCTTGAAACCCTCAAAATTGCCATCCATGAGGGTTGGAGTAAACTTCTTCTGAATTCCTGTTAATGTTGATGTTTTTACCACCTCCCATGAATCATGATTATTCTTAATGGCACCTAGAATGGTGAATCTTTTTCAGAAGGTTTTCAATTTACTTTTTCCAGATCCATCATAGGAATCAGTATCTGTGGCAGCTATAGCCTTACAAAAAATGTATTTCTTAAATAGTAAGATTTGAAAGTCTAAATAACTCCTTGATCCATAGGTCACAGAATGGAAATTTTGTTACCAGGCATGAAAACAGCATTAATCTCCTTGTATATCTCCATCATAACTTCTGGGTGACTATGTACATTGTCAATGAGCAGTAATATTTTGAAAAGAGTCTTTTTTCTGAGCAGTAGGTCGCAACAGCAGGCTTAAAATATTCAGTAAACCATGCTCTAAACAGATGTTCTGTCATCCAGACTTTGTTTCATTTATAGAGCACAGGCAGAGTAGATTTAGCATCATTCTTAAGGGCCCTAAGATTTTTGGAATGGCCAGTGAGCATTGGCTTTAACTTAAAGTCACTAGCTATTAGCCCCTGAAAGGAGATTTAGGGACTTTCTCTGGATTAGGCTTTGGCTCAATGGAAATTTGTGTCTGGTTTGATCTTCTATCGAGACCATTAAAACTTCTCCATATCAGTAATAAGGCTTTTCGGCTTCCACCAGAGTAGCACTTTGTATTCACAGCTTGGCTCTTTGCCCCAGGAGGCCTAGCCTTCGGCCTCTTTCAGCTTTGACATGCCTTTCTCACTAAGCTTTATCATTTTTAGCTTTTGATTTAAAGTGAGAGATGTGTGACTACTCTTCTTTTCACTTGAACACTTAGAAGTCATTGTAGAGTTACTAATTAGCCTAGTTTCAATATTGTTGTGTCTCAAAGTAGGGAAGCCTGAGGAGAGGGAGAGAGATGGAGGGGCTGGTGAGTAGAGCAATCAAAACACATTTGTTAAGTTTACTGTCTTAAATGGGTGCAGTTTGTGGTGCCCCAAAACAGTTACAATAATAACAGCAAAGTTCACTAATCACAAGTCATCATAACATATGACAATGAAAAAGTGTGAAATATTGTGAGAATTATCAAAATATGGCACAGACAGGTAGTTAGCACATGCTATTGGAAAAATGATAGACTTGCTTGAAACAGGGTTGCCAGAATCTTCAATTTGTTTTAAAAAAAAGAAGAAAAAAAGGCAGTATCTGTGAATCGCAGTATGCCTGTATTAAGTATTTGGGTATATAGAATAGTTCTTCCACACCAAGATGGGTTAAAAATTCTTAACCATTAAAAATCCTAAATTAACTCTTCTTTGCAAAGTTCTAAGTATAGGGTGAGAGCAGTGGTAGTTAATTCCTGACTTAAGTGCTCTGTGCAGCTAGTTCTGTGACCTGCCCGTAGGATCCTGCAATCTTAAACCTGAACTTGGGCCAAGCAAATAAGACTGCTATTTTAATTTATTTTTTATGTGAGTTACTGCTTAAATTCTTCCTGTTCTATGGTTAAAGCACCCTGCTTACATTACATTCCAAATTTGTCCCATACAACTGGGTTGCCACTGGCTTAACAAGACAAGAAAACATAGAGTTGCGAAGACCAAAGAAGCATGTATTTGCCTGGGTTCAGATCCTCTGAGCTTTTCCTCTTGTCTTAATTAGCCCTTAGTTATTTTCATATTCAGAGTTGCCAAGGGCTAAAGAGAAGATGCTAAGGAATGAGAAGGCCTAAAAAGTTTTAGGTGATACAAATATCTCCATCCCATATATGTCAGGTTATCTAAAGGGTTCCCTTGTTTAAACCTTGATAGAATTTCTTAGGTTCTGAAATTTGGAATCTAGATCACTAGGCCAAGAGAAACTGCCAGCTGATCTATTTTGGACTCCAAGTGACCTACAAACTCTGTTCTGCTTTAGAGAGACCACTTAGAGCCATTCTGTGTGCATCAAAAAGGAATCTAACAGGGAAAGGGGATGGCAGATATCTTTGGTAGGAACTCCATATGCAGTGGGACCATCTGAGTGGTTTGGCATGCTACACCTTTAGTGGGACGCTAGCTTACCATGGGGCTGGATTATGTAACAGTGCTTGTCTTTAGACAGATACAAGGTTCAATTCATTCCTTTCTTCATAGAGCTTGCTTGTATCTGACTTGTCCATCCCACCATAATCTGAAGCACAGCATATATGTGTTCTGTCTCCATGTCTGAGTAGTAGTTAAAATGGTCAGAGTTGGGAGATGCTTACATAACTGTAAGCTCACTCAAGCTAATAAGGTTGGCACACACTTTTCCTGCAGAAAAGGAACTTAAAGGATCCAGGATTGTAGTCTTCCTGAGATGTATTCAGTTAACCTTGAAACGGCACACAGCATTTGCCATGGAAACCTAAACATCCCAAATGACATGAAATGAAATTATTTAAACTTCTGGAAGTGTTCCTGTGTTATCTACCATTCTGACAAGGAAGCATTAGAGAATATTCAGCACGTGTCTCTCATGAGTAAGGAGTTAGGCCAGTGTAATTAGGAAACACTTTCAAAACCCATTCCATCTAGAGACTTTTCTTGTTCTGGAATTCGAGCTCTGAAACTGTTTGCTGCTTTTCCCATCACAGTGCCTTTCTCTATTCACTGGTTTACTGTAGGGCGATTTGAGAATCCCCCTACAGTAAAAATCCCCCTCAAAAAAAAGAGGAAATTTTGTTTAAACCTGTTTGGAGTATGACTTAAATGTTTCTAAGTATATTCCCTGCTTGCCCAGACCACTTGCTTATTCATATATCAAGGCTTACTGTGTTAATCAGAAAAGAGTTGAGTATGAAATGTTAAGTCAAATGAGAAACAAATAGATATTAAGAAAGTAATTGGTGCTCATCTTTCTGGCCTCTGCTGAACTTAGCCATGGTTGTTCCTGTTTATGGCGTAGAGCAGGGAGGAACTGAGCACGAATTTGGAAGGGCAGGGGCCTCACACATAATCTCTCAGATTAGTGTTTAAATCTCCTCCTAATTTTCTTTATCTAGATACAGATGTTCTTATTCTTTCTTATACAGAAGGATACATACCTTTTTATTAACAGTGTATCTTACAGGAGATTCTTTTGTATTAGTTTATAGAGCATTGCTCATTCTTAAAGCTGCACAGAATTGTTTTGTATGGATACACTGTATAACCAGTCCCATATTGATGATAGATCTGTACTAAATAACATGTACAAATGATCTTTTATATAGGTAAATATTTATGATACCTTTTAAAGAGTGAGGTTGTTGGCTTACAGGGTAAATGCATTTATAATTCTGTCAGTTTTAAAAATAATTTTGAGGCCGGGCACGGTGGCTACGCCTGTAATCCCAGCACTTTGGGAGGCCGAGGCAGGTGGATCATAAGGTCAGGAGTTCAAGACCAGCCTGGCCAAAATGGTGAAACCCCATGTCTACTAAATATACAAAAATTAGCCGGGCATGGTGGTGGGCACCTGTAATCCCAGCTACTCAGGAGGCTGAAGCAGGACAATCACTTGAACTTTGGAGGTGGAGGTTGTGGTGAGCCAATATCGTGCTACTGCACTCCAGCCTGGGTGACAGGGTAAGACTTCATCTCAAATAATAATGATGATGATGATGATGATGAGTTATTTTCAAAATACTTAAGGTGTTTGTACTTATTTTTATTATCATTGTTTCATCATGGCCTCACAGGCAATGTAGTATCAAACCTGATGTTTGCTGATCTGATAAGTGAAATATATTACATTGAAGGTTCAATTTGAATTTCTGAGAGCAAGGGTAAGCATTTTTTTGTAAGAGCAGTTTGTGTTTCCTTTCTATAAAGTATTTGCCCATTTTTCTGCTGGTGTGTTGATTTCTTGGAGTTCTTTGTAAGCTTTATAGTCTCTGTAATTAATGAGTTCCAAACATTTTTCCTAGTTTGTCTTTCGTCTTTTAACTTTGTTTTTGGTGTGCTCTGTCATACAGAACTATTTTTTTTTTGGTGGTGTTCTTATATAGTTTAATTTTTAATGCTTCTGTATTCTAAATCATAGCCAAAAATGACATTCCCATGCAAAGGAATGTCTCATGTTTTCTTGTATACTTACTTGGTTTCATTGCTTTTCCGTGGAAAGCTCTGATCCTTGTGTAGTTGATCCTGGTATAAATTCCACTTTACTTTTTTCCAGATGGCTCCCTGTTGTCCTACTACCACTTTTTGAATAGTCTATGTTTTCCCCCATTGATTTGAGATCCCACCGTTGTCACAGACCAAATTCATGTTTATTTTACTTTTCTTCTCTTTTGGTCTACTTGTGTGCCATTATCATATTGTTGTAAATGTTGGCACTTTATAATCTGTGTAAATAAAAATAGGGCTGGTAAGCCCCTCACTGCTCTTTTGTCAAGCTTTTCAGTGACTACCATTGATGAACATGTCCTTGTGAACTTGAGAATCTGTTTGAACTTGTTCCAGGATAAAAATAATAAGAACAGTAACATTTATTGACTATTTTTATATAAAGAAGAAAAGTCTTGAAATCTTAGGCTATGTATAGTCAGGTGCTTCCTCAGAAAGACTGGTCATTTCCCAGGCATAGATATTGAATGTGCATTTGTGTATCTACCGTTAGCGTATAAGCCTCAGGAGCAGGAAAAAGAGCTTCTCATTCCATTCCAGTTCTTATTACCATGTAGGAATTTGGTTCATGAAAGGAAACAAAAACTGGTAACTTTTTAATTATTTGTATAAATTATTTCTGTCATTTACATTGCTGATTGTAATAGGATTTAACACAGTAAGTGACCACTTTTAGTCACTATATAAAGGAAGTCAGCGGTAGTGATTTACTATTTATGTTTAGCTTTTCACATTACTCTTTCCATTTTCATTGCACTTCAAAGACTCAGTTAAATGGAGTTTCACATTTTGTGAACATTCTACATTGTTGGGAGGCAAAGCTGAAGCCATAGTTATGAGGCTTAAAAATGGAGGACTGTGATAGATTACCTCCAGGTAACAGATTCATTTTAAGGGCTTTTATGCCTGCTTTCAGTAGCAAATCCTGTTCCCAGAGTGAATACTACTTTGCTGGAGAATCAGTCATTGGTCACTTTTAAGTGCCTAAACTTTTTGGCTAGTATTAAAATTTTCTTGAAGTACAACCATTTTATGACATCAATCATGGTGTTGATATATTTAAAGAATAACTATAAATTGCTAGAACTTACCATCCATTTTACCCAGATATAAGACAGGAGCCTTTCCTATTATGCCAGAAAGCTAAATGGGACTCTTAAATTTGAGGATGTTGAAATGTTTTAAATTTTGGCAGTTGCTCTGTAAAAGCTAGCTAATGTTTTCTGGTGTATGTCTCTTCAGTGTGTCTAACATACATCACAAATGTTAAGGATGTATTATGCATATTTGAATCTGTCAGGATGCTCCAGATAAAGAATTTTGGAGGTCTTCTGACCCTGAAAAGAAGCTACCTGAAACTGTAGCTTGCTCATGGGCATGGTGGCAGAGTGAATGCCTGATCCAGTGCATTGCTCTTAATATGCTAGTGTGCCACATTTTATTCTCTTTATACTTGAAATTTATAATTATTTCAGATTCTTTTTCTTGACATGGGTGCCAAATGAAATTACACTTTTGTAGTACACTTTACATTTTTTTTGTATTATAAAAGTAACCATTCTGATATGTGAAGTATATTTTAATAACTGAATGAGGAGTGTGTCAGTCAGCCAAACTGAAACTTTCAGTTGGGTCTTTGTCATTTTGTAATTCTAAGAATATGTAAGTTAGTAAGCTTCTTCCCTCTAAAATATAAGCTCCACAGGGCAGTGAATTTTGTTGGTTTTTCTTTCATTCACTGGCATAGCCTAAATGTATAAAAATAGCCTGACACATGTTAGGCATTGTATTAGTCTGGTCTCGCACTGCTAAGACATACCCAAGACTCAGTAATTTATAAAGAAAAGAGTTTTATTTGACTCACAGTTCAGCATAGCTAGGGAAGCCTTAGGAAACTTACCATCATGACAGAAGGGGAAGCAAACATGTTCTTCTTCACATGATGGCAGGAAGAAGTGCCAAGCAAAAGGGGAAAAACCCTCTTAATAAAACCATCAGATCTCATGAGAACTCACATGTATCATGAGAGAAACATGGAGGTGCCTGTCCCCGTGATTCAATTACCTCCCACTGGATCCCTCCCACAACACATGGGGATCGTGGGAACTACAATTCAAGATGAGATTTGGGTGGGGACATGGCCAAACCCTATCAGGCACTCACAGTATTTGTTGAATGAATGATGGTTAGAGTCTCAGACTCCCCGTATACAAATCCTAGCTCCTTCCTATTTACTGAGTCTGTAACCTTGGGCAAGTTATACCATCCCTGTGTGCCTGTTTCCTTACTTTAGAATGGAGATAATAAACTACTAACCTTAGAATATTCTTATAAAATATGTGAAGTTCTTGGCACAATACTGATGGTTGCCATTGCTGTTCCGGAAGATTCAGAGCTACTTGATGTGCTCTTGGTAGTATTTTTTTAAATTCTGTAACTGGACTGGGACAATAATCTTACCATTAGATATTTAGTCCTAAAAGTGAAGGACAACTTATTGGAGATTACCTGAAGGGTCTCATAGTCTGACTCCTCAGGCTTTAACCACTACCAGAGCACACAGTAGGAGGCCATCTCAAATCACCTTTGGCAGGGGTCCCCAAATCCTGGCCCACAGACCAGCACTGGTCTGTGGCCTGTTAGGAACCGGGCCACACAGCGGGTGGTGAGTGGTGAACAAGCAAGTGAAGCCAAGCTCCACCTCTTATCGTATCAGTGGCAGCACAGAGTCTTACAAGAGCACAAACCCTATTGTGAACCGCGCATGTGATGGATCTAGATTGCATGTTCCTTATGAGAATCTAATGATGAATGTAATGCACTTGAATCATTCCAAAACCATCCTCCACCCCATCTTTGGAAAAATTGTTTTCCACGAGACTGGCCCCTGGTGCCAAAAAGGTTGGGGATAGCTGATCTTTGCATAGTCTCAAATATAAGGATTATATTAAGCCAAAAATGTTTCTTATTAAGGAATCCTTTGTTTTGAGCTGTAGGTCGTGTTTTAGAACAAGCCTGCCTGCTTCCATGTTGCAACTCCTAAAATATTTGAAAACAAGTATGTCCACTTGAGAGACAGCTCTGAATTGAACATCCCTGGCAATAAGACATTCCCTTTGATAATGAAAGTTCCCATATTTGAACAGCATGGAATAGAATAACATTGTCTTTCAGATTAAAACCACAGTTACTTTTGCACCAAACTAACATAGCTAGAATAGGATTGGGGTGGTGGGGAAGTAGAGGGTGTAGCACATCATACAGTTGCGTAGCACAATTCCAGCTATCAGCTCAGTCCCAAGTCCCTTTTATGTGTGCTGTGTTCCCACGTTTCCTGCAGATCTTACTCCTGCACTTGCAAGATCAAATGACTAGGTATGAAACGTATGTAGGGTAAGTATTCGGCATATGAAAACATACCTAGTCATTTGATCTTGCAGGTGCAGGAGTAGGGTCTTCACTTGTTTTGTTAAATGTTACCTTGTTTTTCTTGTTCTGGTCTGTTAAAAGTGCCTTTTGATCTACCTTATTCCTTTTCTCTCACTTTCATGTGTCATGTCACATGTCAATTAACATTTTATTTACAGTGAAATTACAAAGATTTGTACATATGTAGGTTTTGTTTTGAGAAAAAATGTGATAATTCTTTATATTCTGCTATACCTTGTTCTTTGATCACTTGCAGAGTATTCCTTGGTATAAACATATTCTAACGTATTTCACTCTATTTTTGATTGATGTTTAGGTTGTTTCCAATTTGTTGCTATTAGCACTGCTGCAATGCATCCCTTCAGTAATATTTTTGTGTCCTATAGACCATTTGCTTCTCTTTCAAAAATTGTGTGGTTATTTTTGCGGTTATTTTTCCAGACGAACTTTAAATTATACTTATAAATTTCATTCTCACTTGGTATTGGACTGAATATGTAATTTGAGGACTGACATCTTAACAATATTGAGTCTCCCCCTCAAATACTGAAATTCTACAGAAATTAAGTACAATTCACATTTTTATATGGACTTAGGCATGGTTCTGTTTGGATTTCAGTTACAATTGGAGGTGATACATAATCGGTTTCCCCTTTCTTTGAGTTTTATGAAATGAGGAACTTCATCATGAAGTCTCAAGTGTATAAATATTTTATCCTTCTTGGGATTCTGTCACTTCTTATGTTTGCCCTTATAGTGATTCAGCTGGTTCTCATTTAAAGTTTTTACACAAAAACAGTTTGGATTATATTTTGAGGTTTTCACTTCAGATACTGGACAAGTAAAGGTTACTAGTATAAAGGCAACTAACATGGTCATAATAGAAGTATGGTGTTTACTCTTCACATTTATCTTCCTAAAGTTGTCTTCAGCATTGAAATTTTAATGTTTGACCTTTTTAAATAGGAATTAAGATTCTAGTTACACTATATATTTGAAGGATATAGAAGCATGATTTCACACTTCATAGTCATGTTATGGGATTATCTACAAAATTTTTTATCTTTTTAAAATTAGATGGTTTCCTAGGCGAAAATCATTTAGATGTTGCTTTTCCAGTATTAGAATCTTTATTCTGTGGTGTTTTAAGTGCCTTTTTGTTTTGTTTTCAGAGAAAGTTTCATTGTGCAAATCTAACTTCATGGCCTCGCTGGCTATATTCCTTATATGATGCTGTAAGTAACTTACCTTAAATTTACTTTATATACGGTAGGCCATGTCATAACTAAGGGTCATTAAAAAACAAAGATTTAGTTTTTCCAGTTTCTAGTGCCTTATAACTTAAGAACAAGATATCCTAAGAGTGGTGGCTAACACCTGTAATCCCAGCACTTTGGGAGGCCAAGGCAGATGGATTGCTTGAAGCCAGGCATTCAAGACCAGCCTGGGCATCATGGTGAAACCCCATCTCTACAAATACAAAAAATAGCCGGGTGTGGTGGCATGTGGCTATAGTCCCAGCTGCTTGGGAGGCAGAGGTGGAAGGATTGATTGAGCCTGGGAGGTCAAGGCTGCAGTGAGCTGAGATTGTGTCACTGTACTCCAGCCTGGACAACAGAGCAAAGACTCTGTCTCAAAGAAAAAAGTATCATAAGACTTTTTTAGACTTTTACTAAGCATGTGAAATTTTGTTGGGTTGGGTGATAGTTACATTTAAAACATGAAAGCATCCATCTATAACAGTTTTGGTTTTTCTCTAAACAAGTACATTAACTTACATCTCTTGATCATTAGTCTATTAAGTAATGCATCCATGAGGGGTTTTGCTCCTTAAAATTTAACACTAGGCATTGCCACATTTTGCAAAACTAAGTAAAGGACAGTGCTGAAATGGTTTAAAGAATCTGGATTTCAGATCAGAGACTGACTTCAGAGTCTGATGTCTGTCATTTACTCTGGGCCTGGAGCAAATTACTTCTCCAAGGACCTGTAAAATGGATGTAATGGTAGCTATTGTAGTTGGTGTGCATAGTGGGCATTCAATAAATGCTAGCCATTTCCCTTAATGAATCACTGCCCACTAATCTGGAGTCCTGGGAAAACTCAGCAGCATGCACAATACTAAAGGAAACTGCAGTTGATCTCTGCTCTTTAGCAGCTTTTAAACAATTACAAAGACACAATATATGAGTGTTTTTGCCTATGTTTTGCATATGCTTGTGAAAGTTATGTAGTAAACAGGTGCCAAGTAAGGTATGTAGATAGCAAGTGCTAGTGCAATTTATAGGTGCCATAATATGGACCAAGTCAGAAATGGCCTAATAGAAGGCAGAAGAGAGGCCAGTTCCAAGCAGGGGCATAGAACAGAGCAATCCGCAAGGGAGTTGGGGGCACATACCGCTGGGATAAGACAGTGAGTGAGAAAAGGCTGGAAGGCAGAGTTAATGCTGGGCAAAGGAGCTGGAGCTTGATCGTTGCTGCATAAGAAAATGGAGGCATTTAAACTGGAACTGAGATGGGACTGAGTGATTACTTAAATTGCTGCCAATATGTTAGTTTTAAGAGTTGAAAAGCTTAATAGTAGATTTTAATAGGTCCATGAACTTGATTATTATACCTTTATTTTACCTTTATACCTTTATTTTAAACAAGATTATACCTTTATTTTAAACAAGGAAACCTTAATGGACAGAATCAAGAAACAGCTACGTGAATGGGATGAAAATCTAAAAGATGATTCTCTTCCTTCAAATCCAATAGGTATGAAGTTAGTTTCCTGCCTGGGGCCTGGGATGTCTTGCTGTAAAAAAAATAGCTTTCTAATAGATGAAATCATATATTTTAGGTTTTTGTTTTTTTTTTAAGACTGATTAAAACATTTTAATTCTGAAAAGCATAACTTCTTTGAGCAGTTGAAAAAAAAAGTATTTCAAAATTAATTGCAATAAAATCCTTATATTCTGTGAACACTCCAATTTCAGACAGTTTCAGACAAATTGCAGGAAGTCGATATCATCCAAAAACACTTCCTGAGTGTGAGGATTCCTTTCTGTGTTCTTTAAGGTGCCTTTAAAACAAGTGACTCTAGTTCCAGGACTTGCCTTAATTACATGAACTCTCTCATCTGTTTATAAGGTATAGTTTAGTTATTTTTCTAGTCTCTTGGGAAATAACTTGTAACATGGATTTGAGTTCACATTTCACGTAAAAGGATTTTACCAAAAAAAGTATAGGAAAAGAAGTTAAATTTAGAGCTTCTGAAAAGTATGTGTTTGACAGCTGGTATATTTTCATATTGTTTATACATGTATGAAATGTGTAACCTTATAGAGAAGGATTTATTTCAAAAGGACATTATCTGATTTGTGAGTTATCTGATGCTTGTCTGACTCTTAAGTTTAAAACTTGAAAAACCATGTCTTGAAGATTTTTCTTACAGAGTAGCTGCTTGTCTTCCTATTGATGATGTATTGAGAATTCAGCTCCTTAAAATTGGCAGTGCTATCCAACGACTTCGCTGTGAATTAGACATTATGAATAAAGTGAGTAAAGTGAATATGTTTTTGATGACCATGTTTTATTCAGGTTGGAGAACTAGGATGCTCTGAAGTCCAGTAATGTAGTCATGCAATTCAGATTTCAGTTGGGATCTTACAGATAAACTCAAATTGTTTTGTGTTTGTCAAATATGAGTACATTTATCAACTTAGTGAAAAATACTTGATTTCTACATGGAAATATCCAAGGTTATATATCACTATTCCTTTACCCTAGAGAAGGTCATTTAGTTTTATGCAAATATGTGGCAGATCTCAGTTTCAGTGATTTTCTTGCTCCATCTTTAAGTGTTTTTGAATGTTTGGAAGGAAAATGTGGTATTCAGAGAGGGCAGTATCTTTATAAGTTTCTTGATCTATGTGATTACATGATAAAATGAATGCCAGTTTTTCCCACCAATTTTTCTCTCAAATTTTTTAGTGTACTTCCCTTTGCTGTAAACAATGTCAAGAAACAGAAATAACAACCAAAAATGAAATATTCAGGTAAGGTCTTTATTACATTTTTAATATACTTGCCTTATCAGAATTATAATCAAGACTGTATTTCTGTTTTCCATATACTTTCCTCCAATATCTAAAAGTTATAAACACTCAGCAAATGAAATATAGGGAATTAGCTCACTTTTGGTAAGACCATCTTCCAGATTGAGTACTCAGATCAACAATGCATGTCAGGGATTATTCACAGGTAATGAGCATGGTAAAGTAAAACAACTGAGCAATTCTTTTCCCCCTAATTCTATGTATTAGACTGTCTTAGAAATCTACATAATATGTTGTCTTCAATTAGGCCCTAACATAGATGCCTCAGAAATTACATTTCAGTCATCAGTTTTGCCATATAGGGCCAAAGTAGGACATGCTTCTGAACACTGATGCTCTAACAGTGTTTGAAAATCATTTTATGACAAATTCATCAGAGTTATAAATCAAGAAGGTAAGGAAACTGCTTTCTGCAAAATAATCAACTGCCCCAAAATGACCGCACAGGACCTTGTCATTTCACTTATACTCTCAGACTCCTTTAGAAGCATTTGAATTTTATATTCTTTACAATGTCTGTCTTGAGGAGAATTTTAAAAACAAGTACTATTTCCTTTGGGTCATCACAGAAAACAGACATTTAGACAAAATAGGCCTGTCTGCCAGCTGCACCCCCACCCCATTTTCATACTAAGATCCTGGTATTATGTAAAACTGAAAGATTAAAAACTATATAGCTCATACTTCATTTCTTGGTGAACTTCAGGAAAATTCTAAGCATTTAATAGAATTAGACTTCTCATTTTGACTTGTCCTCCATGTTGATTCTTTGTTTTAGTTTATCCTTATGTGGGCCGATGGCAGCTTATGTGAATCCTCATGGATATGTGCATGAGACACTTACTGTGTATAAGGCTTGCAACTTGAATCTGATAGGCCGGCCTTCTACGGAACACAGCTGGTTTCCTGGGTAATGTTATGGTGGTGGTTGCTTTTTTTTTTCTTTTTTTACCCTAATTGGGCAGAAAAATCCAGAGTCCTAAGCAGAGTTGCTACAATCTTTATAATAAAAAGTAGACAAATGAGTAATTTTACACAAAAATTAGCCGGGTGTCAGGGCAGGGGTCTGTACTCCTAGCTTCTTGGGAGGCTGAGGCACAAGAATCGCTTGAACCTGGGAGGCAGAGTGTTGTAGTGAGCCAAGATTGAGCCACTGCACTCCAGCCTAGCGAGAGAGTGAGAATCTGTCTCAAAAAAAAAAAAAAAAAGTGGTTTTATTTAAATGTCCTTCATTCCACAAATAGCTAGAGACATCTCTTGCACTTTTTGTATCTTTTATATAGCATCATTGAATGAAAAGTTAAGAAAAGGTTGACAACTGCAGTTGTCCTCAAATTACTGTATCCAGTTAAATCCAAAATTGTTTTTTTCTGTCACATAATTCTGAAAATCAGCTGTTTTATGACCCAGTAGAACTTTATATCTGGACCGTATTCTGTAGTAATGTAAAACCGGAGAATGTTTACAAAGCAGTGATAGACTAAGAAGGTACAGAACCCATTGAATCCTGCTTTTCTTCTGGTTTGCCTTTTGTTGTTGTTGGCTTCAGCTTAATGATTCTCAAAAGTATGATCCTGGGAACCTGTTCCCTTCCTTCAGCCGTACTATCTTCAACTATCTTCAGTTTTCAAAGAGGGATGCTAAGAAGGGATTACATGCTACTCTGGAGTTAGGACCATGTCACTTGGATTTGGCACCCTATGTGAGGACTAAAACTAGAATACATTTGTTACTACTATAAATAGTAAATGTGGCATACTATACCTAGGGAAGAAAATAACAGTTGCAATTATGTGGTTTATCTTAAAAACACAATGCCATGGTTTGTATTTCTGGTTGCATTATCTGACAATCATTCTTATTTTAGAATAGTAGTTTTCAAATATTTTTTGAGACGTGTCCTTCCTGGCCCATCCAGTTTAACTCAGAAGTGCCTATTTCTGCAGGTGGTTGCTGTTTTCTAACTTGACTGCAATACAACACAAGTTACAATGTGGTGGCAACCAGCAATTTGTATAAAGAAATTTATAAGATTTCTATGCAGAAGAATGTGAACATGGCTTAAGAGCATAAAAGTCATATATTACAAAATTATATATAACAGACGGATGTATTACCATAGGATGTATCCAAATTAGAAAATGTTTTTAGGTTTCAGGGAACTGTATGGATCAAATCTCAACTTAGAATATCTCCTTAATCCTTAGAATTTGCCTCTAAGGTCTGTCTTCATGATAAGTTTATATGATAGATATGATAGGCTTGGAGTACAGAAGTGTTTCCTTAGCTGATATCTTTCCTTAATTTCTTAGGTACGCCTGGACTGTTGCCCAGTGTAAGATCTGTGCAAGCCATATTGGATGGAAGTTTACGGCCACCAAAAAAGACATGTCACCTCAAAAATTTTGGGGCTTAACGCGATCTGCTCTGTTGCCCACGATCCCAGACACCGAAGATGAAATAAGTCCAGACAAAGTAATACTTTGCTTGTAAACAGATGTGGTAGAGATAAAGTTATCTAACAAATTGGTTATATTCTAAAATCAGATCTTTGGAAATTATTGCGTCTGATACATACCTAAGTAAACACAGCATTACTTGGAGGGTTGCAGTTTCTAAGTATACTTTTGGAGAGCATGAACAGCAGTCTAGAATACTAGAAACATCTACTTGGGTAGCTTGGTACCATTATCCTGTGGAATCTGGTATGTCTGGCAGCATGTCATAGATGGGACATGAAGACATGTTTGGAAATGAGATTATTTCCTGAGTAAAAAAAATCTTAAATTCCTACAATGTGAAACGAATTATTTGATCCTGACGTATGGGACGGCATATCTGTACCAGTGCTCTAAATGACAAAAGCTAGGGTGACAAGTACATGTTCCTTTTTGAAAGAAGCAAGGCAATGTATATTATTCTAAAAGGGCTTTGTTCCTTTCCATTTTCTTTAGCTTCTCTGAGATACTGATTTGTAAATTTTGAAAATTAGTTAAAATACGCAGTTTTTTGAGCCCACGAATAGTTGTCATTTCCTTTATGTGCCTGTTAGTAAAACATAGTATTGTGTATTTGCTCAGTATTTGGACTGTAGGACTGTAAGCCCATTTATACTGTTCCATACAAAAGCTATTTTTCAAAAATTAATTTGAACCAAAACTACTATTATAGGGAAAAGATGCCAAAACATGTCCCCTCACACAGGCTACACGTGATACTGTATTTTGTTCAATGTAAATTGAAGAAAATCTGTAAGTAAACCTTAAATGTGAAACTAAACATGTTCTTTGTTCAAATAATATAAAATATCACTCATAATTTTAAAGTTCTAAAAAGACTGCTTATATTCAACGGTTTAGTGGGTCCTTTCACATTTGTGTAATGACTAATCAGGTTAAATGTTTACTCAAACTAGATAGTATGAGGCCAAAATACATGCCTTGAGTGGAGTGAAATCAGTTGAGTATCACATTGCATATTTATATAAATAGAGTAAATGAAAATTCAAGAATGCTTCTATTCAGGATATGCCCCTGCCTTATTTTTTCTAAGCTCTACTTTACTACTTTTTTTTTTGAGACAGAGTCTTGCTCTGTTGCCCAGGCTGGAGTGCAGTGGCACGATCTCGGCTCACTGCAACCTCTGCGTCCTGGGTTCAAGTGATTCTCCTGCCTCAGCCTCCCGAGTAGCTGGGACTACAGATGCCCACCACCATGCCCGGCTAATTTTTTGTTTTTAGTAGAGACGGGGTTTCACCATGTTAGCCAGGATGGTCTCCATCGCCTGACCTCGTGATCCGCCCGCCTCAGCCTCCCAAAGTGCTGGCATTACACGCATTGAGCCACTGCGCCTGGCCTACTACTTTTAGTAATTTTGGGTTTATATTACTTCACTGGTACACTGCACTAAAACTGACTCTAAGTGGATCCCAGGAAGTTCTTTTCAGTAGCATAGTACACCTCTGTAGGCTGAAATCTAAACCAGTTGCAATGAGTTACCTTTCCCCCTGAAAAGTTAGTTATAATTTCAGTATGTCCCATACTGTTTATTAGCAAATAAAATTTTCTGATCTGTAAAAACACACATATAATACTACTGAAAATGGTTTTACACATGACAAAACCAGACCTCTGATAGCTAACTCTGCATACTTTCTATACAGAAATGGTATGTATTATATGATTTTGGGTCTAAATCTGTATTTTGGCACTACTTAAATATTTCAAAGTATTATTTTATAATGCATTTAATTACTGACCTGGTGCAGTCATTTCTGAGGCTTTCTTGCATCATAGCCCCTGTGACACTTCCTCTTAGAAATATTATACTCTACAAAATTGTTTTATCAAGGTCCAAAATTACTGTTTGCTCATAGAGCACAAAGATGTTATGACTGGCTACACAGAAAGGAAATAAATTGTGAAATGTCAGTATAGCAGCTGAAATAAACAGTTTGTGTTATACATTTTATTTACCTAATGAAAGCATTTAGGACTCAAATCTTGTATGTAATAATGTAAACCATATCCTTTTAATTAATAAAATAACATTTACTTTAAAGAGAGGCATATTACCACTGTATATGACACCTGATATACATTGTCAGATACCACATAAACACATTTATCTTCCAATACCAATGTTTTATTAAAATAATAGGCTCAAGAGTAACCCTCAAGTTAATCCCATGACTGTCCCAGGCTCTGCAGCATAAAGAAATCATTGTGACAGGAAAATATCAACCACATACTAAAGCGTAGCTTGCTAGAACAAATCCTGTACGTATGAATGCCAGCAACTGGGGACACATTTAGTACTCATATTTTATGCAAACTTGTCAGTTATTTCCTTTTTAAGCCCAAGTTTATTTTGGAATTCAGATAAGAACTGACACATCATAGACAGTCATTGTTCAAGGTAACCCAGTTATTTCAATTGCAAACAATAAACATTTTTTCTTCAAGACAGTTACTAGTTTTTAAGATCTTAGTACTACCCTATGCAAAAACAATTGTGTTAAAAAGCCTGAACAGGTTAAGATAATAGCCAACTATGGAAACTATTCCAAAGGAACTGTACATTTCAGTGATATAAATCAGATCAAGAAAGGTGGATCTCAGTTTGGCTCTTGAAATATATTTCACAAAATAAGACCCTTGTTGTTCTACAGAGGTCCCCTAAACTGTCTTTTATTATGGTGTAGTTTCTAAAACCTCATTAAGAGGGAGGGGAGAAAATTAGTCTTACCAGAAATGCTCTGCTTTTTAGTAGCCATCAGTTTTAGGTCTTCTTTATGTAACTCAGAAGTTCATCTTTTTCCATTTGGTAACCACTTTTTTTCCACTGTTCTCGCAACTGTTGTAATAGAGCCCCAATTTCTTTTCCTGAAGAAATGCCCACTTTTCTGATGTCATGGCCACTTACAGGAAATGGAGGAATGGACCACTGCTGCATTTCCTTTAGGAGACAGTGCTCTCCTTGGTACTTCAGTAGTTCACATACACGAGTAGTTGCATCAGGTTCCCTAGACTACATGTCAAAATCAAACATTTAGTTTCATCACACATGAAAACATACACTTACGATCTTATCCCAAAATTTAAATACTCAACATAAATTTTTTCCTTTAAAATAAGTAAAATTCACAGAATTGTAGATCTTAGTTTTGATAAATCATAAATTAGTGACAATACTTCATATTTCTGACCAAGCCGAGTATATACTTACATCTATAATGAAGTCTTGATAGGGTTTCAATGGGTCTGAACTATCTGTTGCTTTAATTAAATCTTTCCTAGTTTTAACTATAAATAAGCCAAGGTTTTTCTCTTCTTTTGCGATCTTCAACCTCAAATCCAATTTTGTGACATCATCTTGTACTTTGAATAATGAGGCCAAAAGAGTCATTGGCTTTGGTGAAAAACCTTCAACATTTTTACTGACTTTGTCAAATTCTTCTAGACTTGCATTAGGAGGTAAACCTGTAGGGACAAAAGCATTTTTCACCTGTTTTTAGTGGGGGAAAAAAACCACTCATATCCTAAACCTTGCCACTGTTTTAGTATACAGAAATGCTTTGTTACTAGGATACATTATATAGGTTCAGTCTGATGTTCCAACTTACAGGCAAACCACTAATATATTATTGTTATTCTCTCCCCTCAAAACCTCTAAAATGTTGTTTCCATTAACAAGCTACATCAAGAGGTTCAGAGGTAGTGGTGATGGTGGTGTCAGATTCACAAGGCATACTCTTTCTAATCACAAATTCCTGACTTTCCACTGATACAACATCCACCCCCCATTCAATAATGTTACTGAAATTTGAAATAAAATACCCAAGCTTCCAGAAGTGTGATAAACCATATAATCCCACTGTTCTTTGTGAAAATGAATTACATTTACTGAACAATTTCTGTGTACAAGTTACTCTTCTAAAAGAGCTTTACATGTATTAACTCACTGAATCATTTAGCTTTTCTTTTAGACAGACGGTATATTACTTTTAAACCCCTTTTTTGGGTTAGAAACTAACCCAAGTTGCAAAGACTAGATAAGGGGCTGAGCTTCCTTCAAACCTAGATCTGACTCGAGACTACTCTACAAGCACCATAGGCTGTCTTTGAGCTGTTCCCTACTCATGACAAAACGTACCCACCCCATAACCCAAACTTTGTCTTATTTTAAAATACTCCATTTCTTCATCAAGAATTCAACCAAATGAGTCAAACATTTTTTCCTTATGAAATTTGAAACCAGATATCTCAGTGCCAAAAATTCAAATACTTTATAACTTGCTCTCACCTATATAAGGAGCCACATCAAGATCATAGATAAGGTGAATCAAATGATTTACATGGTTACCAACAAGAATTTTTTTCAGTTCCACCCAAATCCTCTCTCCTGATATTCCAGCCAAGCCTTTTGCATTTTCTGCAATTGCTTCCAAAGTCTCAGCATCGTGGTCACCAGGTTTGTCTACAATTCTCCCATAAAACCTACAAGACAAAATCTTCACAGGGTATTACCTCTATATTGGCATGTCACAAGAAAAATCTGTTTTTCATTTTTATTGATACTATCCCATACATCTACTTAATGAAAACAACATAGAATTAGTTAGGTCCAGAAGGGACCTTAGAAAGCAACTGGTCATTTCTCCACCTCCTCTTTCTTTTCCCAGATAAGAAAACCCTACATCTAATAAAGTGTAAGTAGCCTTTCTGAGGTTAGCAAGAACTAGAACCTCAAGGTCTCAACCTCACTTCCAAATCATTGACTTAAGACGTTCAGAATGGTCATCAAATGCAATTTCTGAATTGGCACTTGCAGTAGATGAAAAAAAATAGCACTCTTGTAAAGGGAGCAAACCAAAACAAGACTGCAGTGCCTTAACAGAGTAGTCTTAATTCCTCAAAACTTGCCTGTCTGTACACATTAATACTTTCAATGACAACCTTCAAATATGACTAATCTAGTTGCACACCCTGGAGTATATTTCATGGAATCTTGGCACTGGAAGCCCTAACGTACATGCGTTTTACCACTCATATCCTTAAAATTCTAATGAACACCCTCCATCAGTGGTCCAAAGTAATGCTAAATAAGTAAATTAATGCTAAATTTGGATTAGTGATCCAAATACAGCTAAATCTTAATCTATGTTCTATTATTTTTAGGAGAGACTACAGATACTCAAGTTTAAAGAAACTACATTTATTGACAAAATATCCATGATCTGTTATAGAATATTCTGAGAGCATTCCCAACCACTGAAAAATGAATATTACTTGACATCAACTAGCCAATTCGGATAGTTTTTAAAAAAGGTTAGTGTGTGACATTTAAAAATCACTGCTACTCACAAAACTAATCGTGCATTTCATATTTACCAACTTTATCCAAGTTTTTCTCTTGTTTTTGAGATGGAGTCTTGCTGTCGCCCAGGCTGGAATGCAGTGGCGCAATCTCGGCTCACTGCAAGCTCCGCCTCCCGGGTTCATGCCATTCTCCTGCCTCAGCCTCCTGAGTAGCTGGGTCTACAGGTGCCTGCCACCACACCCGGCTAATTCTTTGTGTTTTTAGTAGAGACTGGGTTTCACCGTGTTAGCCAGGATGGTCTCAATCTCCTGATCTCATGATCAACCTGCCTCAGCCTCCCAAAGTGCTGGGATTACAGGCGTGAGCCACCGCACCTGGCCCATCCAAGTTTTGAGTATGTCTTTATACTTCGGTATTTTTAATCATATAACAGGTATTTCTTTTCAGCAAAATCATTTTGTTGTGAACCATCACCCGATTTCCACGACCACCTAAAACCATAAGCTGTATGAAGGCAAACACTTCCACTCATTCATTACCATGTTTAATACACCTAACACAGGGATTGACCTGTGGTAAGCATTCAAACATCTGTGTAACTAATGGATCAATGGAGGAAATATCAATCAAAAAGAAAAATGGGCATTTAAAAAAATGACTTAAACCAGAATTACAGGAAAGATCACATAAAGTATATGTGCATTCTGGGAATGAAAATACAATATGAAGTAGCTAAGTAATTTTCACTCATAAAGCATAGGATGCTAGGTCTCCACTGGAGACAGACATCTGGGATGTCACCATTTTGTACACTGACCTGCTGTGGGTTTCATATGACCAGTGTTATACTCTAGTGATTATATTAAAACTATCACTTTTTATTTTTTAAAATTCTTACCTGAAGTATCTTAAAATTCTAAGATAATCCTCTTGTATTCTCTGTTTAGCATGTCCAACAAATCTAACTTTCTTATTTTTTAAATCTTCATAACCATTAAAGTAGTCAAATAAAGTGCCATCAAAACCTATTCATTAGAAGAGAGAAAAATCACTGTTGGCAAATAAGAGTTTGAAAACACAAGAAAATCAGCTAAACACTATCATAAACAGTAAAAATTCAGCAGGGTGAAGAGTTATTAAAACATATAGGTATTCATATATATCAGCTATCAAATGGAAGACAATAAAAGGCAGTCTTTTAGTCTGTTTAGTTGCATTTACAATTGCAACTA
Organism: Colobus angolensis palliatus; assembly: GCF_000951035.1. NCBI lineage: Eukaryota > Metazoa > Chordata > Mammalia > Primates > Cercopithecidae > Colobus > Colobus angolensis. Next base: position 6,447,458 of record NW_012114711.1, on the reverse strand, counting down.
AAAAGGTAATTCAAGAATAACCTAAACAAGAAATATGCAAAATTTGTAAGAGGTGGAGTGGAGCCAACAAGACATCATACAAGCCAATTTTCACAATATGGGAAAATAAACAATAGCCAAAATAAAATGGAAAAAATACATAACAGGATTAACAGAAGAAACGAAAATATTTCATAATCTTGGAATGGGGAAGATCTTTCAAACTCTACTTAGCAAGAAAACAGAAAACAAAACACAAAACAACAGGATTTTCGAAGAAATAATTGAATGACATAAAAAATAAAAAATGCCTGTATGGCAGAAACTACTGTCGCACAGAAAGTCATAAGTGACATTTTTGGAAAAATATACGTAAGCCCATATAAAAAAACATGGCTAATTTCCATAATATACAAAAATTATTCTAAATAAAAAGGCCACATAAATAGAAAAATAGGCTACATATAAAGGAAATACAGAAATCTCTCTAATAATGAAGATTTTCAACCTTAGTCATAAATCCATTTTTTGTTCTTTGAGGCGGATTCTCACTTTGTCACCCTGGCTGGAGTGCAGTTGGTGCAATCTCAGCTCACTGCAGCCTCCCAGGTTCAGGTGATTCTCCTGCTTCAGCCTCCCAAGTAGACCTGCCACTACACACAGCTGATTTTTGTATTTTTGGTAGAGACAAGGTTTTGGCATATGGGCCAGGCTGGTCTCGAACTTCTGACATCAAGTGATCCGCCTGCCTCAGCCTCCCAGGGTGCTAGGGTTACAGACAGAAGCCACCATGCCCGGCCAGTAAATACACATTTTCGAGATAGCATTTTTCAGATCGGCAATGATGCAAACATTTGATAATAGTGTTAGCAAGGGTGTGGTAAAAACGGGCAGTCCTGTTCGTTATAGATCAGGAGACTTCACTACAGAGCCTTTAAAACTTTGTGAATTTTGAACCATGTTAATCTATTAGCCATTCACAAAAATGGTAATAAACAAATGTTCTCATATGTCGAACCAAAAAAGAAAAAGCGACATAAAATAATTTTATATATATGTACATAAAACCTTAAGTATTAATTAGTAGAGTGACCACTTCATACTGGTTTGCCTGAGACTTTCCTAGTTTTAAAGCTGAAAATCACACATCCAAGGAAATATTTCAAGCTCAAACTAAGACAGTTGGTTACCATGGAAACTTAAGAAAAAGAAAAAGGAATTGAGACCTGAAATACAGACACCATTCAGCTAACCAAATGAGGAGGTCAGTGATCCTATGAGATACTTCACTCTGTAGCATTACAGAAAAGAGGCACTGACAACTACTTATCAAAAATACCTCTTGGTTGTGTTTGAACTTGAATGCTCTTTGATTATCCAAAAAGCAACAGTATATTGGTAAGTTCACACTTAATGCTTAATTCTTCCCAAGCTCTTAATAGTTTTATATGCATAGTAACTTTTAAAAGGGAACCATCTTGACGTATATGACAAATTTCGAAGCCTCCAGATTCAAAAAGACATAAAAGAAAATGAAGATAAAAAAATACATAAATAAACAGACAAAAATATGATAACAAAGTAGCAAATATGGTATATCCATCTCAGTGTTATTTCTCCTAATGAAGAGACTTGTAACTCTCCCTGGGGAACCTAAAGGCAAGATCAAAATTTGTAGGAAAAAAATCACAGGAATATGATCAAAGCAAAAATAAGGGTTTGGGAAGCAAAGTATCCAACCATAAATGCCAGAACTATGAATGCTTGATCCAGTAAGGCTTGGAAAAAGCCAGGATAGAAAACTACACAAAGCTTAGTAAGTATCATATTGGTGTGTATTTTGTTTTGCTCTGAATATCATCCTTTTAAAATACAGTAAATAAAAATATGAAATACAGCTGAGTTGCAGGGAATAATGTAGTGGTTAAGAATGTGACCTCTGGAGTCAGGCTGCCTGAGTTGGAATTCCGATCCTACACTTTACAAACTGTGCAACTTTGGGCAAGTTACCATCGGTTAAACAGCAGTGTCTGCTTCGCAGGGTTGTCAGAAGATTGTAGATAATGTGCTTAGAACAGTGCCTGGTACGTTATGAGGGTTCAGTAAATGTCAGAAAATGATAGTTCCAGTAAGAACAGCTTTTATTTTATAAACTAGGACACTGAAAAAGAATGTTAGTTTCTCTCTTTCAGTATGCTTATGATAAGTCGGTTAGACAAGACTCTCTATATTGCACTACTTGGAGCAGTTTCTTCTATGAGTAAATATGAGAATAAATACATACCTGGAGCTCTGACTACATTAATTTAGAGAAAAAGCACCAATTGGGCTCTCTATGGTCATATATTGCCTAGGCTTTGGAAACAAGCCAAAATAATGGTTCTCTGTGACTTAAACTAAGTTACTTAGTATCTCTCTGTCTCAAGTTTTTCTGAGAGTTTAATGAAATAAAGTATATGAGGTACACAGTGTTGTACCTAGAACCCAGTAGGTACCCTAGAAATTGTATCTGCCATTACTGTAATCAGCAAGAGATCCCACCTTAGCTTATAAACTTCTTGCCCAACCATGCATGAAGCAAATCTTATTACTTCATCCTTTTACCACTATTGTTGCTACAAACTAGGTTATGAATAGCAGATGTTTCATCCTTTTTTAATCCAAAATCTTAAACATAAAGGGCTTGTCTTAACTTTAAAGTACAACATATGATGCATCAGTAACGTATCAAAACACTAACCTAATTCATATCTACCCCCATAAAATTCCCAGTGCTTTCATTAAACATAAAAGTTAAGCTGAAATAAATAGGTTTCATCTTACATACCGACTCTGATTATTGATGATTGCTAGAAAACAATGCTAAAAATGAATCTGAGGTTGTGTGTAGGCTCAGCAGTAAAAAAAAAGGTGCTGAAGTCATTCACCATTGTTTTCCAGGGAAGCAGAAGAGTGAATACACATGCATGAAAGGTAGTGCAAAGGAAAAAGAATGATCCTGGGTGTGTGTGTGGGTGTGTGTGGAGTGTGTACATGTACCGTGTGTGCATTTTCCTTCCCTGAAATGTTAATGTTGTTCAGATGCAGTTAAGAAGTTAGCACTGACTGAATGTGTACATGTGTCAGGCACTGTTCTAAGCATTTACAATTATTAACTCTTAAACCTCACAACAGCTGTACAAAGGAAGCCAATATTAATTAACGTTTTTGTTTTGTGGCTAGTGGGTGATGGAGTCAGAATTTCACCCCAGGGATTTTGGCTCCAGAGTCTGTTCTTTTTTTTTTTTTTTTTTTTTTTGAGACGGAGTCTCGCTCTGTCACCCAGGCTGGAGTGCAGTGGTGTGATCTCAGCTCACTGCAAGCTCCACCTCCCAGGTTCACGCTATTCTCCTGCCTCAGCCTCCCGAGTAGCTGGCACTACAGGCTCCCGCCACCATGCCCGGCTAATTTTTTGTAGTTTTAGTAGAGACGGGGTTTCACCATGTTAACCAGGACAGTCTCAATCTCCTGACCTCATGATCTGCCCGCCTCAGCCTCCCAAAGTGCTGGGATTACAGGCATTGAGCCACCGCACCTGGCCCAGAGTCTATTCTTTTAAGCAATCTGCTAAACCATCTCTTAGAAGAAATTAACGCAAATTCTGAAGTTGAATAACGTTTCCAGAATGTAGGTTTTACTTGAAAAGAAGGCATTCTGATAGACTCAAAACATGGTTTTATCTGCAAGTATTACCTAAAAACATAGAATTTATAGTGAGATCTCTGCGTTCTGCATCTTTCTGCCAGTCAGTTGTAAATTCTACCTCAGCATGTCTTCCATCAGTGGTGACATCAATCCGTAGTGTAGTAATCTCAAAATTTTCTTCATGAAGCTGCAATTAAATACATGGGGTTTTTATTGTCATTAAAATTAGGTTTCCATACTACTGAATTGAAAAAAAACAAGTTTTTGTCTTTATAGAGATGGTACTATAAGCCCTGACAGTTACAGTCTTTTTAACATCAACTACCATATCTAAACATTGAAACAGAAAGATATCCACGTCATTCAAAAACAGATCCAAAGACTGATTTTTTTTTTAAATACCCATCATGATTAAAAAAGATGAGTTTAACACACAAACATGTCACCTCTGCCAGGTGATGTGGAGAAACCCTCAAAAATGTTCTTCAATTTCAAATCAAGCTATTATCTGAAATACTTTTAATAGCTCCTGTTTGCAAAGAGGTGAATGTCAATTTATGAAACATATGCCATTGAGCAAAAGACTGATAAACAGAAAGTACAGTTAACAGATCCTGCAACTCCCTTACTGATAATTCCCAGGGAAATTAAAATAAAGGCCAGGGGTGGTGGCTCATGCCTGTAATCCCAGCATTTTGGAGGCCAAGGCAAGTGGATGACTTGAGCTCAGGAGTTCAAGACCAGCCTGGGCAAGAAGGTGAAACCCCGTCTCTACCAAACATACAAAAAAAACCAGCCAGGTGTGGTGGTGCATGCCTGTGGTCCTAGCTACCTGGGAGGCTGAGGTGGGAGGATCACTAGAGCCCGGGAGGCAGAGGCTGCAGTGAGCTGAGATCACACTGTGCACTCCAGCCTGTGTAACAGAGTGAGACCCTGTCTCAAAAGAGAAAGAAATAAATTAAAATAAAGAGTTACCTCTATCATAGGAAGACAGACTATCTCCAGCTGGGGAAGCTGTGTAACTTTGTGATAGGGTGGCATCTGTGCCAAGCCTTGAAAAAGCAGCAGGGTTTGTACATGCAGGTGTGGTAGGAAAATTTCAAATGAAGAAAAAAGATGACCAAAGGCATGGTGGAGAAAGAGGAATATATGTAAAAGAGAAAGTATATTTGACAGACAGCATATTAGCATTTAGGAGTAGAGAATAAGGTATTTTATGTGCCAAAAGTTAAGAATGTCTTCATTTAGGAAGTGAAAGCCATTAATGAGCACCAGAAGTCTGTTGTAAGATTTCTCTCAATTTCACACATACTCTTCTCTAGATACAAGCTACATCTATCTCTCACTATAGAATTCCAGAACTCAAGAATTTGAGGCACAGGTATCTCTGAAGGCAAAGAATAAGGTAAGGTTTGAAATAGGAAAACTGTCTGAAACTCATTTTAAGAAATAATCAGACCCACCTAGAATGAATCCCTTAACGAGGCCGAAACCAGGGATTGACCCTCTAGAAAGGTTGAACCAAAAATAATCAGAACTTGTTGCACCAGGCACAGACGCTCATGGAAATGAAGCATCCTAATGAAAACAAAATTAAAGTGAAAATTAACATGACCCTCATCCCTTTCCCTACTTGGTTTCAAGATGCTAACAATCAGGCTCATTCTCTGGCATAATACTGGAGTATTCTTCTCTGATTTCTCCTAATGAAAACTCCTACTGAGACTTACACTGGGAGTCCCAACTGGCTGACACTTCCCATGCAAAACTACAATAAAGCCCTCAAGTATACAGCATCACCCAAATATAAAGGCAGAGCCAAAGAATACCCACATTTAAAGAAAGCCAACATGAAAGAAAAAACTCAGAGGAAACAAAGACATTGCAAAATAACTATAGTAGATATCCTAAAAGAAAGAAAAGATCTTGTATCTGAAACATGAACGGGAAGCTTTCCAAGGAAATATACTAAGACCTCTTGAAATTCTACAAGACCACATAACTTACCAGTATTATACAACGACTGGGAGACGAAGTTAAGGCACTCTCATAGAAAGTAAAAGACAGGAGAATGTAAAATAAAGACAAAAGATAAAACTAGAAGGTCAGTCCCAGCAATCCAGCATCCAAATAATAGGAGTTTCCAAAGGAAAAAACATTTAACAAAAGGGATGAAATTATGAAAGAAACATAAGAAGGCCCACTAAGTGCCCTGCACAATAAGTGAAAAATCCAAAACAAGTTATATCATCTTTAAATTAAAAACATTAGACATAAAAAGATCAGAAAGACTTCCAAAAGGCAACAGTGGCAATCAGGTTTTTAAACAAAAGAGAAATCTAAATGGAACTAGACTTAGTGGCAGTACTGGAAGCTAGAAAACAATACCTTTAAATTTCTGAGTAAAAATTATTCCCAGTCTAGAATTCTATAACCATAACTATCAAACCAGTGTGGAGGTAAAATAAAAACACTTTCAGACGTGTAAGGCTTCCTCAGGTATTGGATTATTAAAATGAGGGCTTAAGCCAAGAGAGAACAGCACATGGGACCCAGGAAACAGGAGATCTAACAAAACAGAGAGGCCAAGGAAATTCCTAAAAGTCCATATTGGAGCAGGAAGACAGCACCAGGTAAGATGTTTCTCAAAAACCCAACTGAAACTTGATGTAACGTGTTTAAATTTTTTGAGAGGAACTCTACAGCTCTGGCAGAGTGCAGGAATAAATTTGTGGTACATGGAAAGCTATGTAAAAGAAAAATGCTATTAACTGCAGGACAATTAAAAACCATGCCAATAGAAGAAATGTAATCACAATATACTCCACAATCTGGCTGTAAACAATACAGAGTCATAAACATGAACCCTGAATATTGACTTAACCAAAAATTATGATATAAATATACTAGGAAGATAGAAGTAGGAGAATTACATGTGCTTGTTGTTGAGAAGGGTGTGGTAAGAAAGCTAAATCATCTTCCCTCATGGAAAGTCAACACATAACACATCTTAAAACTGAGATAGTAAAAACTAAAAACACCGTAGTATACAAACACGTAGTCTAAAAAGGTCTTCTTAGAAATGGAGAAATAACATAAAAATTAAACATGACTGTAAGAACAGAGGACTGCAGGGTTTCAGACAGGGGTAGAAGAGACTGACTTTTTTTATTAGACTTTTCGTTATTTGCTTTTAACTAGAGAAAATTATTAAGTTTTAAAAAATTACCAAAAAACCAATGTAATTAACTGTCAAACTTTTGACTCACCCTGGCAGTAATTGTTCCGTGCTTTTCTCCTTTGTTGTTTATCATCCGAATCCCAGCCGACTGAAACATCTCCTTCATTTGAGTAGGGGTAGCAGTAGTGGCAAAATCTACATCCTGAGGCTTTACTCCATTTAACAAATCCCTCACTGCTCCTCCTGCTATTCTTAATTCGTGATTCTCTTTGACAAATAATTCTGAGATAAGAGAAAAAAAGATTTTTATTTCCAAGTTCTTTATTTCAATGTGTTTAACCACAAAGTACGAGGCTTTTCCATCTAGTTGGAACAGCGGAGATTCATTTAACTGAGGCTTTTCTTATGAAAAATGAGAACAAGGCCCAAAGAAGTAAACAGACTTGTCTTCAGGAGAGTGCCTCTGAGGACCAACGGGAAACAGGGAACTTGCAGAATTTTCCTTTGTTTATTCAGAAGATAATTCAGAATTCCACAATGCCTCAAAGTGATCAATATAAATTTGAAGTATTACTAAAGACTAAAGCAGGTCAGGCACAGTGGCTCACACCTGTAATCCTGATACTTTGGAAGGCTGAGGCGAAAAGATCACTTGACCCCAGGAGCGCAAGATCAGCCTGGGCAAACAGCAAAAACTCTAGCCAGGTTCAATGGTGCACACCTGTAGTCCCAGCTACTTGGGAGGCTGAGGTGGGAGGATGGCTTGAGCCCTGGAGTTCAAGGCTGCAGTGAGCTATGATCATGCCACTGCACTCCAGCCTGGGTGACAGAGCAAGACCTTATCTCAAAAAAAAAAAAAAAAAAAAAGAAAGAAAAGAAAAAAGTAAATCAAACAATTCTACTTTCTTTTCCCCATTTATTGCATACTTTAGAAACGGTAACATGTTCTTCTATTTCTCTGTGTGTATAAATAGATGTTGAGCAGGATGTTCATGCATCAAACTATCAGACAACATTAGTCTATACCACTTACGATAAATGGTTATAGCTAAAAGTCCTTCAAGAAATGATCTATATATAATTCTAAAATCAACTCCTATCTGTGCTCTAGGTAGAACCGTTTGGACACTGAACAACTATAAGCAAGCATATTAGCTGACTCCTCTATATGTACAGGATAAGGCAAAATCCACTATAACTATATCCATATGCCCACATGGAACCTAGTGAGAATGGCATCCAGGAGCTGGCCTGTCACAATATTAGGTCCTGCGTCCTGTGGAACAGAAACAACTTCACAAAACATCAATATCAGACAAGCCCATTCTGTGCCATGATGGATCGATCAAGACAACTCTGTAATCACCTAAACATACACAAAACATGAACACTGTCCATGATACACCCTACAATAGTTGGTAAGAGTGACTGTGCCTTACCAATTAATTAGGTTTAGTCTCACAACTGTACTCAGCTTCTAGGAAAGCATTATTAAGACACCCAATCAGAGAATTACTTCTGCTTCCTGAGAGCATCTAACCCACTGCAAAGCTCTACTACCTTAAATGCTCTCCAAAATGACACAATACAAGCCCAACTCCTATAAGAAGTCATTTCTAAAGCCCTCTTACTGAGTATACCTCTGGGTTCTCCAGGGTCAGCATGCTACTCCCCACTCAGCATGTTGCTCCTCACTGCCAGGAGTAACAACCCAACTTGTGTCCCTGTTGGTCTTTGGCTAGTGGGCAGTGACATGAGTGTTCAAATAAACTCATCATACATCAAAGTTCCAGCACCTCTAATCACAACTCAGAACATAATCCTCCGTCCCTACCTCAACGTCTTCTGTTCTCTATCCTGCCCACACTCCTCTTCTACCTATTCTTCCCACATCTTTCAGCCCCATTCTCTGTAGACTCCTTAAAATGATTTGCTTAAAAATGACAAATGCAGGGGTGTGTGCAAGATGGCCAAATAGGAACAGCTCCAGACTCCAGCTCCCAGCGTGAGCGACACAAAAGATGGGTGATTTCTGCATTTTCAACTGAGGTGCAGACCGACACCTCACACCTCACACGGCGGAGTACACCCCTGAGACGAAGCTTCCAGAGCAAGAATCAGACAGCAACACTCGCTGTGCAGCAATATTCTATCTTCTGCAGCCTCCGCTGCTGATACCCCAGCAAACAGCATCTGGAGTAGACCTCAAGCAAACTCCAACAGACCTACAGCTGAGGGTCCTGACTGTTAGAAGGAAAACTAACAAACAGAAAGGACACCCACACCAAAACCCCATCAGTACGTCACCATCATCAAAGACCAAAGGCAAATAAAACCACAAAGATGGGGAAAAAGCAGTGCAGAAAAGCTGGAAATTCAAACAATCAGAGCGCATCTTCCCCTCCAAAGGAACATAGCTCATCGCCAGCAACGGAACAAAGCTGGACGAAGAATGACTTTGTTGAGTTGAGAGAAGAAGGCTTCAGTCGATCAAACTTCTCAGAGCTAAAGGAGGAACTATGTAACCAG
>NW_012114711.1:6418382-6434750 GCF_000951035.1 Colobus angolensis palliatus | reverse complement strand
ATACACCATGGAATACTATGCAGCCATAAAAAAGGATGAATTCGTGTCCTTTGTAGGGGCATGGATGCAGCTGGAAAAACCATCATTCTCAGCAAACTACCACAAGAACAGAAAACCAAACACCACATGTTCTCACTCATAGGTGAGAATTGAACAATGAGATCACTTGGACACAGGAAGGGGAACATCACACAACGGGGCCTATTGTGGGGAGAGGCGAGTGGGGAGGGATAGCATTAGGAGATATACCTAATGTAAATGACGAGTTAATGGGTGCAGCACACCAACATGGCATATGTATACATATGTAACAAACCTGCACGTTGTGCACATGTACCCTAGAACTTAAAGTATAATTAAAAGAAAAAAAAAAAAACAAATGCTCCCTCCCTCTACCCTCTTAATTAAGGATATCTTTTCCACAAGCTCTCCCCAAGAGGAAGTGCTCATATTCCCCTAATGCCACATTTCCCATCAAGGCCCACTTCCAGGACCACATTGCGTCCCTTAAATCCAGCCTCCACCATCCAGACCTGGGGATCTAAAACACTAGGTTAATTACGCTATGCATTAACTGCTCCTCCTAACTACTCACAACACAGTATCCAAAACACCAGGTTAATTATGCTACGCATTAACTTCTCCTTCTAACTACCCACAACACAGTACCCAAGTTCCTCTGTGCTATATCCAAAGGCTTCCATGACCTATTTGTCTCATCTCTTGCTAAACTTTGCATCACAATTTGCCTGCACCAGCTGTCTACACCAAACTCTCCCCGTAGTTTTCCTCCATAATTCTGCCTGTGTGAGTCACTTCACTGAAACACCTCCCCAATTTACGCTAGCTCAGTGGCTGGCTGTCACACTTCTTGGCCCATAACCCACGCTAAGACATTCACACAGCAGTCACTGAAATTTGTATGTCTACATGGCAAACAAAAGTATCATAAAAGAAAACTTGCCCTTCATACCATGCAATCTATTCTATTCTTTCTTTTTTTTAAATACAGGTTATGACCACTAAATTGACTTCATGGCCCACTAAGAGGTAACTACCCAGTTGGAAAACATTGGTCTAGCTCACTCTTACTTATCTGTTGTGATTCACTTTAGGAAGCCTCACCTGAAGGTGAGGTTAGGTGAATTTCTTCTAAGAGACTAGTACAGCGTATCTTTATACATACCAATTATATTAAAATTATCTGTTTTATGTCTTTGTCTCCCCACTTCTCAGGGTAGAAAACCTATCTTATTTATCTTTATACCAATTTGGCTCATAATTAAACTGAATTAGGATATTCTAGCTATAAAAAAAAAGAATGACTTCACTGGAAAGTATTGGGATTTTTTAAGTTTTCTTAAAACAGTATCAAGTAGCTGTTCTGAAATTCAAGCAAATAAAGGGCAAGTTTTACATTCATTTGAACCTACTATAAATAATGGAATGAAGAAGGTCAAGGCTTAATTTACATAGATAACTACTGATTTAAGATTCTCATGCTGGCTTTACTAAAATAAAACGGTAAGTTCGAAGTTAGTAAGTTAACTGCATTACAAAGAGATCCAGAACTCAAAGTAATATACTCACCATTTTGATCAGCCCTATGTTATTAAACCATTCCAAAAAACTTGCCATTCAGGATTTTCAAAATAACATTTAAGACAATTGAGAAAGACATATCAAGGCATATTTATCTGTCAACATGAAAGAGCAGTCATAAAAATTATAAGAAAAGCATAATTTCACACTGGCCTAAAACAGCAGGGACTATCAACCTTAAAAGATGTATTTATTCCTGTTACTGATATCTTCAATCTTACAGAAACAGGGATGCAGTCAACATTTCAAAAGACTTTGCACACTACGTTCAATGAAATAATTCAGTGAAAACAACACCTAATGCAACCAAATTTAACTGCAAACTTAAGCCTAAAAGTCAAGAAATGCAGACTCCCATCATCCCTAAACTGTGTTTATTTGCCCCAAATGCCACATCTGATAGAAAGCAATTGTTAATTATTCTTATTAGCAATTCAAAAGACCATACATTAATGTCAGAAAACTTTTATAATTGTCACCTCTTTTTAATGTTAACTTTTAATTAAATTTTCATGAACTTCTTCCCTTTACAGCTTTGAATTTTGACAACTGGAGGCTGGGGTGGGGTAAGGGACAGTGAGTGGGAGCTATGAGTGGGAAGACATGATGTAAGCATTACTACAGGGAAACAGACCATCTGTTCTAAGAGTTCCGGACTTCAAGAGAGTGATCAGTTGTTCCTATTGTGCTCAATTTTAATATGATGGCCTTCTGACATCACATAACACTGAGCACTATCACCCCCTATAGACAACAGCCAACAGACCAAAGAAGTCCTTGCTCATCTATTAGTGCTGTTAGCTCAGGCAAAAATCATCTGCATTGGGAACTTCAGCCTCATCTCTAGGACAGAAAACTAATCTTTTCTTTTTGAGAGAGGGTCTCACTGTCATCCAGGCTGGAATGTAGTGGCACTGTCACAGCTCACTGTAGAGCCTTGACTCCAAGTTCAAGGAACCCCCTGCCTCAGCCTCCTGAGTAGCTGGGACTACAGGTGTGCATCACCATAACTGGCTAGATTTATTATTATTATTTTTGTACAGATGGGATTTCACTATGTTGCTCAGGCTGGTCTCTAACTCCTGGGCTCAAGCAATTCTCCCACCTCAGCCTCCCAAAGTGCTGGAATTACAGGCATGAGCTACTGCAGCCAGCTGAGAAATAATCTTATATACCACTAGCATGTGATTGTCCTGAAGCAAAAAGAAAGATACATAAAATAACCTGACAAATTATAAAACCCCTATGATATGACAATAATACACTATTCTAGTCTCTCATATTCTTACATACTGAAAACTAATTTTACACATGGCAAAGCAGCTATTAAGATTTGAAAATTGGTAGAGGATTTAAACTCCAAGTATCACTATACAGCAGCCATCACAAAGGCTGTGTGTTTTTGTACATTTTGTTTTTATACAGAACATTACATTTTACCAGGGCACCCAAGTCTTTGACATTCTAACTTGTTGATCGTTGCACTAAAAGATTCCATTCTTGCCACTTCTCCAGTAGCCTAGAAAAAGTCAACTTTAGAATATATCCATGTTCTCATTTGCTAGTCCTTCAAGGACAGGACTCTGAAAGCAACCACCACCTCTACCTTACCATACCACTTAGGGTCTAACTTCCTTAGGACCTCATTTCTCAGGGTGGAGAAAATCCAGTTCTCAATGTCAGGTTTAGAAAGTCAAACACACTTGTTAAAATGATGTTCAAGAAACTATAGTAATCAATATCTAGAACCTTATTTTCAAAAAATGCAGAATGACCTGAGTTAGGCCATCAAGAGTTAATTACTACTACTCCTTCCAAGAGGCCTCTTGCAATTGAAGTTGAAAAACTGGGGGCTGTGAAGGGCATACACAGAAAGAAAAAAGCTTCAACTCAACCCAAAATCAGAGCTTCAAAATCTGCACTATTCAAACAGTAGCCACTTGTACTTACTGAGCATTTAAAATGTGGTGAGTCTGAATTCAGATGTGCTGTATTAAATGCATGCCAGATTTCAAAGACTTCCAAGTAAGAATATGAAATATCTCATTAATAACTTTTTTTTTTTTTTTGAAACATGGTCTGTGTCGCCCAAGCTGGAGTGGAGTGGCACAATCTCGGCTTACTGCAACCCCCACCTCCCAGGCTTCAGTGATCCTCCCACCTCAGCCTCCCAAGTAGCGGGGACTACAGACACATACCACTATGCTTGCCTATTTTTAGTAGAGATGGGGTTTCACCATGTTGCCCAGGCTGGTCTCAAACTCCTGGGCTCAATTGATCCACCTGCCCCAGCCACTCAAAAGTGCTGGGATTACAGGTTAGAGCCACCGCCCCCAGCCTCCCAAAGTGCTAGGATTACAGGTGGGAGCCACTGTGCCCGGTCTCATGAACAATTTTTATACAAAATTCATACTGATAGTATCTTATATATATTGGATTAAATTAGATGTACTAAAAATAATTATTAAAATTTATTTTACCATTTCTATCTTTTTAATGTGGTTAGTAGAAAAGTTTATATTACATATGGGCTCATAAATTTCTATTGGACAGTGAATTTTTCGTAATTTTCACTCTCTCCAATTAAAACAGATAGTGAAGCATCGGCATAACCAATCTGCATTTAAGCCCTCTACTTAAAGTCTGCCTAAAAGAATCAACATATTCTGGGCCATTTATCTCTGGCACCTACCTAAAAAGCCATCATCTAATTTCAAGAACAGGAAAGTAGCTTTGAGAATAAGCTAATATAACGTGAGTCATGTTAAAGTAATGGTTCGTCTATCTTCTTGCATCAGAATTAACTTGTGGAGCTTTTATTAAAAACATAGATGGTCATCCCACCCAGAGATTCTAATTCAGTAGGCTGCAGGTAGAACCCCAGCATGTGTTTTAAAGCTCCCCAGGTAAATCTAATAGATAGCCAGTGCTGTTTAGGTCATATTTCTATACATACTATTAAATATATTTATGAAGGTGCTACTAAAATTCCCACAGGCTTTGTAATGCTACTGTGTGGCTGCTTTATAGCAACATCAGTAGATGACATTAAGAACCAATACTAATAAAACTGTGGCAACAGCAAGAAACTACTGAAGTCAGGCGCTTAGCTAAAGCCATTTCCTATACTCCTTCCAGACAGGTTTTGAAACGTGCACAATGGAGGTAACTCCTATTTCCTTCTTCCTTCAGTTCTCATGAAAGCACTTATACCTAGGAAGGAAACAGAGCTTGGTGGTTACAAGCTGGGCTCTGTAAATCAGACTGCATAAGTTCGAAACCCAGCTCTCTAGTTAGTAGTTACAGAAACACAGGCAAAACACTTCACATGCCTAAGAATCTGTTTCCTTTTCCACATAACAAGTCAAAATGTACGTACTCATTAAGTCAGTAGGACCAGTCCTGTAATGTATGGAAAGTACTTAGCATAGCATACAGAAAAGCCATGCTTTTTATTGCAGTCAACTTCTTGCCTTTTCCAGTGATTTAGCTGTATTTTTTGGATCACCCATATGTAAGCTTTTCTTTTTTCTTTTAATATTTTTTTTTTTTTTTGAGACAGGGTCTCACTCTGTTGCCCAAGCTAGAGTGGCATGATCATAGCTCACTGCAGCCTCAAATTCCTGGGCTCAAACAATCCTCCTACCTTGGCCTCCCCAAGAGATTACAGGCTGGGTACACCCAGCCAAGCCTTTCTTCCAACAATGAAAACATACAGACTGGGCACCGTGGCTCACACCTGTAATCCCAGCATTTTGGGAAGGCAAGGATTGAGCCCAGGAGTTTGAGACCAGCCTGGGCAACAAAGAGAGACCCTCTACTTATTTTTTTTTTTTCTTAAAAAATAATCAAAACAACAACGAAAATATCCAAATGTAGGCTTAAAAAGTTAACCCTCTACTTCTCCATTTATACAGGTTTCCAGATCAAGAAAAGGTATCCTCATCTCTCACCTGTCAGATTCTTCAATCCTTCTGTGAAAAGTGACTGGAATTCGGGAGACTGCAACTTCATTGTAAATAGATACTGCTTCAGAAGGCACAGCCTATTCCACCTACAGCTCAGTACTGGCCTGTGCCAATGATACAGGCACCTCAGCATCTGGAGAGGCAGTCACCAACTACTCGTCTACAAGGCAAACATACAGGCATACCAATGAAATTAAAAGTGAAGGAAAGTGAAAGAAAATAAAGGGACACATTGCATGTTTATCAACTCAGAAACTCATCTCTTGTTCAGATGAAAAAACTGAAAAAGGTGTCAATTTGAGGGATTAAGACTAGATCTATATGTATCTACCTGGTTTTGTTCTCCAGAAGCACTTACTGTGGCTGGCGGGGTCTAACGAATGCAGGCCTCCATAACAACTGTTTCAGTACTGAGTGGTTGAGTTTCATATTAAAAGGTGAAAGAGCTAGCCAGTGCCCTTAAACAAGGGTGGAATGTAACAAAAGCCCAGCAAGAGTTTTGCCTAAGACTTTCCTGGACCTTGAAAGCATGATAAAATAACAAAGGAATTCTTTTTTTTTTTTTTTGAGATGGAGTCTCCTCTGTCGCCCAGCCTGGAGTGCCATGGCAGGATCTCTGCTCACTGCAACCTCCGCCTCCTGGGTTCAAGCGATTCTCCTGCCTCAGCCTCCCAAGTAGCCAGGATTACAGGCGCATGCCACCACACCCGGCTAATTTTTTATACTTCTGGGTACAGACAGGGTTTCATCATGTTGGCCAGACTGCCCTCGAACTCCTGACCTCAAGTCATCTGCCCTCCTCGGCCTCCCAAAGTGCTGGGATTACAGGCAGGAGCCATTGCAGCCAGCCACAAAGGAATTCTTAACAGGATCCGTTTAGAATTAAACAAGTTTCACTGGGCATCCGAGGAAACTCTCCAGGCCTCCACAAACAAGTTTACTAGTGGTCTGAGGGAACTCCGCAAACCTCCATGATTTAGCAGGAGAGAATATAAGGTTAATCACCCCAGCACCTGAACCCATTTAGATTAAGTAAGTTTACTAAGGCTCCCGAGGAAGGTCTTCAGGACGCAGATCTTATAGATAATTCATTAATCACTTATGTCTTTAGATGAATGCAACACTTACACATATACATATAGCTTAGAAGGTATATAAGCTCTGGAAAACTTTGTAATTCTGAGTTGGTCTGGGATATTTTCCAGGCCTTCTCCCTGTACCCGGTTACAGAAAAAAACTCCCTTCTTTCCTAGTTTATCTGCATCTCGTTATTGGGCGGCGAGAATAAGCAGTCTAACCCTCGGTTTGGCGGTTTGGTCGGGGAGCATTACCACTACACTCGCATGCCACATGGTACTGTAATGGCACTCTCCCCAGAGCAGGGCTTCAGTCAGTATGTGAAGGGTGAAGGGTGCGGGGTTCTAGAAACTCTATCCGACTTTCTGGACTCCAGAACTCGTCATGGTCACAGGTGTCACATAAGCCCTCGGGTCCTATGAAATTACTGGGCACAAGGATCACCCTCCTTCCCCACCTGCACTCGAGAATTCATGACCCTGGGATAGCGCCTAGGAATTGTATTTTCCTATGAATTAATTAGTTTTGCTGCCATTTTCCTCATTATTTTCCTGCCATCTTGCAATCTCCTCTGATTTCCAGCACACCCTGCCTTCCCTTCTACCTATCACATCCTTGTTCCCCCCATACAGGGGTTCTGCCCATAAGGAGGCAGCAGCAGCTCTCCAGTGGCCCCGGTGCAAACTTGCAGAGAAAAACCATTCCATTCCACGGAAGCGGGCTGGAGGAGCTGCGCTTCCCAGCAGGCCACGTGGGGCGGAAAGACCCACTCAGTTTCCCTGCACCTCCGCCTCAACTCAGGAAAACGCTCTGGGGACCCCGGCCCTGAAAAGGAGCGGCCCGCCCCCATGCCGGGTGCTGGCGACAAGGCCCAGTGAAAAAGCGTCTCGGGGCCGTCCGCGCGGAGGGGAAAGTGCTGGGGGAAGCCAAGGAATCCGCGCCTGCGGTCGCCAGAAACGTAGCGGGGACACGACCTCCGCGTCGGGGCTCTTATGCCCAGTGCTGAGGAGGCCTCTGGCCACTTCCCACTCCCGTCTACCCGGGGCGGCGGCTACCCTGGCCCACAGCAGGTAGGAAGGGGCCGCAACCCACGCCACCAACTCTGCCCCTCTGAGCGGCGCGAGCCCGCTTACCGGCCCCACTGCCGCGGTCGCCGTCGCCACCACGCGCACTTCCGGGACAGTGAACGCGGTGACGTAGCCAACGCACATCGGCTGGCGGTGAATGGGAAGTCGCGGCAGGGCGAGGGCGGAGGCGGGGCCTGAACCGAAGGGCTTCCGGCTTCCCTCGCCCCTCCCCACGGTGAGGCTAAGCTCTGAGCCGGTTTCGCCGCCCCGCCGAGGCCTGCCTGGGTGAAGCGGAGCCTTGGGGGACCCTGAAGAAACCGAAGCGCATTCATTTAATTGCGCGCCTCTTACCGCACCTCTGGCTGGCCCTGAGCTGCTCAGAGGCCCATCTGCGCGGTATGCCTGTGCGATCTGGGACAACTGGCAGCTGTCTTCCTTTTCAAAATGAGACTGTTAATAAATCCTAATCCAGGGTAGGACGGATTGTTCGGTAAATGTTATTTTATTCTTGTTTAACTATTCTGTACTCTAATCTCTGCATAGGGTTAAGTCCACAGTTGACAGTCACACGCATTCGAAATCTAAGCCCTCTGGTTCTATGAAATTACTCGGCATATTTTATTTTCTTACCTGGTTTGTGTAACCATTGGCCTCCTTGGCCTGGAGGCTTACCAGCTGTAAAGTGGAGAACTTAGATTTGAGTCAGTTCATTAATTTTTTCTAGAGCGGAGAAGAGCAAAGAGAGTAGCAAAGGAGTGGGAATACAACCCTTGAGCCCTTAAAGTGCGAAAATGTGTAGTTTTTGTTTGTTTGTTTGTTTATGAGACGGAGTTTCACTCTGGTTGCCCAGGCTGGAGTGCACTGGCATGATCTGGGCTCACTGCAACCTCCAGCTTCCAGTTTCAAGCTATTCTCCTGCCTCAGCCTCCCGAGTGGCTGGGATTACAGGTGTCTGCCACCACGCCCAGCTAATTTTTAGTAGAGACGGGGTTTCACCATGTTGGCCAAGCTGGTCTTGAACTCCTGACCTCGTGTTCCACAGGCCTTGGCCTCCCAAAGTGCTGGGATTACAGGTGTGAGCCACTGTGCCCAGCTGAAAATGTGTAGTCTTGTAAGTGTAACTTTACATCACTTAGCTTTCCCTAAAATTTTCCTAGAAAATGTATGTGCATGGTGTTTCAGTTTTTTGCCCTCCCCACCTGTTCTTCCTAAACTTTTCAGCCCCACTGTCTGTAGACTCCCTAAAATGTAAAAACATTTTACTAAAAAGTAAAATGTTCAATTACCACACCTCTTCAAGGTGTTAAATATCCTGTTTCTGGAAGCACAGGACTGGCTTTCCAAATTGACATTCAGACGCACAGCATTGATATAATCCGGTGCCTTAACAGAACAAGGAAAGCCCCAAATCATCCTTTCAGGCTTGTCTCCTATTTCTCACCACCATGACCCTAGACAAACTGGACCAAACTCTCCGTTGCTGTACCCACCTAGAATAGCTTCTCCAAATCACCACCAATGAAGGCAACACTAATATAACTATTATAACTTATTTCGTACCACTTACTGTGCAGGGCACCCTCAACAATTTCTGGCCTTGTAAATATATAGTTTATATCTGCATGTGTATATACAGTTGTCCTTCCGTATCCATGGGGTATTGGTTCCAGAATATCACCCCAACCAGTGTTCAAGTTCTTTATATAAAATGGCATAGTATTTGCATATAGCCTATACACATTCTGTAGTGTCAGGCGAAGCTAAGCCATCATATCCCCTGTGACCTGCATGTACACATCCAGTTGGCTGGTTCCTGCCTTAACTGATGACATTCCACCACAAAAGAAGTGAAAATGGCCCGTTCCTGCCTTAACTGATGACATTACCTTATGAAATTCCTTTTCCTGGCTCATCCTGGCTCAAAAGTTCCCCCACTGAGCACCTTGTGACCCCCCACTCCTGCCCGCCAGAGAACAACCCCCTTTGACTGTAATTTTCCTTTACCTACCCACATCCTATAAAACAACCCCAACCCTATCTCCCTTTGCTGACTCTCTTTTCGGACTCAGCCCGCCTGTACCCAGGTGATTAAAAAGCTTTATTGCTCACACAAAGCCTGTTTGGTGGTCCCTTCACACAGAAGCGCATGACATTTTGGTGCTGTGACTCAGAGCGGAGGACCTCCCTTGGGAGATCAATCCCCTGTCCTCCTGCTCTTTGCTCCATGAGAAAGATCCACCTTGGGTCCTCAGACCGACCAGCCCAAGGAACATCTCACCAATTTTAAATCTGGTAAGCGGCCTCTTTTTGCTCTCTTCTCCGACCTCTCTCACTATCCCTCAACCTCTTTCTCCTTTCAGTCTTGGCGCCATACTTCAATCTCTCCCTTCTCTTAATTTCAGTTCCTTTCCTTTTCTAGTAGAGACAAAGGAGAAACATTTTTATCCATGGACCCAAAACTCTGGCGCCGGTCACAGACTCTGGAAGACAGTCTTCCCTTGGTGTTTAAATCACACAGGGATGCCTGCCTGATTATTCACCCACATTTCAGAGGTGTCTGACCATGCAGGGATGCCTGCTTTTGTCCTTCACCCTTAGCGGCAAGTACCACTTTTCTGGGGGGCAAGAACGCCCCCCCCCACCCCTTCTCTCCCTGTCTCTACCCCTTCTCTGCGTTTCTGGGAGGCAAGAACCTCCTGACCCCTTTCCCGCTTTTCTGGAGGGCAGGAACCCCCCGACTGCTTATGTCCATGTCTCAACCCCTTTCTGGCTTTTCTGGAGGGCAAGAACCCCCCAACCCCTTCTCTCCGTGTCTCTACTCTCTTTTTTTTCTAGGCTTGCCTCCTTCACTATGGGCAACCTTCCACCCTCCGTTCCTCCTTCTTTTCCCTTAGCCTGTGTTCTCAAGAACCTAAAACCTCTTCAACTCACACCTGACCTAAAACCTAAATGCCTTTTTTTCTTCTACAGTGCCGCTTGACCCTCATACAAACTCAACAGTAATTCCAAATAGCCAGAAAACAGCACTTTCAATTTTTCCATCCTACAAGATCTAAATAATTCTTGTCATAAAGTGGTCAGACAGTCTGAGGTGCCTGACGTCCAGGCATTCTTTTACACATCAGTCCCTCCTTAGTCTCTGTTACCAATGCAACTCGTTCCAAATCTTCCTTCTTTCCCTCCCGCCTGTCCCCTCAGTCCCAACCCCAAGTGTCGCTGAGTCTTTCTATTCTTCCTTTTCTACAGACCCATCTGACCTCTCCCGTCCTCACCAGGCCGAGCTAGGTCCCAATTTTTCATCAGCCTCTGCTCCCCTACCCTATAATCCTTTTATCACCTTCCATCCTCACACCCTGTTTAGCTTACAGTTTCGTTCCACGACTAGCCCTCCCCCACCTGCCCAGCAATTTCCTCTTAAAAAGGTGACTAGAGCTAAAGACATAGTCAAGGTTAATGCTCCTTTTTCTTTATCCGACCTCTCCCAAATCAGTTAGCATTTAGGCTCTTTTTCATCAAATATGAAAAACCCAGCCCAGTTCATGACTCGTTTAGCAGCAACCCTGAGTCACTTTACAGCCCTAGACCCTAAAAGATCAAAAGGCCGTCTTATTCTCAATATACATTTTATTACCCAATCTGCTCCCGACATTAAATAAAACCCAAAAAATTAAATTCCAGCCCTCAAACCCCACAACAGGACTTAATTAACCTCGCCTTCAAGGTGTACAATAATAAAGTAGAGGCAGCCAAGTAGCAATATGTAGCAATGTATATCTGAGTTGCAATTCCTTGCCTCCACTGTGAGAGAAACCCCAGTCACATCTCCAGCACACAAGAACTCCAAACGCCTGAACCACAGCTGCCAGAGGTTCCTCCAGAGCATCCTCCCCCAGGAGCTTGCTTCAAGTGCCAGAAATCTGGCCACTAGGCCAAGAAATGTCCCCAGTCCAGGATTCCTCTTAAACCATGTCCCATCTGTGCGAGACCTCACTGAAAATAGGACTGTTCAACTCACGTGGCAGCCACTTCCAGAGCCCCTGGAACTCTAGCCCAAGGCTCTCTTGACTCCTTCCCAGATCTTCTCGACTTAGCAGCTGAAGACTGACACTGCCCAATCACCTCGGAAGCCTACAGGACCATCCCAGACGCTCTAGGTAACTGTCACAGTGGAAGGTAATCAATACCGAGGCTACCCACTCCACATTACCTTCTTTTCAAAGGCCTGTTTCCCTTGCCTCCATAACTGTTGTGGGTATTGATGGCCAAGTTTCTAAACCTCTTATAACTCCCCAACTCTGGTGCCAACTTGGACAACATTCTTTAATGCACTCCTTTTTAGTTATCCCCACCTGCCCGGTTCCCTTATTAGGCCAAGACATTTTAACTAAATTATCTGCTTCCCTGACTATTCCTAGGTTACAGCCACACCTCATTGCCACCTTTTCCCCCAGTTCAAAGCCTCCTTCGCATCCTCCCCTTGTGTCTCCCCACCTTAACCCACAAGTATCGGATACCTCTACTTCCTCCTTACAGACCAATCATGCACCCTTTACCATCTCATTAAAACTTAATCATCCTTACCCCGCTCAACACCAATATCCCATCCCACAGCACTCACCTGTTAGAGCATGGCTTTTTAAAGCCTCTAAACTCCCCTTACAATTCCCCCATTTTACCTGTCCTAAAACCAGACAAGGTTAGTTCAGGATCTGCACCTTATCAATCAAATTGCTTTGCCTATCCACCTCATGGTGCCAAACCCATATACTCTCCTATACTCAATACCTCCCTCCACAACCCATTATTCTGTTCTAGATCTCAAACATAACTTTCTTTACTATTCCTTTGTACCCTTCATCCCAGCCTCTCTTCGCTTTCACTTGGACTGACCCTGACACCCATCAGGGTCAGCAAATTACCTGGGCTATACTGCCGCAAGGATTTACAGACAGCCCCCATTACTTCAGTCAAGCCCAAATTTCTTCCTCATCTGTTACCTATCTCGGCATAATTCTCATAAAAACACATGTGCTCTCCCTGCTGATCGTGTCCGGCGAATCTCCCTAACCCCAATCTCTTCTACAAAACAACTCCTTTCCTTCCTAGGCATAGTTAGTAAGGTCAGAATTCTTACACAAGAGCCAGGACTGCATCCTGTAGCCTTTCTGTCCAGACAACTTGAACTTACTGTTTTAGCCTAGCCCTAAATATCTGTGTGCAGCGGCTGCCACTGCCTTAATACTTTTAGAGGCCTAAAAATCACAAACTATGCTCAACTCACTCTCTACAGTTCTCATAACTTCCAAAATCTATTTTCTTCCTCCCACATGATGTATATACTTTCTGCTCCCTGACTCCTTCGGCTATACTCACTCTTTGTTGAGTCTCAGTTACCGTTGTTCCTGGCCGGGACTTCAATCCAGCCTCTCACATTATTCCAGATACCACACCTGACCCTTATGACCGCATCTCTCTGATCCACCTGACATTCACCCCATTTCCCCATATTTCCTTCTTCCCTGTTCCTCACCCTGATCACATTTAGTTTATTGATGGCAGTGCCACCAGGCCTAATCGCCACTCACCAGCAAAGGCAGGCTATGCAATAGTATCTTCCACATCTATCATTGAGGCTACTGCTCTGCCACCCTCCACTACCTCTTAGCAAGCCCTAGTTGCCTTAACTCAGGCCCTCACTCTTGCAAAAGGACCATGCGTCAGTATTTATACTGACTAAATATGCCTTCCATATTCTGCACCACCATGCTGTTATATAGGCTGAAAGAGATTTCCTCACTATGCAAAGGGCCTCCATCATTAATGCCTCTTTAATAAAGATGCTTCTCAAAGCCGCTTTACTTCCAAAGGAAGCTAGAGTCATTCACTGCAAGGGCCATCAAAAGGCATCAGATCCCATCACTCAGGAAAATGCTTATGCTGATAAGTTAGCTAAAAAAGCAGCTAGAATTCCAACTTTTGTCCCTCACAGTCAGTTTTTATCCTTCACATTAGTCACCCCCACCTACTCCCCCGCTGAAACTTCCACCTATCAATCTCTTCCCACACAAGGCAAATGGTTCTTAGACCAAGGAAAATATCTCCTTCCCCCTCACAGGCCCATTCTACTCTGTCATCATTTCATAACCTCTTGCATGTAGGTTACAAGCCACTAGCCCGTCTCTTAGAACCTCTCATTTCCTTTCCATCATGGAAATCTATCCTCAAGGAAATCACTTCTCGGTGTTCCACCTGCTATTCCACTACTCCTCAAGAATTTCCCAAGCCCCTCCCTTCGCTACACATCAAGTTCACGGTTTTGCCCCCGCCCAGGACTGGCAAATTGACTTTACTCACATGCCTCCAGTCAGGAAACTAAAATACCTCTTGGTCTAAGTTGACACTTCCACTGGATAAGTAGAGGCCTTTCCCACAGGGTCTGAGAAGGCCACTGCAGTCATTTCTTCCCTTCTGTCAGACATAATTCCTTGGTTTGGCCTTCCCACCTCTATACAGTCCAATAGCAGACCGGCCTTTATTAGTCAAATCACCCAAGCAGTTTTTCAGGCTCTTGGTATTCAGTGAAACCTTTATATCCTTTACCGTCCTCAATTTTCAGGAAAAGTAGAATGGACTAATGGTCTTGTAAAAACACACCTCACCAAGCTCAGTCACCAACTTAAAAAGGACTGGACAATACTTTTACCACTTTCCCTTCTCAGAATTCAGGCCTGTCCTCAGAGTGCTACAGGTTCCAGCCCATTTGAGCTCCTGTGTGGACACTCCTCTTTATTAGGTTCCAGTCTCATTCCAGACACCAGCCCAAGTTGAACTGCACCCCAAAAACCTGGATAGAGCCTAAAAAGTCACCAACCAAGCAAGTAATTACACTGAACCCCCTTAGACTCTCTCTAATTGGATGTCCTAGGTCCTCCCAATTCTTAGTCCTTTAATACCTGTTTTTTCTCCTCTTATTCGGACCTTGTGTCTTCCATTTAGTTTTTCAACTTAGACAAAACCGCATCCAGGCCATCACCAATCATTCTACATGACAAATGCTCCTTCTAACAACCCCACAGTATCGCCTCTTACCACAAAATCTTCCTTCAGCTTAATCTCTCCCACTCTAGGTTCCCACGCCGCCCCAATCCCTCTTGAAGCAGCCCTAAGAAACATGGCCCATTATCTCTCCATACCACCCCCCAAAAATTTTCACCGCCCCAACACTTCAACACTATTTTAATTTTTCTTATTAATATAAGAAGATAAGAATGTCAGGCCTCTGAGCCAAAGCTAAGCCATCATATCCCCTGTGACTTGCACGTACACATCCAGATGGCTGGTTCCTGCCTTAACTGATGACATTCCACCACAGAAGAAGTGAAAATGGCCCGTTCCTGCCTTAACTGATGACATTACCTTGTGAAATTCCTTTTCCTAGCTCATCCTGGCTCAAAAGTTCCCCCACTGAGCACCTTGTGACCCCCCACTCCTGCCCGCCAGAGAACAACCCCCTTTGACTGTAATTTTCCTTTACCTACCCAAATCCTATAAAATGGCCCCACCCCTATCTCCCTTTGCTGACTGTCTTTTCAGATTCAGCCCACCTGCGCCCAGGTGATTAAAAAGCTTTATTGCTCACACAAAGTCTATTTGGTGGTCTCTTCACATGGACGTGCATGACATGTAGTATACTTTTAATCATTTCCAGATGACTTATAATACCTGATATAATATAAATGCTATGTAAACAGTTGTTATGCTATATTGCTTTTTGTATTTTTTAATTGCCATTTAAAAAAATTTTTTTTTTCTTTTGAGATGGAGTTTCACTCTGTCACCCAGGCTGGAGTGCAGTGGCACAATCTCAGCTCACTGAAACCTCCGCCTTCCAGTTTCAAGTGATTCTTCTGCCTCAGCCTCCTGAGTAGCTGGGATTACAGGTGCCCGCCACCACACCCAGCTAATTTTTGTGTTTTTAGTAGAGACAGGGTTTTACCATGTTAGTCAGGCTGGTCTTGAACTGCTGACCTCAGGTGACCCACCCACCTCAGCCTCCCAAAGTGCTGGGATTACAGATGTGAACCACTGTGCCCAGCCTTACTTAATATTTTGACCTATGGCTGGTTGAATCCACTGATGGAGAACCCATGGCTATGGAAGGCCAACTGGAGAGAGAGAGAGAGAGGAGAAAGAGACAAAGTAAGAGAATTCCTACTGTACTGGCCAAGAAAATGAAATGAAAACAGGGATATTACTACAGATCATATAGACATTAGTAGGAGATATTATAAACAATTTTATGCCAATTAATTTGACAATGTAGATGCAATGCACCAATTCTATAAAAAAGACAATTTATCAGAGCTGAAATAGGGTGGAATTTAAAAATCTGAATAGCTCTTCATGTTTAAAGAAATTGAATGTTGTTCATCAGACTTCCCACAAAGAGAATTCCAGGCCCAGATGGTTTCAGTCGTCAAATTTATCAAACATATAAAAAATAAAGACTTTTTTCTCCGAGAAAACACCAAATGGCAGATGACGCCGGTGCAGCGGGGGGGCCCGGAGGCCCTGGTGGCCCTGGGATGGGGAACCGCGGTGGCTTCCGCGGAGGTTTCGACAGTGGCATCCGGGGCCGGGGTCGCGGCCGTGGA
>NW_012114711.1:6412336-6412642 GCF_000951035.1 Colobus angolensis palliatus | reverse complement strand
CTACCTCTTCTCCCTGCCCATTAAGGAATCTGAGATCATTGACTTTTTCTTGGGGGCCTCTCTCAAAGACGAGGTTTTGAAGATTATGCCGGTGCCCGTGCTGGCCAGCGCACCAGGTTCAAGGCGTTTGTTGCTATGGGGGACTACAACGGCCACGTCGGCCTGGGTGTTAAGTGCTCCAGGGAGGTGGCCACCGCCATCCGTGGGGTCGTCATCCTGGCCAAACTCTCCATTGTCCCGGTGCGCAGAGGCTACTGGGGGAACAAGATCGGCAAGCCCCACACCGTCCCTTGCAAGGTGACAGGC
>NW_012114711.1:6404408-6411806 GCF_000951035.1 Colobus angolensis palliatus | reverse complement strand
CCACCTTGTCAAGACCCACACCAGAGTCTCCGTGCAGCGGACCCAGGCTCCAGCTGTGGCTACAACATAGGCTTTTTATACAAGAAAAATAAAGTGAATTAAGCCTGTTAAAAAAAAAGAAAGAAAGAAAGAACTCCAGTCTTGTGCAAATTTGTTTAGAAAATAGAGGAGGAAACAGTTTTCCTCTCCTTTTAAGGCCAGCATAACCCAAATGACATAAAATCAGTGCTACAAAAAAAAAAAAAAAAAAAATTAATGTACAGCTTAGTAGACCACATGACCATAGAAACAAAAAAAACTTTAATAAAATGTCAGCAAATTGAATCCAACAGTATATAGAAAGATAATACATCATGATCAATTGGGGTTTATCCTAAATGCAAGGAATGCAAGGTGGATTTAATGATCTAAAACCAATCAACGCAATTCACCATATTAACTGAAAAAGAAAAACTGTCATCATCACAATAAATGTAGAAAGACCACTTAAAATTCAATCCCTACTCAAAAACTGCCAAAAAAATAAGATTAGAAGGGACTTCCTTAATATGGTAAAGGCCATTCATGAAAAATCCATAGCCAATATCAGACTTAATGGTAATATATTGAACACTCGCCCCCTCATATCAGGAACAAGGCAAGGAAGGATGCCCCCATCTTACCACTTCTTAACATTTGTCTATAACCATTAACAAAGCAAGAAAAAGATATAGAAAGTGTAACAATTCAGAAGGAAGTAAAGTTGTCCCTATTTTAAGATGACACGATGGTGATTTTACACAGAAATCATAGGAACTGACAAAACTCCTAGAACTAACAAGTAAATTTAGGAAGGTCTCAGGATACCAGGTTAATATATATAAATCAATTCTATTTTTATATACTATCAGCAAAAGTGTAGTATGTAAAAATATATATCACATATGAAGAAATAAGTGTAATAAGGGAAGCTATATGGTTAGCAACCAAACATATGTAAAGATACTCAACATCATCAATCACTAAGAGGCCAGATACGGTGGCCCTTGCCTGTAATCCCAACACTTTGGGAAGTGAAGGTAGGAGGATTGCTTGAGCCCAGGAGTTTAAGACCAGCCTGGGCAATATAATGAGACCTTTACTCTCTCTATATATATTCTTTTAAATAGCCAGGGTTGGTGTTGTGTGCCTGTATTCCCAGTTACTCAGGAGGCTGAAGTGGGAGAAACACTTCAAACTCAGGAGGTCCAGGCTGCATTGAGCTGTGATTACACCACTGCATTCCAGCCTGGACAACAGAGTGAGACCTTGTCTAAAATAATAATATAATATATCATATCATATCATATATAAAAATCACTAGGGAAATACAAATTATACAACAATGAGATACCTTTTGGTTTTTTTAAGATGGAGTCTCACTCTTTTTCCTAGGCTGGAGTGCAATGGCATGGTCTCGGCTCACTGCAACCTATGCCTGCCGGGTTCAAGCAGTGTCCTGCCTCAGCCTTCTGAGTAGCTGGGATTACAGGCATGTGGCACTACACATGGCTAATTTTTTTATTTTTAGTAGAGACAGGGTTTCACCATGTTGGCCAGGATGGTCTAGAACTCCTGACCTTGTGATCTGCCGCCTCAGCCTCCCAAAGTGCTGGGGTTACAGGCATGAGCCACCACGCCTGGCCAACAATGAGATACCTTTACATACCCATTAGAATGTCTAAAATTGAAAAACCTGGAAATAGCAAGTGCTGATGAGGATGAAGAGCAACTGCAACTCTCATACACCGTGGGTGGGAACACAAACGGGCCCAGTCACTTTGGTAAACAGTTTACTGGTGTCTGATAAGACTAGCTATACATATACCTTATGGCCCAGCAATCCACTCCTAGATATTTACCTGAGAGAAAGAAAAACTTATGGTCACACTAAAATGTGTTGAGTGGTGTAGTCACAAACTATTCCAAACTGGAAATAATCCAGATTTCTTCCAGCAGATGAATGGATAAGCAACCTGGAGCATATCCGTACAATGGAATACTACTGAACAAGATGAAAGAACAAACTTCTGATACACACAGCAACACATCTGAGTCTCAAGTGAAGAAAGCCACTTTCAAGAGGCTGCATATAATAGACTCCATTCATAAGACACCCAGAAAAGGCAAAACTATAGGTCGGGTGCAGTGGCTCATGCCTGTAATCCCAGCACTTTGGGAGGCCGAGGTGGGCGGATCACGAGGCCAGGAGTTCAAGACCAGCCTGGCCAACATGGTGAAACCCCATCTCCACAAAAAAAAATACAAAAATTAGCTGGGTGTGGTGGCAGGTGTCTGTAATCCCAGCTACTCGGGAGGCTGAGGCAGAAGAATCGATTGAACCAGGGAGGCGGGGGTTGCTGTGAGCTGAGATCGCACCATTGCACTCCAGCCTGGGCGACAGGGCGAGACTCCATCTCAAAAAAAAAAAAAAAAAGAAAGAAAAAGGGAAAACTGTAGAGACAAAAAACAGATCAGTTATTGCCAGGGGGCTCAAGATGGGAGGAGGTATTTATTACAAAAGCGCATGAGAATAGTGAGGGGAGAGACAGGTGATAGAATTGTTCTATGTTTTGATTATAGTGGTGATTAAATAACTCTGTATTTGCCATAATGCATAGAACGGTATTGTATTAGTCCATTCTCACACTGCTATAAAGAAATACTTGAGACTGGGTAATTCATAAAGAAAAGAGGTTTAATTGGCTCATGGTTTGGTAGGCTGTACAGGAAGCATGGCTGGGGACGCCTCCAGAAACCTGCAGTCATGGTGGAAGGTGAAGGGGAAGTAAACCTGCAGTCATGGTGGAAGGTGAAGGGGAAGTAGGCTCCTCTTACATGGCCAGAGCAGGAAAAAGGGGTGGTGGGGAGGTACTACATACTTGTAAATTGCCAGATCTCACTGCAACTCACTATCAGGACATGGCCAGAGCAGGAAAAAGGGGTGGTGGGGAGATACTACCCACTTGTAAATTGCCAGATCTCACTGCAACTCACTATCAGGAGAACAGCACTAAAGGGGAAATCCACCCCCATGATCCAGTCATTTCCCACCAGGCCCCACCTCCAATATTGGAGATTACAATTTGATGAGAGATTTGAATGGGGACAAAGACCCAAACCATACCAAGTACATTTAAAAGGTAAACTTTCCTGCTTATAAATTATAGCTCAATAAACCTCCCCACAAAAGTAATTACATTTTTATATATTAGCAAAAAAAATTAAGAACATGAAGCTTAATTCAATTATTGAAGCATATACCTATGAAAGCAGGATAGAACTTTGAGGCCATTAAACTCAAGGGGGAAAGAACTCTGGGCAGAATGCCCAGTTCAACCCCTTAGGACATGGTGAAGACAACCAAAGCAATCTCAAACTCCTCTCTCCCACACACGACATTTTCTGTTATCTCTTAATATACACCCATCCTAAAGGACATAAAACTTTATCTGCAAAGGAACTGACATTTACTGCACAGAAATCCTACTGGAAATATTCTCTTTCTGTAGGACATACCCAAAAGTAAATACCATAGACATGGAGTACTGTTAGCATCTGGCAAGTTCACACCTTTCTAGGGAAACACCACAGTCAGGAATATTATTCTTCAGTTAGAAGGCTACACATTATTAAATAAATTCAGGAGGCCACGAGTGGTGGCTCACACCTGTAATCCCAGCAATTTGGGAGGCTGAGACATGCAGATCACTTGAGGCCAGGAGTTCAAGACCAGCCTGGCCAACTTGGTGAAACTCTGTCTCTACTAAAAATACAAAAATTAGCCAGGCATGGTGGCATGCACCTGTAATCCCAGCTACTCGGGAGGCTGAGGCAGGAGAATTGCTTGAGCCTGGGAGGCGGAGGTTGTAGTGAGCCAATATCCCACCACTGCACTCCAGCCTGGGTGACAGAGCGAGACTCCGTCTCAGAAAAAAAAAAAAAAAAAAAAAAAATTCAGAAAAGGTAAGAACAGCTTAGAAATATATATCAATATTTCTTAGATACACCAATGTTAGATCTGAATGCTAGTTTGAGTGTCCTTCAGTGCTTACTCGAGATGCCCTCAAGAGTTTAGCAATTGCCTCAAAGCGTTTCCATCTTTCTTCACAGTAAACCAGATCTTAGATCCTGTTGTTTGTATATCTTTGTATGTCTCTTGGTTTATCTAAATTTTGACTGTGTGTCTGTGACACTGATTCATTCTGCGCACTGGAGAGAGAAGCAATGGAACCCAGAGAGAAGTTGTAAATGTAACATTACTTCCATTCATTTACGCATTCATTCACTCACCAGATGTTTCAGTGCTCATGATTTGCATGAGCATGGGTAAGAATAAGGCTTCCTACCAATTGTATTGTGTTTAGAACAGTGCCAGGCATTTTATTTCGATTAACTTGTTTAATCTTCACAAACATACAATTAGGTACTTTATAGAAGAGGAAACTGAGGCATAGAGAGGTTTATTTGTCTAAGGTCCTACAGAGAGTAAGTGGCACAGGCAGAATTTGAACCCAGACATTCTGCCTCAAAACCACCATTGAACACTGATAAGGCTGGAGAAGAAGGCAGGGACTAGAGCATGCAGTGCTGGGTGCTTCTCAGGATGACATTTGGATTTAATTTTAATGGCAATAGCAAAACATTAAAGGTTTTTCAAAGCAGGGGTTTTCATAAACCTATTTGTGCTTTCCTGCAATCAGGCAGACTGCAGCATGAAAATGGGTTGGCGGGCCCAGGCCAGAGGCTGGGGGCAGTTGTGCCCAGGAGGGTGGGCCAGGATGTTGCCACAGCGGGGAAGAGAAGTGAGTGGATACTAGAGTCAAACTGGAAGGCTATGAGGGTGGAATGGAATGAGACATGAGGAAAACAGGAAATCACCCATGACCCCTGCATTCATTTCCTATGGCTGCTGTGACAAATTACCACAAACTTCATGGCTTAAAACCACATTACTGTATCATCTCATAGTCCTGGAGGTCAGAAGTCTAAAATGGGTCCACAGGAATGCCTACCACAACCTCTGAGCCTGAGCTTTAGTAACTTAGTGAATGAAAAGATAACAGGACTATCAAGGAAAATGATGTCAAAAAGCATTGATGGCTCGACTTAGCATTAACTGCATCGGCCTCAATGCTGAATACTTTCTCTATTCCCCCCCTTTCTGGGTTTTAGGCAGGTAGTTCAATTTCATCTCTTCATTTAATTTTTTATTTTGCTTTTTTTTTTTTTAACATGGAGTTTCACTCTGTCTCCCAGGCTAGAGTGCAGTGGTGTGATCTCAGATCACTGCAAATTCTGCCTCCCGAGTTTAAGCGTTTCTCCTGCGTCAGCCTCTAGAGTAGCTGGGGTTATAGGCACCCACCAGCACACCCACTAATTTTTGTATTTTTAATAGAGACGAGGTTTCATCATGTTGGCCAGACTGGTCTGGAACTCCTGACCTTAGGTGATCCACCCACCTTAGCCTCCCAAAGTGCTGGGATTACAGGCATGAGCCACAGGTAGTTCAATTTCACATGAAAACCCACAGCTGAGTACAGGTAGACACATCAAAAAGCAGGGTGAGACCTTTCTGATGGAGTTTGCCACTGCCCACCAGGACTTACTCCAGGACTGTCCCCTCCATATCAGCCTTCGCTAATATATCACTGTTCCCAGTGCACTTATATCTTAAAATAGGAGAGAGAAGGAAGAATAATGCTTTCCATAAAAATATGAATTAGGCTGGGTGCAGTAGCTCACACCTGCAATCCCAGCACTTTGGGAGGCCAAAGTTGGAGGATCACTTGAGCTAAGGAATTAGAGACCAGCCCAGGCAACACGGCCAGACCTTGTCTCTACTAAAAATAGATTTTTTAAAAAATCAGCCAGGTCTGGTGGCACAAGTCTGTAGTCCCAGCTCCTTGGGAGGCTAAGGCAAGAGGATCACTTGAGCCCAGGAGATTGAGGCTGCCGTGAGTCACGATTGTACCACTGCACTCCAGCCTCAGCAACCTAGCAAGATTCCAACTCAAAAATAAATAAAATAGGACAGTGAAGGGAAAATAATGCTTTCCATAAAAATATGAATTAGGCTGGGCACAGTGGCTCACATCTGTAATCCTAGAATTTAAGGAGGCCAAGGCAGGAAGATCATTTGAGCCCAGGAGTTTGAGACTAACCTGCGTTAACAGTATATCTCTGTCTCTGCAAAAAACTTAAATTATAGCACTTTAGGCCTCCTGGGGAAGATATTTGAGGCAATATTTAGACAAGTCAGAAAGCATAAATATGACCTATTTTTAATATTCTGCAATTTATTCACACCCCTCCCCACCCTCACTTTTCAATGTAAATGACACTGAGTAATTTGTTTAAAAGAACAAGTTCTGTTTCAAGAATGTGTTCTTTCTTTGAAACAACAAAAAGTACCTGTTTGGAGAAAAAGTCATTGCTAGTTTTGTTCTCATAAAAGTTTAATAGAAGGCAACTAAAGTTTAAGATCTCCCAGAGGACAAATAAAGAGATTTCTCAGCAAATGTAGAATCGCAATTTTCATTGGTGCTGGGGGATTTTGCACACAAATGCAATTTTATTTTACATTTAAAAGAGGTAAGTAAATAGACAAATCAATTTTAGCTGCTCTGAAATGTCATACTGGGTCATTAATTTTAAAAGATGGGACTTCAATAA
Organism: Colobus angolensis palliatus; assembly: GCF_000951035.1. Classification (NCBI taxonomy): domain Eukaryota; kingdom Metazoa; phylum Chordata; class Mammalia; order Primates; family Cercopithecidae; genus Colobus; species Colobus angolensis. The sequence continues at coordinate 6,405,113 of NW_012114711.1, read as the reverse complement.
TAGTTAAAAGAACAAAGGCCCAAGGGTAAAGACTGAGAATAATCACCTTCAAATTTCTGAATTATCAGCAGCCTCAGATCAGAATCAAGAGGAGACTAATTCAGCTTCCTTGCGATGTTCTCCTCCATTTTTTTACCTTCAAAATATAGGTTCAAATGGAATTCCCTTTTACAAAAACAGAAACCCTCTTTCCGTAAAGCATGAGGACTTCCTCTGTGTGCTGGATACTCGGATGAATTCTGGCAAAACCAAACTTGATAAAATAAAGACCTATTGTCTAATCTGCATTCAGATAGGAGATACGACACTTGCACCTGGCCATCTCTGTGGTGGAGACAGATATATAAACATAATTATTTGGCATGATATAAAATTTAAATGAGGCCAGGCATGGTGGCTCATGCCTGTACTCTCAGCACTTTGGGAGGCCAGCGTGGGTTTATCGCTTGAGCTTAGGAATTCGTGACCAGCCTGGGCAATATGGCGAAACCTTCTCTCTACAAAAAATATAAAAATTATCCTGGCATGGTGGTGTGCGCCTGTAGTCCTAGCTACTTGGAGGGCTGAAGCAGGAGGATTACTTGAGCACAGGAGGTTGAACTGCAGTAAGTCATGATTGCACGACGGCACTCCAGTCTGGGAGACAGAGTGAGACCCTCAAAAAACAATTATATATATATATAGTATAATTATATGTTTAATTAT
>NW_012114711.1:6385064-6400657 GCF_000951035.1 Colobus angolensis palliatus | reverse complement strand
CACAAATAAGGAAATTCCTCATGGTTATAGATCTGGCCACTGCACTCCAGCCTGGGCGACAGAGCGAGACTCCGTCTCAAAAAAAAAAAAAAAAAAGAATGCATACTAAGTGTTGGTTAACCTATGGTCGCTGTGTCAGCTCATTTTTTATGATATTGCTGTTTCCTGTGCCAAAAAGGCCTTGCTGCAATTCGCTAAAAGGCAGAAAATCTGTAATACCATAGCCTTTATGCAAAAACCTTTAAACACATTTTTTTTTTTTTTTTTTTTGGTATTTTGTTTGTTTGTTTCTGAGACATGGTCTGGCTCTGTTGCCCAGGTTGGCTCTGCCGCCCAGGTCTGGCTCTGTCGCCCAGGAGTGCAGTGGTGCCATCTCAGCTCACTGCCGCCTCCATCTCTGGGGCTCAAGCCATTTCCCACTGCAGCCTCCAGAGCAGCTGGGACTACAGGCATGCACCACCACACCTAGCTAATTTTTCTAATTTTTGTGGAGACAGGCTTTCATCATGTTTCCAGGGTGGGCTGGTCTCCAACTCTTGGGTTTAAGTGACCACCTGCCTTGGCCTTCCAAAGAGTTGGGCTTACAGCATAAACCACGTCACTGGATCTAATAATAATTTTAAAGTGACAAAAACAAGTAAGACAATAAATAATATGTTTACTTTGCTAATTTAGTGAAGTGCATTAAAAACACACCCTAAACTGTCAAAATACGTAACTTTTTGTTTTGAAATTGATAAATATTGATAACCATGAAGAATAATCAACTTTAAACCTGCTATTTAATAGTTGCAATTATGTTATTTTTATTTTTTGGCAGATTCAGGACTGCCAAAGAATCAGGAAAAGAATGGTTTCCACTTGGCTGTTTTATTCTTTTCACCGAGAAAGCTCAAATCCACTTGACCTGCATTAATTCAACTTCACGAAACCAATTTTGATGTTCTGTCAAGGTTAAAGTGTTTCTCAGCAGGGAAAGAATTCCTGACACATTTATGAATTTTATCCCTGGTTAATTGTAAAAAGTAAAAGTTGGTTTAGCTAAGAGATTACGTGCTTTCAAATGATCAGTTTGGGGAAGATTAATATGAGGTAGCTTTATTAGATTTATTTATTTTTTTGTTTTTAAATTGATACTTCATATTTATACATATTTATGTGATATTTTGATGCATGCATAGAATGTGAAATGATCGAGTCAGGATATTTAGGATACTTAGCACCTTAAACACTTATAATTTCTTATGTTGCTAACATTTCAAATTCTCTCTTCTAGCTATTTTGAAATATACATTGTTGTTTGCTATAGTCTCCCTACTGTATTATTGAACATTAGAATTTATTCCTTCTACCTAACTGTATGTTTGTACTAATTAACTTACCTCCCTTCATCCTCAACTTCCTGTTCCATAACACACCCTTCCCAGCCTCTGGTAACTATCATTCTACTCTCCACCTCCATGAGAACAACTTTTTTAACTCCCACATGACAGAGGACATGTGATGACTGTTTCTCTGTGTCCAGCTTACTCAGAATGACTTCCATCCATGTTGCTGCAAATGACAGGATTTCATTCCTTTTAGGGTCAAATACTATTCCATTTTGAGTGTGTGTACACACAATTAATTTTATGTATGTATACTATATATAATTATATATATAGATATATATATAAAACGTTAAGTAGACAAATACAAGCAGCAGTTTAATGCACACTTGAGGGAAAGACAAGAGAGAGAGTGATCTTCCCAAATATGAAATGACATTCAGACTTATTCTGAAATAATCAGGAGTTTCTCAAGATGAATTCCCGACTCACCACCATCAAATCAGATAGTCCAAGTTAAACAATTGTACTGTTTTGTAAAAATAATAATTATGACAATCATAGAATTAAGGTTTTGCCATTCTAGGCAAGGTGAATTTGGAGAGCATCACAAAGAATCTGTGCTATGTAAATTCTCGAAGCCTCGGTATACTCATCTGTAAAATAGGTTTATAGGGCTGTGATGTGATCATGTGTATAAGGCAATTGACAGTCCCAGGAAAATGGTAGGTTCTCTTTTGACTGAAATGGGACATTAACCTACATTAACAACATAAGTTTAGCCCAGGTGTGGCTCACACCTGTAATCCCAGCACTTTGGGAGGCCGAGGTGGGCGGACCACCTGAGGTCAGGAGTTCGAGAGCAGCCTCGCCAACATGGCAAAACCCCATCTGTACTAAAATATACAAAAAAAATTAGCCTGTCATGGTGGTGCGTGCCTGTAGTCCTGGCTACTCAGGAGGCTGAGGCAGGAGAATAGCTTGAACTTAGAAAGCAGAAGTTGCAGTGAGCTGAGATCACACCATTGCACTCCAGCCTGGGTGACAGAAAGAGACTCCGTCTCAAAATAATGATAATAGTAATAATAATAATGTTAAATTGTATAGTTTTTACTATTGTTTTTATACATTCTGGTTGATTTCCTTTATTTAGTTTTCAGAGCAAAGAACTGGTCTCTGACTAAAGAACTGATAAAAGGACTAAAGAACTGAAAAAAGCTTATGCTACTGAAATTCTTTACGGAATAAAGATATGCTTTTAATTTTAGCTACATGTGATAACTCCACAGATTGATTTTACACTAGAATTTTTCTAACAACTACCCAGAATTCTGTTTCAATCCTGTGAGGGCATCTAATCCTGCTAGGGTATTTTTTAATGACAGTTTTATTGAGATATAACTTATATATCATAAAATTCACCCAATAAAGGGTACAAGTCAATGGTTTTAATATATTCACAGAGTTGGCAACCATCACTACAATCAATTTAAAATATCTCAGAAGAAAATCCTGTTAGCAGTAACTTCTCATTTTTCTCAAACTCCCTCCATCCCCCGGCAGCCCTAGGCAACCATGCATCTATTTTCTATCACTATAGATTTGCTTATTCTGGACATTTCATATAAGTGGAATCATGCAGTGTGTGACCTTTTGTTACTGACTTCTTTTACTTAGCTTCATGTGTTCAAGGTTCATCCATGTTGCAGTATCAGTGTTTTTTTTGATGGCTGAATAATATTTCATTGCATGGATACACCACATATTCTTTAACTATTCATCAGTTGCTGGACATTTGGGTTGTTTTCACTCTTTAGCCATTATAACTAATTCTTCTGTGAATAGTCACACATAAATTTTTATGTAGACACATGATTTTAATTCTCGTGGGTAAGTATTTGCCTAGGAATGGAATTGCTGAGTTGTGTGGTAACTCCACATTTAACATTTTGAAGAACTGCCAGGCTATTTTCCAAACTGGCCGCCTCACTTTACCTCCCCAGCAACAGTATGTGAGGGCTCCAGTGTTCCCACGTCTTCATCAACAGTTATCGTCCTTTTCATTTCGGCCATTGGAGTGGGTGTGAAGAGGTATCTCAGTGCGGTTTTAATTTGCATTTCCAATAACTAATGATATTGAACAGATGTTCCTATGCATCTAGGCTGTTGGTACATCTTCTCTGGAGATATGTCTGTTCAAATTCTTTATCCCATGTTTAAATTGGATTATTTTACTTTTTTATTTCTTGCATTCTTTCTTTGAGAAAGGTCTTGCTCTGTCACCCAGACCAGAGTACAGTGGCATGAACACGACTCACCATAGCCTCAAACTCCTGGGCTCAAGCTATCCTCCCATCTCAACCTCCTGAAGTGCTGGTATTACAGACTAAAGTGGGTCACTTTTCTTTTTATTGTTTGGTTGTAAGAGTTTTTGACGTATTCTAAATAAAAGTTCCTTGTCAGATATATCTTTGCAAATATTTTTCCCATGCTGTGGCTTGTCTTTTCACTTTATTTTATTTTATTTTATTTTATTTTATTTTATTTTAGACATAGTCTTGCTCTGTTGCCCAGGCTGGAGTGCAGTGGCACGATCTCAGCTCACTGCAACCTCCGTCTCCTAGGTTCAAGCCATTCTCATGTCTCAGCCTCCTGAGTAGCTGGGATTAAAGGCACCCACCACCCACACCTGGCTAATTTTTGCATTTTTTAGTAGAGACAGGGTTTCACCATGTTGGCCTGGCTGGTCTTAAACTCCTGACCTCAAGTGATCTGCCTGTCTTGGCTTCCCAAAGTGCTGGGATTAGAGACATGAGCCACTGCATCCTCTTTTCACTTTCTTGATGGTATCCTTTGAAGCACAAAATCTTTTAATTTTGGTGAAATCCAGTTTATCTATTTTTTTCTTTTGTTGTGTCTGCTTTTGTATCTTATTTAAGAAACTATTGGGTGGGCGCAGTGGCTCACACCTGTAATCCCAGCACTTTGGGAAGCCAAGGCGGTTGTATCACCTGAGATCAGGAGTTTGAGACCAGCCTGGCCAACATGGCAAAACCCCATCTCTACTAAAAATATAAAACTTAGCCAGGTGTGGTGCCACATGCCTATAATCCCAACTACTCGGGAGGCTAAGGCAGGAGAATCGCTTGAACCCTGGGAGATAGGGGAGTTTGCAGTGAGCCGAGATCACAGCACTGCACTTCAGCCTAGGTGACAGAGTAGGATTCTGTCTCACCAAAAAAAAAAAAAGGAAAAGAAAAGAAACCATTGCCTTATCCAAGGTCATGAAGATTTATGCCTATTCTTTCTTCCGAGAATTTTATAGTTTTGCCTCTTGCTTTTAGGTCTTTGATCCTATTGGAATTCATTTTTGTCTATGCTGTGAGGCATTCTTTTGCATGTGGATATGCACCACTTGTTGAAAGGCTGAATTGTCTTGACACTCTTGTCAAAAGTCGATTGACCCTAAATGCGAGAGTTTATTTTTGGACTCTCGATTCTATTAAATTGATCTGTATGTCTCTAATGTTTTTTAAAATAACTTTTTCTGCCTGCATTTGTACAGAATAAAACATTTGTAAATATAGAAACACAGAATAAAAGTAAAAGAAACGTTAACCCTGCTGTGGTAGAATGAACTATTGGTCCCATTTCTTCACTCCCCACTAGTAGTTGTCCATGTCCACACCCTTATCATGGTGGAATGTACTTTGGGCTTCATCCATTTGACTCTGAGCTTGGCCATGCAATTTGCTCAGACTCTTGAGATGTCAGGGAATGTGACATGAGCAGATGCTTGGTTTGTGCTTGTGCAGTTGGTCCTGCTCTCTTGCATTTTTGCTGTCACCATAAAAAGATTATGCCCTGGGTAGCCACTGGTTCCAAATGAATGGCAGATACTTGGAACAAATCTGAACTCACTCTTTGATCTGGAGCCCAACCCAAGATTAAGCAGACCCCAGTCAAAACTCAGACACATGGGTTAGAAATACATGCCTATCACAGTTTACCACTGAGGGATCTGTGGTTTTTTGTTCTGTAGCAGTAGCCGACTAGTACACTACCACTTAGACATAACTATTCCTATCAGTCTGATCTTCTGACCAAAAACAAGATTGTAAAAAATTATATGTGTGTATACCCTCCTGTTGTTTTTACTTTACATTTTTTCATAATATCCCATGTTATTAAAAGTTCTTGATTGGCTCTTGCCTGTAATCCCAGCACTTAGGGAGGCCAAGGCGGGAGGATCACATGACGCCAGGAGTTCGAGACCACCCTGGCCAACATGGTGAAACCCTCTCCCTACTAAAAATACAAAAATTATCTGGCATGGTGGCACATGCCTGTAATCCCAGCTACTTCAGAGACTGAGGCACAAGAATCACTTGAACCCAGGAGGCAGAGATTGCAGTGATCCGAGATCCTGCCACTGCACTCCAGCCTGAGTGACAGAGCAATACCCTGTCTCAAAAGAAAAAAAAAGTTCTTGATAAACATTCCTTTTAACATCCACATCACATATTTCAACCTTGAGCAGTTACATATTTCTCTTCACCATTCCTATATTACTTTTACTATTCCAAGTAAAGGTACAATGAATTTTTCTCTCTTTTGTATAAATCTTGATCTACATTTTTCATTATTTCCATGGAATCAAGTTCTAGAAGTTGATACCTTTAACAAGTTCCTTTAACCAAAGTTCATGGTGGAGCCACTGAATCATGATTTTCGTTTTATTACTATTCATATTTCTATTTGGTTAAACTCACATTGTTTTGCTTAAGGGATGCAGACATGTTTAATTTCATTTTAAAAAAAAAGACTTTTGTGAATTTTTCCAGCATGTTCTGTCATACTGTCTTCATTTACATTTTATTATAAAGAATTAAATTATTGCCATAAAAAACAAACAGGCCTCACTTGGTGCCTCATGCCTGTAATCCCAGCACTTTGGGAGGTGGAGGCAGGTGGATCACCTGAGGTCAGGAGTTCAAGACCAGACTGACTAACATGGTGAAACTCCATCTCTACTAAAAATACAAAAAATTAGCTGAGCATGGTGGTGGGGGCCTGTAATCCCAGCTACTCGGGAGGCTGAGGCAGGAGAATCGCTTGAACCCAGGAGGCAGAAGTTGCAGTGAGCTGAGATCGCGCCATTGCACTCCAACCTGGCCAACAAGAGCAAAACTCCATCTCAAAACAAACAACCAACCAACCCACCCCCCGCAAAAAAAATACAAGTCCCTGACTCTCATTTTTTCCTTTGTGCTTATACAGAAACATAGAGACAATGTCTCTGTGTGAGCATGTGTTTGTTTTGCTTGTTTGCTTGTCTTTACTGGCGTAGTTAATTACAGATCATATACCCAGGAAGGTGGTATGGAAGGAGTAGCCAGATCTAATTTTCTTTATACCCTTCACCGTGCCTAGCAAAATGCATAGGTGCATTCAATGAATATTTGAGTAAATGAATATAAGAAATATAATAGAGACCATTGGCTGGGCATGGTGGCTCATGCCTGCAATCCCAGCACCTTGGGAGGCCAAGGCGAGTGCATCACTTCAGGTCAGGAATTTGAGACAAGCCTGGCCAACATGGTGAAACCCCATCTCTACCAAAAATCCAAAAAATTAGCCAGGCGTAGTGGCGGGCGCCTGTAATCCCAGCTACTTGGGTGGCTGGGGCAGGAGAATCGCTTGAACCTGGGAGGCGGAGGTTGCAGCGAGCAGAGATTGCACCACTGCACTCCAGCCTGGGCAACAGAGGGAGACTTCGTCTCAAAAAATATACATATATATATATATATAGAGAGAGAGAGAGAGAGAGAGAGACCATTAAAGCAGACTTTTAACCCAGAAATTACTGTCTTCACAATGATTAATAAGTATTTTTAAGGCTTCATTAGTGAGAAATATGCTACAGGTATAAACAGATGTGAAGGACTTAAAAGAGTAGGCCAGATGGTTGATACTATAGCTAAACTTTTCTGGGTACCTCTTAGCAAATAAATGGATCTCTCTCTGTTCCTCGTGTTACTTCTCTTTTCCCCAAGGAAAATCACATTTTTCAGGTCTGACAACAATTTTCAACCTGACAACAATTGCTCCAGTTTCATTTTGGCAACTGCTAAAATTGTCACCTTGGGAACCCCAAGCACACACACTGACTGTACTTGCACAGCTCCTACCCTGAGCCTTTCGGAAATTTCCTCCAGGAAGCCCGTCTATCATCTCACAAACAGAACCACTGATCTAACCTGGGCAACCATCTTTCTGCATCTCCTCTGTCTGAGACTCTCACCGGCTCCTAAGGAGACAGTGAATCCTGCATCACTCATCCCTTAGGCTAGACTGAAGGTCTCCTTCCAAAGGCAACTACTTACTACTCTCTGCCTTGGGTCATACAAGAAGCACTATTCTTATCTATTCACACTCTAAGCTTTTTTTTTTTAAGTCAGCTTTGCTAGTCAGTCTCCTCGAAATTCCCCAGAAGGAATCAAACAGAAATGGAACAAAGGACAGGAAAAGCCAAGGAGGTTTGCTGAAATTGAAGCATTCTGAAGACAGCTGGGTGCTACAATGGGTGTAATGTGAGGAAGGTGGTCTTGGGTGCACCCACAGACCAACACTGCCATTGTTACAGTTTGTGTAGGATGATCTCAGGTGACAGAGAGTAGCAATTTATCACACCCAGAAACACATCCCCCACACATATTTACTTGAGGGTACCAGACCTGCTTACAAAGCAGAGAAGAGTTAAGGCTGTTCTCTAAGGGCTGAGAATTGCTGCTACTACCTGGTGAGTAGGGAGAGGGTACTCCTCAGGCCCTATTTCCTATCAAATCATGTGTCAGTGTTGCCTAGGAGATAGAGGCACAGTAACTACTCTAGCCAAACAAGGCACATAAACAAAACAGAAATGCAACGGCTTAGAGCACCCACAGAAAACTTGATTACCTTGTCACCATGAGTAAAAGCTAATTCCAACTCCTGAAGAGAGCAAACCAGCTCTGAAAGAGAGTGAAAACGCAGACGAGACAGTTATCAGATAATGGCTATCTGGACGAGAGATTCTTTCATTTGACAGCAGTTTGGTTGTTGGGAGTTCCAGTTCGGCTTCTGCATAGTTGCTCTGTACAAATCCTCCTCCATATTTGCTTAGAGAAAATGTGTTGCCATCCCATCATGAAGGAAGCTGCCCAAGAGTTTTTAACCATTACAGCTGTGATGATGAAAGAGTGAAGAACCGCCTCTAAGTTAAAAAGTGCACCCAGAGATAAAGCTCATTCTCAATGCCCTGCCGCTGCTTCTCATCGATGGCCACTGCACTTCTCAGTAAGTGGGAATCAAATGCTTCACTCACCACAGAGTAAGCAAATAAATATCTTTTTTTTTATGACATGGGCTAAACAATACCCTGTGCTCCACCTCCTAATAATTTCACTATACCCAGGGTGGGGAGGAGGGTCAGGAAAAGCAAGAAACAATGACTTCTAAATATATGACAAACTTGTAAACAACAAAAAGGGGAAACAAAACTCTATAATTCTAATATTAATAGCAGGGACAGAACTAATAATGGTCCTATTAAACTTGCATTATTAGGCAGGTCATGTTGATTCTGGGTATAGCATTCTATTCTTGTGTTTTGGCTCAGTAACTGAGATGTGCAAATCCGTGGCAAAGTGAGTCATATTAAAACAACACCTATGGTTTTGTTGATGCTTATATAAATATAAGACATTTCTTTTCCACAGCTCTAGATAATTATGCAATTAAAATGAGAACATATATTCTGCCAAGATTTCTTAGAAAATAAATGAGTTTTCAAAATATGGTACAGGGTATAATAAAATAGGAAGTTTCAGAGTTAAGCAAGAAATCTACAAATAAAGAAACAACAACAAAAAGTAGATAATGGCACTTTATCTAACTGAAGGAGGCATTCTGCTTTTTCTTTCTGGCAGGGGTTCTTGGATTTCCAAGATTGTTTCATTGTATATAAAATGTACACAAATTTGCTGAAATATTTCGCTTGCTTTTGTGTTCATTAATGTATTTACCTAAAGCAAGGTAAGCATATTTCCATATAGACAGAAAAAAAGGATGAAATGGAACCAAAAAAAGGGGATAAAACGAGAGACAGAAAGAGAAGAAAAATTAGAATATTTTAATACCCATGAGCCTAAAATTAATCAACACATGAAAAGTGATGGTGCTTTTATAGCCATGTGAATAATATACTTAGTACTCGCTTTAATGAATTACCATACTGAACATTTTATTACCTGGTATGATTTCTATTTTAAGTGAATATGTCCTCTTTCATGGTTATCGAAAAAGGAATTTATGTAGCTATTTGTTAAAAGTTTGCATTTCAAAGCATAATACAGTTTTAGAAGTTAAATCACCTCATTTGTTTATATTACTTGAAACACTGCATGGGAAATTTTTAGGCAAGGTATCAAAAGTCAGCCAGGCTTGTTACACACTCCCCAGCCTGCTGCACTCCTGACCTAACTCATTCCTCTGTTAGGTTTCACCGCATATTGCACATTAGGGCTGTGCACTAATTTGCTTCTGTTCCACACAGGGCCAGGCACACTGAGCATCGGTCCTGTGCCTGACACTGTGCTAGATGCTGGTGTTGCAGCCATGAGCATAGACACGACAGACATGGTCCTCGCCATCTACTGTTGAGTACTGATTGGAACAAGAGGATCATCTGTAGACAGGTATGCCCAGGAGCATGGATGTGGGATGACAAATTGCACCATGTGCAATTGGCAGGAAATATTTAACCATTGGGATATTTATAGCAAACTCCTTCTTCTATTTTTCCAAATACTCAAGATGGCAACACCATTTCCACTTGGACTGACAGAGAGTTTTATGATTATAGCCACAACCTGAACTCATGAGTTATATTTTAGGACTATTTCAGAAATTTAATCAAAAGTACAGTAGTAGTAAAAAAAAAAAAAAATTACATGCATAAGTGGTACTTATTATTCATTTATATATTTAGACATGAATGTGCAGTTTTTCATTGGGGGGTAACGCAATATACCTAGGTAAACATGTCTTTTGCAGTTTATACCTTGGTTTATTTATTCTTCATCCCCCAAGAGATAACTTTTATTGCTGATTATACTGTACAGGATAAAAGAGAAAGTAAACTCTTTATATTTAAAGGCCTAACAGAGCATGAATCTTCTCAGTTGCTTTACAATTTCTGCCACTAAGGTTGAGTCTGGAATTAGGTGTCACCACAGTTGACTCAAAAAGATTTTAAAAACAGGGGTGCCAGTATAACTTTGGTTATGAAACAAATGTCCCAGGCAGAAAAATAAGTTAGGAAAAGAAGAGGGGAAAATATTTGTAAGTCTGAACTTCAGTAGAATTTGATCAGTTCTCAAGAACACTGGGGAAATCCACTGCTAATTGTCAAAATTTCACCCAACTTTCTAGAAACACCTATAGAGAAGGAGGTTGTGGTTGTTTTCTCCAAAGTTTCAAAAAATGTTACACCTATCAGAAACTAGATTTTTAGAGAGCACTTAAGGAATTTTAGATTGACTCGATGAAATGTTATATGAGCAAGTAGATCATGATTTTTCTTAGAGACTGAGCATGTATTCCTGGTGATAAACAACCTATGCTTCATTCTGTTTAGTTTGCATCTTATTTTAACAATTTAATGGTTTTCTGCTAGATTTTAATTGGTAGCCGTGAGAAGAATGAGTCGAACATATATTTAAGCTAATGAAGTTGCTCTATTATTTTATAGTGAAATATGACACAGTTGACGTCTATATAATAGTGTACCTTTGGATTAAAGAAATGGCCTGAAGAGATTTGTTTTTTATATTTTTTAGTAGGGACAAGAAGTACTAAGAGGCCACAGAGAGTGAGCAGAATTGTAGAAAACATGGTACCAAATCCTGAAGCTCTAGTAATATTCAACCTTATGTAAAATTTATCTGACTCACAAAAAAAACTGTCATTCTCGGTAATATTTAGACCCCTATTGAGTACCTTGTGCTAAGCATATCCTTTTAAATATAAAATACAACAATGAGACATGAAAAAGTTATCTACTTATTTATGGCCAAAAACTAATAATCAAAATTTTTTTGAATGATCAAATTTGAAAAACAATTCTATTTTTAGCAGCTATAAAATCGGAATACATGACAAATTCTAGGGGAGAGTGCCTGCTTACATAAAATATTCAATTATCTCTCCACTGAGATATTCAGCAGTTTTATTATTGACTTCAACGATTTAATTGCAAAGGATAAATAGATGTTTATTGTTTTTACAAGCATACTTATAGTTCTATTTTGCCAGTCAGTGAAAGTCACAAAAAAAATTAATTGTGCAGTTTTTTCGACCTAGAATTCCTATTATTGAAAATTAGTGCAAAATGAGAGCATATTTAATATTATTTCAGGAAATGCTGACATTTTAAGAAATCACCTTCATAACTTAAAGAGGAAGCTATCTTTGTTGCTGTTCTTAAGGAATTTTTATCTTTGCTTCTCAGGCTTAGTAGATTACTAGTGTTTTCTCTTAATTCATTAAAATTCTCACTTGTTGAAACTTTTTTAAATTATAGAGTACCTGCTTTTGTTGTCATCATCATCATTTTTTTTAAACCCTTACATAGTGTGAAATCCTCAGAGAAAAATAAACAGGATTTTAAAATAAAAACTGGCATAGTTCTGATCAACAATACTTAAGTTTATTGGAAAAGGAATTGAGTGATTTATATGCTGATCCTTTCCTGCTGTTGTGGCATTTTACCAATTTCATTAATAAGTTCAGCAGTAATAGCAGCAACTTAAGTAATACTTTAAGAAGTAGTAATGAAGTTAAGAGTGTTCTGTGCTATTTCCTGGAGGTATTCATTTAGCCCAGGTCTCTCCTGTGGTTCTACCAGAATTATATTTGGAAAATACCAAGCCACTTAAATAAATGTTTTAGCTGAAATTATAAATCATTGTAATTAGTACCATAAAGTTGACAGAGCATAGGTTTCACCGTTGGAAGATCAGAGATGGGGTCTAGGCTCCATTACTTAACAGCTGTTTGATCTTTGGCAGATTATTTCACCTTTCAGACTCCTTTCCTTCATGGGTAGGAATAATGTCCGTGGAAGGGATTTCCATCATGTATAACAGCCACATGCGTCTGGTACCAAATCTCTAAGGGGAGCACGTGGTAAGAGAGTAGGAAGAACTGCTGTGTAAAAGTGAGGGCAACACAGGGGGAAGCCATGCGTGTTATCTGCCCTTTAAAGCTAAGTTCTTATGAACTATGCCTTTCAAAATGTGCAGAAGAAAAACTCAAGACTTCTCATCTACAATTCCCAGGAAGAGATCACCCACTCCCCTCTTTGACATGTAGAACAGGATGCTGAGACTTTTGTGTGTGTTCACCCTGGGTTATCACATTGCCAGCTCTCGATTCCTTCTCATTGCCCAATTGTTTCAAGGAGATAGAAATATTGTCTTTATTTTCCCCAGGTCTATCACTATGTTTTTCAATTCTTTTGTAACCTGCTCCCTTTTGGGAAAAAAAAAGAAAAAAGAAAAACTCTTCAAAGTCAAAGTACCACAAGTTGATTCTGGATTGGTGAGACAAAGTTTCTTTCTCAGGCTACCAATTGTTTTAGATTGAAGTTTCCTGTCATGTTCGCTCATCTTTAAATCCTCATAGCGAAAATGGTAATGTTGTTTGTTTCTTTTATTGACTATGCTAGAACTTCTACTGTTCAAAGGTCTGCTCTGGTCTCTTGCCGAAAAGCAATCCCCTCCTATTTGTTTCCTTCTCTTCCAGTTTTGCACATACCTTGGGTTCCACCAGGAATGTCTTTTCCCTGTTGTGTGTGTTAAGGACTCTAGTTCACCCTTTAGACGGCAAATCAGAAGTCTCTGCTCCTATTGTACTCCATACACACCTTTATTGGGGGCAGTTTTTCAACTGGTTTACATTTATCAATTTATATTTCATTTTGTCTTTCAAGCTATGAATCTACATCAGTAGGGCAAAGTCCAAGATTTGGTCATGTTTGTATTTCTAGCACATCACAAATATGCCATAAATGTTTGTCAAATGGCCAAACAACTACATTTTATGTTAGAAAGTAGCTATCAGTTTTTCTTAAAAATAGCAGCAAGATGATTTTAGTATCTCCCTTGTTTTCTGTAGGATATGATCATCATGGCACCTGTATTACTGATACTTTTGGGGGCCACTGAGATACTGCAAGCTGACTTTCTTCCTGATGAAAAGAGTAAGGACCTTCTAGTCAATTCAATAATGTTTACTTCTAAAAGTATGTTAGTAAAAGGATAACATTATTTTCTCTTAAACTGTCAATTAGAACATTATATATGGATTTTTATGAGATAATATTTATCCTTAAGACAGATGCTTTAAACAAGCTATATTTTAAGAAAGCAATGCTGGCTGAAATGCAAATGTTACGCAACAGTGGAAAATCAAAGTCAAGGTGTGGGTGTCCAGGCACCATGGAATAAAGCTGGCGCCAGTGGTTGCATTTGGAATGTCTTCCCACACAAGGGAGTAGTTAGAAGGCCCCACGACCAAACATTAAGAAACTTCCACTGCATTTTGTCCTGAAATTTGTTGATGTACGTATTTGGTGTGATGACAGAGTTTAAGGAATATCATCACATGGTCCCAGTCTAGCATTGTCAACAGAACTATCTATGATAATGACAATGTTCTATCCCTGTAATGTCCAATGCAGTAGCCACCAGCCATATGTGACTATTGAGCCCTTGAAATACAGACAGTGCAACTAATGTAATGAATTTAAATTAATTTAGGCCGTACGTTGTAGCTCACACCTGTAATCCCAGCACTTTGTGAGGCCGGGGCAGGTGGATCACTTGAAGTCAGAAGTTTGAGACCCACCTGGCTAACATGGTAAAACCCCAACTCTACTATAAATTCAAAAATAGCCAGCTGTGGTGGCACATGCCTGTAATCTCAGCTACTTGGGAAGCTGAAGCAGGAGAATAGCTTGAACTGAGAGGCAGAGGTTGCAGTAAGCTAAGATTGCACAACACTGCCCTTCAGCCTGGGCAACAGAGTGAGACTCTGTCTCAAAAATTAATTAATTAATTAATTAATTAAAATGTCAATAGCCACAAGTTGCCAATGGCTACCATAATGGACAGTGCAATACAGACAGAGCTCTAAAAATCCTCATGTGGTAAACATGGATGTAGAGGTGTGGAAGTCTGTTAAGATCAATGGATAAATCCTGATAACTTAGTAAATGAATAAAAGAAGTTTTTGTAATTGTGTGCACAATACTGCCCTAAATGTAGTAAAATTAAAAATTGCATAAATATACACCCAAGAAAAAAATAACGAATATGTCATATGTGAATGCCATTCTTAGTGGTACAATTATTTTAAAAAATTTATCTTCTTCTTTTTGCTTATCTGTGTTTTCCAAAATTTCTTCAATAAACAGATACTGATTTTGTAATTAAGCAAAAGCTTTTATTTTGAAAGCAAAGTCAGAGAGTGGTTCATGAAGGGGGAAGAAACCTTTTCTTTCTGCAAAGCCCTATTTAAGTAAGTTTGCTTGCAAATATTTTTGTCTGTGACTCATAATAAGAGGCAAATACATTTTTATGTTATGTACCAGCACACATACAAATATATAACTACCTTTATGTAGTGGACACGAGATTCATGAAACAATTCTTATTATGTTTGATGCACACAGATATTTTCTATTCTATTTTTCTTTCACATCATTAAAAGAAAAATTATGGTCACAAACCAATACACGGTTATCATTGCCGGTTAAGGGATAATGACTCTCAGTTTGAAAATTATGGTTATAGTGAATAGTGAATAGTGACATAGTAACATGTTCATATTTCAATAAAAATATAGGTATTATAGGTAAACACCTGGACATGGACAACATAAAAAAGATGTTAAAAACAGTTTTAAAGAAACCTCTTCTAGGCTGGGCGTGGTGGCTCCTGCCTGTAATCCTAGCACTTTGGGAGGCTGAGGCGGGCAGATCATTTGAAGTTAGGAGTTGGAGACCAGCCTAGCCAACATGGTGAAAACCTGTCTCTATTAAAAATACCAAAAAAAAAAAAAAAAACCCATTAGCCCAGCGTGGTGGCATGCGCCTGTAGTCCTAGCTACTCAGGTAGAAATAGACACTTTCTCTTTGCCCCGGTGTTACAGGCATGGCAG
>NW_012114711.1:6377864-6385014 GCF_000951035.1 Colobus angolensis palliatus | reverse complement strand
TGTTAAAAACAGTTTTAAAGAAACCTCTTCTAGGCTGGGCGTGGTGGCTCCTGCCTGTAATCCTAGCACTTTGGGAGGCTGAGGCGGGCAGATCACTTGAATTTAGCAGTTGGAGACCAGCCTAGCCAACATGGTGAAAACCTGTCTATAAAATAAAAAAAAAAAAAAAAAAAAAAACCCCATTAGCCCAGCGTGGTGGCATGCGCCTGTAGTCCTAGCTACTCAGGTAGAAATAGACACTTTCTCTTTGCCCCGGTGTTACAGGCATGGCAGGAGCAACTGTGTCTGTGGTGCTGGCATGTCCAGGACAGCATCTGCAGGGCAACAAATATTCAAAAAGTTTTAAAAGTGCTGCCTATGTCCCGTTGAACATTGTGTTGTTTCTTTATTCTTTGAATCAACAGTTTCACTTCTCCCACCTGTCAATTTCACCATTAAAGTTACTGGTTTGGCTCAAGTTCTTTTACATTGGGAACCAAATCCTGATCAAGAGCAAAGGAATGTTAATCTAGAATATCAAGTGAAAATAAACGCTCCAAAAGAAGATGATGTAAGTGTTTATTCTAATGGACATCCTTATTGAGAATAAATATGCATTTTGACTGCATTTTCTTTATCAAATGAAATTTTAGATTAAAAAATAAAAGTACTGACAGGCTCTTTGTTATGTTACCAGTAGACTAGTGTCTCTCTAAGAATGTCTGTGAGCTAGTGCTGGATGTATTGTTCAGTGTTAAATGGCATTGCAGAACATTTTAACTTTCCGATGATTCTTTCCCTTAAGGAAGAATGTTTAGTAACTTTTTAGGCACAATGGATTGGATACTGGTTTTCTGTTTCCCCTAAAATCACCAACAGAACAGGAGACAGTAGCCTAGCAAAACAAGAAGACAGCAGACAGAGTGGAGAGTCAGGGAAACCAAGTTCGAATCCCAGTTCATCCACTCCCTGCCTTTGCAACCTGGGACAAGTCATTTAGCTTCTCAGAGCCTCAATTTTACCTCGGGGCTACATTCAGGCACCCGCTACATATTAGGTGTGTAATAAAGTCAAACAAAGGGAGAAGTGATTCATATTAACTATTTTTCAGTCAATATGGAATTCTAGAGAATTTTCTGTCAAACATTGACCTCTGGGGAGATGGTGGTCAAAGGCAACTTCAGTTTAACTGTAATATTTCGTTTGTTTTTACAAGAATAATGTGTCATGTGTCATTGAGAAGTTACTATGTTGTTATTACAATAGTTTTGTTTTGACTTTTTTTCTAGCAAAACTATTTCATTGCATCTTACTCGTCATTTAAAAAGTAG
Organism: Colobus angolensis palliatus; assembly: GCF_000951035.1. NCBI lineage: Eukaryota > Metazoa > Chordata > Mammalia > Primates > Cercopithecidae > Colobus > Colobus angolensis. The sequence goes on along the minus strand of NW_012114711.1, from coordinate 6,383,704 downwards.
AAGAAAATGCATATTTGATTAAAATAGCTCTCTTAAGGCTAGTTCTCTTTTATGTATCAAGACTTGTGGGTTTTATTTTTAGTATGAAACCAGAATCACTGAAAGCAAATGTGTAACCATCCTCCACAAAGGCTTTTCAGCAAGTGTGAGGACCATCTTGCAGAACGACCACTCACTCCTGGCCAGCAGCTGGGCTTCTGCTGAACTTCATGCCCCACCAGGTAAAGCAGGCCTCCAAAAGTCCAGTTTGTATGTTTTGGACTTTGCAAATATGGAAAAGCAGAAAAATTAACACTAACTCACTTTGCTTTAGTCAGTCACCTGTTCTTGTCAAGTACTCTCCCATATCAACAACATCCTAACTAAGGCTGCTGCCACTTCTTATCATAACCAACTGAATTTCATCTGGCACATTCTTGCAGAAATATCCACCGTCTGTGAATTGGCCTCCAGTGGAAAGTTGGTGTTTCTGATACTTAGAATCAGTAATACTTCTGATCAAACACTTAAGTGCACACACACAATAGGGGAGAGAAAAGAGGAGAAGCAGGCTACCAAGTCCTGAGGCATATGGGTGCACCCAGTAACAATTGCCTTGGTCAGTTGAGCTCACGGGTAATTTTCGAACAATTATCCTGCCATATCGCCAGCTGAAAAGACCATGCTTCCTGAATTGTGTTGGTAACTTAAAACAGAATCATAAAGATCTTCTCATTTACTTTTTTTTTTTTTTTTTAGATAGAGTCTCCCTCTGTTGCCCAGGCTGAAGTGCAGCAGTGTGTTCTCGACTCACTGCAACCTCTGCCTCCTGGGTTCAAGCGGTTCTCATGTCACAGCCTCCCAAGTAGCTGGGATTATAGGCATGCGCCTCCATGCTGGACTAATTTTTGTACTATTATTATTATTATTGAGATGGGGTTTTACCATGTTGGCCAGGCTGGTCTCGATCTTCTGGCCTCAAGCCATCCACCCACCTCAGCCTCCCAAAGTGCTGGGATTACAGACGTGAGCCACCATGTCCGACCCCATTTACTTGTTATAACTTGTCTAGACCACATACCAGCCAATTTGCGTGGGCTTGATCCCAAGTACAGAGACTAATCCAAGGCAGATACAGGATCACAGAGATGGGTTATTGTATGTGGCTCACGTCAAACCACTATTCCCCCTTTCTATAATGAATAACTGGATTTTACCTATAAGGCACTTTGCAGCTTACATTTCTACAATTCTAATTATCCTCTGAGCACTCTAATATAGGATGACACTAATAAAAACTATTTCTGTTTTGAACCAAGTGGAATTCACATAAAATGATTCCTTGGATGAGAACTATAAGACAAAGAGTCTCTATAGATCTCTAAACTATACTTGCGCATGGACTTTCCAGTCATTTGGTGCATGGACAAATATATATTAGGTTGGTGCAAAAGTAATGACCAAAATCACAATTACTTTTGCATCAACCTAATATATGAATATATACATGAACTGAATAAGTCAATTTGCTTCGAGATATTTCTTCTTTTTATCTGTGCAAAAGCAAAAGTACAGATATAAAGAAGAAATCCATCTTTAACTTCTCTACAGGTAATAAGAGGCTCTCTCTCATCATCTTCTCCCTCTGCTTCTTGAAAAACACTGGCTGACAGTGATAAAAATAATCTACAGCTGACTTAAGTTACGATCCAAAGACCCCCTGTATCTCTCAAGGCTCCCACTTGGATGTGGTCCTTCCTGGCCTGGGTGCAAGAGCTTGTTTCCTTCTCTGAGCAACCACCACGAAGACCAGTGTTTCCCACAGTGTATTTGAAAGACCAACAGTTAATACAGCAATGAGAGGTTGAAACGAAAACAAGTCTTTCTAGTCACCTAATTTGAGAAAGCCTTAATGAAGCAAACATAAATAAGTTTGCATTTAAAATCTTGGCTGGGTGCGGTGGCTCACGCTTGTAATCCCAGCACTTTGGGAGGTCGAGGTAGGTGGATAGCTTGAGGCCAGGAGATCGAGACCAGCCTGGCCAACATGGTGAAACCCTGTCTCTACTAAAAATACAAAAATTAGCTAAGTGTGGTGGCACGTGCCTGTAATCCCAATTACCGGGGAGGCTGAGGCAGGAGAACTGCTTGAACCCAGGAGGGGGAGGTTGCAGTGAGCTGAGATTATGCCACTGCACTGTAGCCTGGGTGACAGAATGACTCTGTTTCCAAGTAACAATAATAATCATAAATAAAATAAAATCTGAAGGTTTTCTTTTTGTTTTTTGAGACAGGGTCTCACTCTGTTGTTGCCCAGGCTGGAGTGTAGTGGCATGATCTTGGTTCATTGCAGCCTCGACCTCCCCAGCCCAAGTGATCCTCCCACCTCAACTTCCCAAGTAGCTGGAACTACAGGCACATGCCACCACACCTGGCTAATTTTTGTATGTTTTGTAGAGTTGGGGTTTCGCCATGTTACCCAGGCTTGTTTCAAACTCCTGAGCTCAAGCAGTCTGCCCTCCTCAGCCTCCCAAAGTGCTGGGACTACAGGTGCATGCCACCACGCCTGGCTAATTTTTATATTTTTTGTAAAGACGAGGTTTCACCATGTTTCCTGGGCTGGTCTCAAACTCCTGGACTCAAGAGATATCCACCAGCCTTGGCTCCCCAGAGTGCTAGGATTACAGGCATGAGCACCATGCCTGGCCAATTCAAGGTTTTCTTAAAGTCCTAGTATATTAAAGAGGACTTTAACATGCTAATGTGCATCAAGTCTGCAAAGCAGTGATATTATCTTGCAGTGTTGTCAAAACTCATTTCTTCTGAGCAGCAAGCTATGTAATTCATGAAGCATTTGGATACAACCTAATGAATCACACAATTCTAGGATGGAAAGGAATACTCAAGACCTTCCTGTACCAACCCTCTCCTTTACAGTCGAAAATACAGAGCCCAGAAAAGTGGGGGTCAATGTCTCACAGCTAGTTATTAACAAATGTGGCATTAGAGCACCAAAGTTGCTGGACATCAACCTCTAAACGACAATATATTGTACTTCTCTTCAACTTTGTCACATTTATTGCACAAACACCACCCCCAAGCCCCAAACAAAATAGCTGGGAAGCTCTTTAATATCAGAAATGGGGACTTTATAATTCTAATTCCATATCTCCAGTAAGTTGGCCTTTTGTAGTTAGTAGGTTTCTAGAAATATGTGATGATGGCCGGGCATGGTGGCTCATGCCTGTAATTTCAGCATTTTAGGAGGCTGAGGCGGGTAGATCACTTGAGGTCAGGAGTTCGAGACCAGCCTGGCCAACGTGGTGAAACCCCATCTCTACCAAAAACACAAAAATTAGCCAGGTGTGGTGGTGCACACCTGTCATCCCAGCTACTTGGGAGACCAAGGCATGAGAATCGCTCCAACCCAGGAGGCAGAGGTTGCAGTCAGCTGAGATCACACCACTGCACTGCAGCCTGGGTGACAGAGAGAGGCTCTGTCTCGAGGGAAAAAGAAATGTGAAGATGATTATTTTTTGGTGGTGAATAAGATGTTCACATCACTATAGTTCCAAAAGAAGCATGAAATTCAGAGTTTGCCATGGCAATGTTTTGTTCTTTTTATTTTTGACTACCTAGGGTCTCCCGGAACCTCAGTTGTGAATTTAACTTGCACCACAAACACTACAGCAGATAATTATTCACATTTAAGGCCATACCAAGTTTCCCTTCACTGCACCTGGCTTGTTGGCACAGATGCCCCTGAGGACACGCAGTATCTTCTCTACTATAGGTTAGTACTGTACCTATTTTTACTTAGGCAAATGGTTGTTTCCTGCAACCTCATAAAACTCATGAGTGTTCCAATTTAGGTATGGCTCTTGGACCGAAGAATGCCAAGAATACAGCAAAGACTCACTGGGGAGAAACATCGCATGCTGGTTTCCCAGGACTTTTATCCGCAGCAGAGGGCGTGACTGGCTTGCAGTGCTTGTTAACGGCTCCAGCAAGCACTCTGCCATCAAGCCCTTTGATCAGCTGTTTGCCCTTCACGCCATTGGTAAGATCGACTTAACCCAAAGCTGAAATAACTGAATCTCAGAATCTCAGCACTGGAGGGAAGGGTTATAAAGATCACCTAGTTCTACTACTTTTCTGATGCTAAGTAAGCATCAGGCCCATGTTTGAAAACCACTGAGGCAGGGTTCTCCAGCCCAACACCGCCACTGATTTTTGCGGGATAGCTGTGTTATAGAGGGCTGTCCTGGGCATTGCAGGATATTTAGCAGCAGAGGGGCCTCGACACACTCGATGCCAGTAGCATGTCCCTCTGCCCCTGAGCTGTGATTTTTTAAAAAGTCTCACACTTTGCCAAATGTCCCTCAGGGGGTAAAATTTCCCCCAGTTGAGAATCACTGCACCAGGAAAAGTGAACTGGCTGCTTAAAAGAGACCATTTAATCTTTCATGAGTTCTGACAGGTTTTGTGAAATTTCTGCCCCTGGGTCCTGTGATGGACTAGTGCCACCCCAGCCGGTTTGAGTCCTTTCCCTAACGAATGGCCTCTCTTAGCTGTTCGCAGGCAGCAGCTTTCCCATCCAGAAGCCCTTCTTCTCCAGGCTAACATCTCTCTCTCTGCATTTCTCACTGTTCTGGCCCATCTCCTGGATGTTCTGCAGCTTGAATATCTCAGTGTGCAATTCTCAGCTCTAAAAATTATATTCATTGTTTCATCTGCTCAGTTCTCAACAGAGAAGACACTCTTCCTCATCCCAGATAGTTCTATTCATGAAACTCACCAGGCGCTCTCACATGGCATACTTAGTTACGGAGATTCCAGATTTCAGTGGTGGGTGGTTATTGTGGGCTGTGGGGCCAGACTGCCTGGATTTGGATCCTGGCTCCACCGCTGACTGAGTGACCTTGGACAAGCTGATCATTCCTTTGTGCCTAATCTTCTTATCTGAAACAATGGAGAGGAATCAATACTTCCTGTGCGGTTTTCGTGAGAATTGTGTTACTAATGATAAAGTTCTTAGAACAGTGCCTGGCATAAAGGTTTAATAAATACGCTACAATATTATTTTGAGAGTATGATTTGGCTGTGACATATCTATTTTCCAATGAAATATAACTTTGTGTCAAGAATCATAGCCCTTACTAAAGAGGTTATGCAATTCTCTCCAGTAGTATTTTTCTTAGGTGAACTAAAAATGTCACTTTCATGAAATTAGGCAATGAAAGATGCTGAGGAAGACCTAGGAAACAATGATATTAATATGAAAATGGATATGATCTAGTACAGACCACAGGAATTCATTTTCTTTTATGATTTTCATTTTATTGAGGCTAATTCCTAGGATTACTAAAATAAATAAGTACTTTCTTGGTTAAGAATTTTCTCCTTAGGGAACAGGAGGCTCTGAAGCCAGTCGACCCCACTCTTAGCTTGTCCCTATTAATTGTGAGGTCTAAGTCACATTACCTAAGACAAGGACACTCATTAAGAATTAATTTTCCCCTCACCTCACGGGACCATAAGACAATCAAGTGAGATCTCAGGGGAAAGGACATTAGAGTCCTAAGTGAAGACCGATCCATTCTTCTTTTTTTTTTTTTTTTGAGACAGAGTCTCACTCTGTCCCCCAGGTTGGAGTGCAGTGGCATGATATCGGCTCACTGCAATCTCCGCCTCCCGGGTTCAAGTGATTCTCCTGCCTCAGCCTCCCAAAGTGCTGGGACTACAGGCGCATGCCACCACGCCTGGCTAATTTTTATATTTTTTGTAAAGACGAGGTTTCACCATGTTTCCTAGGCTTGTCTCAAACTCCTGAGCTCAAGCAGTCTGCCCTCCTCAGCCTC
>NW_012114711.1:6200275-6377579 GCF_000951035.1 Colobus angolensis palliatus | reverse complement strand
TTTTTGAGACAGAGTCTCACTCTGTCCCCCAGGTTGGAGTGCAGTGGCATGATATCGGCTCACTGCAATCTCCGCCTCCTGGACTCACACCATTTTCCTGCCTCAGCCTCCCGAGTAGCTGGGACTTCAGGCACCTGCCACCATGCCCAGCTAGTTTTTTGTATTTTTAGTAGAGTCGGGGTTTCACCGTGTTAGCCAGGATGGTTTTGATCTCCCGACCTCGTGATCCGCCTGCCTCAGCCTCCCAAAGTGCTGGGATTACAGGTGTGCGCCACCAAGTCTGGCCCCAATCCATTCCTTTTTGATGCAAAAGACAACTGAAGCTTCCTGCTCCATCCCCCAAACAAACAAAAAACAAAAGATGCAGTAAACAAAATGAAATTACAATTGAAAACTGAATCTCAGAAAGGGGAAGTGATTTGCTCAGGGCCACATACCTACTGGGAAGAGGCAAGGCTTGGTGGAAGGTCCAGGGAAATGTTCTCTCAGTGGTCAGGTTTATTCTGGGCCTGGTACAACTTGAGTAGTAAAGGGAGATGGTGGGTGAGTCTTGCAATGAGCTGAGTAGGGAAGAGATTCAAGCATTTAACTCCATTTGGATTAGTAATCCTTGTAGTTTCCAGAAAGGGTCTCTTCTTCCTCAGCACTATTAGACAAGAGTATTATGGGAGGCCACTGGCTTCCTGTGGCTTGGAGATCAGTTGATTAAGACCTGATGGTAAATATTTGAAAAAAGCATATCTTAGAAATGCCTTGAGAAGTGTGGGTGGATTGGAGTTATCAGCTCTGATCACTGATTCTAAAAAGAAAAAAAAATCACTGATCTTTCATTCCCTAACTTAGATCGAATAAATCCTCCACTGAATGTCACAGCAGAGATTGAAGGAACTCGTCTCTCTATCCAATGGGAGAAACCAGTGTCTGCCTTTCCAATCCATTGCTTTGATTATGAAGTAAAAATACACAATGCAAGGAACGGATATTTGCAGGTAATTACTCAGATCATTCCAATATTTGATGACAGACATTTATTTTAGAAACATTTAAAAAATTATCTTCAGTGACTGCAACCAAGTTACAGCTTGGTACTAACAAGGTCAAAGTTAATTTACATCTACCCAGGTATTATAGGTATAAACCAAATCTTACTGGCCTTTTGTTTTGAAAGAATATACTTTTGGTTGAAACTAATACAAAGGATTAGAAACAGACTCATTGGTACTAGTGTTGGTTAAAATCTAAAATGATAGTTGGGTGCAGTAACTCATGCCTATAATCCTAGCACTTTGGGAGGCCACTGTGGGTGGATCACCTGAGATGAGGAGTTCAAGACCAGCCTGGCCAACATGGTGAAACCCCATCTCTACTAAAAACACAAAAATTAGCCAACATGACGGCGCATGCCTATAATCCCAGCTACTTGGGGGCAGGGGCTGAGGCAAGAGAATCGCTTCAACTAGGGAGGCGGAGGTTACAGTAAGCCGAGATTGTGCCACTGCACTCCAACCTAGGGGACAGAGCGATACTTCATCTCAAAAAATAAAAAATAAAAAAAAATCTAAAATGATACAGCTACTATAAAAACGGTATGATGAATTCTCAAAAAATTAGAAATAGAATTCCCATATGATCCAACAATTCCATTTCTGGTTATATATACAAAAGAATTGAAAACAAGGATTCAAAGAGATGTTGGTACACCCATGTCCATAGCAGCATTATTCACAACAGCCAAAAGCTGGAAGCAACCCACGTGCCCATTAAATGAATGGATAAGCAAAATGCAGCATATACATACAATAGGATATTATCCAGCATTAAAAGAAAGGAAATTCTGACACATGCTACAACACGAAGGAGCCTTGAGGACATTATGCTAAGCAAAATAAGTCAGTCACAAAAGGACAAATACTGTCTGATTCTACTTTCAGAGGTTAAATAGTCAAATTCACAGAAACAGAGTAGGATGGTGGTTACCAGGAATTGGTTGGAGGGCGGATGGAGAGCTATTGTTTAATGGGTACAGAGTTTCACTTTTGCAAGATTAAAAGAATGTTGAACATTGGTGACACAACAATATGGAAGTATTTAATATCGCAAAGCTGTACACTTAAAAGGGATTAAGATGGTAAATTTCATTATATGTATCTTACCACAATTTAAAAAAACTCATTAGTACTAATAGACAAAAATTTCAAAGGGAAAGGAACTGAGAAGAAAGTCAATCAACATTTCTTGAGCATCAATTATGTGTCAAACTTTATTATGTGTTTATTCCACTCTCACAATAATTCTATGATGTAATTATCATTCCCATTTTATAGGAAAGTGAGGCAAAAGAGATGAAGTAACTCTCCCTTAGTCACAAAGCTAGGAAAAAAAAACAGGATTCCAACTCATGTCTTACAGAGAGTAGACAAAGCCAATTCCATTAGATTCAACAAATATTTACAAATTGGCTTCTTTGTGAGAAATAACACTGTTTCTGCCATGGAGTGACCCAATCTTGTGACATATTTGCCCAGCCTTGGGGTTGTTCTCCCACAGGAAAAGCCAGTGCAGCTAGAGATGGGGGTGTGGGCACAGAGTCTGCTATGCAGAGAGGAATTGAACGGAATCTGCAAGGATGAAGAGAAACTGGTCTGGTGAGAAAACATGAGAAGGACTTTCTTAGCCAGAGCTTCCCAAAATATTTACACTGAAGGACTGTGAGTGCGTGTGTTTTTATAATGTCTAATCTACCATAGATTGGTGTGTTTGTCAAATACATAAAAATGATTTGCTAGCAAAAATTAAATATAGCCAAAGACATGTAAAGTATCAGTTCATTGATCAGGTGTTTGGATGTCATGGCAATGTCAAATTGCTACCAAAACTTCCAAATTGTAGTCATAATTTTATCTGTATTTAGCCCATCACAGGCCAGTAATAAATAGTTCCTGACCTGCACCAGTCTAGGAAAAGGAGTAACTTTATGCTTGAGAGAGTGTGGTTCTTTCAGTCAAGTGGCAAGTAATTCAGTCTGCCTGGATGCCTGGACATAAGACCAACACTGAACTCATGACTCTGTATCCGACACTGTGACTTCTCTCAGAGTGGCTCTATAAGATTTTTTTTTTTTTTTAATGAAGAAATGGCTTCTTTGTTAAAAACCATGACTGCGGGCAATGGATGCCACTGAAGAATTTCACACAAGAGAGAAATATGTCCACATTTGCAGAGTGGAAGAAGAATTTTGGTAGCAGCGTGAAAACTGGATGTGAGTGGGGAGGGGCCACATGGACATATGGATATCAGTTAGTGGCTACTGCAATGCTCCAAGCAAAAGACAATAAGAGCTAAAATAGGCAATGGACACAGGGCTGGAGTAAAAAAGGGAGAAATACCTCTGGGGGTATTCAAGATATAGGTGTCAGGAACACATCTCTGGCACAGGGGACTAGCTGGATGGTGGCGACCGTGATCAGCAGAAAGAAAAAGAAGAAGGGCTCATTCGTGAGAAAACTGCTTCAACACTAGACAATCTAATGTTCGTGTGATATTATTTAGTAATGTGACTATAGATTATGGAGGGACAAGGTGAGGGAATAATGCATCCTGGCATAGGCCACTCCAGTCTTTCAGTCTGGAAACGTCAGCTGGGCCTGGATAGGATCACCTGGATATTGACTGTTAACCATTTCATATATTTGGGTTACAAGATAGTGTTTTCCTGAAGGCTGACTGCCAACACAGCCACACTGAAGTGCCTAGTATAAACGAATTAATATGTGCCCTGTTGATTTTAAATGGCTTGCTGAACAGTGAGTCACATGACCTATATAGGACCTCCCATTCTGATAATTGGCAGAACCAAATTAGGTGTTTAGAAATTCTTATAATGCTATTTTTCCCCACTTAGATAGAAAAAATGATGACCAACACGTTCGTCTCAATAATTGATGATCTTTCTAAGTATGATGTTCAAGTAAGAGCAGCAGTGAGCTCCATGTGCAGAGAGGCGGGGCTCTGGAGTGAATGGAGCCAACCTATTTATGTGGGTAAGTAGCTTATGTTTATTTTACATTGGCAGCTTTCCTTGTGATCAAAGAAGGTAATCCCAGAAGTGTACACTTTCATTTGTGGGTCTTAAAATGGTTTCGTATCTCTATTGTGACTCATTTTCTATTGGTCTACTGCCTTTCCAATCAGGAATAGATTTGGCATGAAGCCAAGTGAAGTTTAAGTGTCCAATCTTGTCATTAGCACCAACCCTTCTAGACCTGGTGCCTATTTTTTTTTTCCAAATTTTGTTTCCAGTTCTATCCATTTTTTAAATTAAACTTTTTATTTTGTAATAATTATTAGACTCACATGCTGTGGGAAGAAATGATAGAGATCCTGTGTCTCCTTCATCCAGTTTTCCTCAAGGGTAACATCTTACAGAACTATAGTACAATAGTGGAATAGAATATTGGTGTTGGTAATCCAGATCTTACTGATTTCATCAATTTTATATGTCCTCATTTGTTTGTTTGTTTCTTTTTGGACAGAGTCTTGCTCTGTCATCCAGACGGGAATGCAGTGGCGCAATCTCAGCTCACTGCAACCTCTGCCTCCCAGGTTCAAGCAATTCTCCTATCTCAGCCTCCCGTGTAGCTGGGACTACAGGCACATGCCATCATGCCTGGCTAATTTTCGTATTTTTAGCAGACACAGGGTTTCACCACGTTGGTCAGGCTGGTCTCGAACTCCTGACTTCAGGTGATCCAGTGGCCTCAGCCTCCCAAAGTGCTGGGATTACAGGCATGAGCCACCGTGCCCAGCCGTATGTCCTCATTTGTATGTGTGTGTTTGGTTCTATGCAATTTTAGCACATGTTTAAATTCATGTACCCATCACCACAGTCAAATACAGAGCAGTTTCATCATCACCTGTTACCCTTTTATAAACACACCCAACTCTCTCTCCTCTCTTCTATCCCTGAACCCTGGCAGTGACTAGTCTGTTCTCCATCTCTGTAATTTTCCCATATCTAATTTTGACTTTATACTTTTTTTAAAAAAAGAAGATTCCAAAATTGAATAATCTATAGGGGCCTACAAAATCTGGATCTGTCCCTGAGCCTTCAGCCTAACAGATATAGAGTATCAAAAGGTGCATGCATCACCGGGGCTCCTGTGTTAGCTCTGCAACTGTTTATGTTAGGACCAAATGGACTAGTTTGCTTGGCTAGTAAGATGGGCATCTTCTCTGTCAGTGAGATCCATGAAGGATAATAATATACCCAATGGCAGCTATGGATGAAGGGGCACATTTCCAGTCTTACCCTGACACAGATGTCAATTCCACACCCAGGACATGTGGACTTGCACCTTGAAGACAGAAAATTCATACCCTGTGTTGGCTGGGTGCGGTGGCTCACACCTGTAATCCCAGCACTTTGGGAGGCCGAGGTGGGCAGATCACGAGGTCAGAAGATCAAGACCATCCTCGGTAATACTGTGACACCCCATCTCTACTAAAAAAAAAAAAAAAAAAAAATTAGCCAGGTGTGGTGGTGGGCGCCTGTAGTCCCAGAAATTCAGGAGGCTGAGGCAGGAGAATGGTGTGAACCCAGGGGGGCGGAGCTTGCAGTGAGCCCATCATGCCACTGGGCTCCAGCCTGGGCGACTGAGCGAGACTCTGTCTCAAAAAAAAAAAAGAAAAGAAAAGAAAATTCATACCCTGGCTATTACCCGGGTGTTTCCGGCAAGTCAGCATAGGCATTGTATGAGAGAAGGAAACAGTTACAAAGCAGCTAGTGTTTCTCATGTGTATGATAAACCATGCAGCCTGGGGAGGCACACACATGTCGTTAACTGTTGCACTAGGTCTATAAGAGCATGAGATGGTGGGAAGAAGACTGGAGCCTTACACAGAAAGCCCAGGTTTAACATTCAGCCTTGACAAGGATTGATTGTGTATCACCAGACAAACCATTTCTCTCTGTTTGCTAGGGTTCTCGAGATAAAGAAGGTAACATCCAGCTTTCCTGCCCCACAGGGTATCTGAAATAAAAACAACTGCAGGGATAACAGATTACATGTGTTTTTAAATTTCTTTTTATTTATTTATTTATTTATTGCCAAGCACTATGGTAAATACATTATCTTAGTCCTATCAAAAAACTTGTTTGGAAAGTTTAGATAATTGGCTTAACTCTGTTCTGCATGGCCAACAAGTGGCAGGGATGGGGCTCTGACCCCAGATTAACTGACTTGATCTCACTTGATCTCTGGACACTCTGGCATGGTGGGACAGGATTCTGCAAGCTTTAAAGTGCTGGGTAGATTAAAGTCTTATTTAAGAGATCTAGGGGTGGCCGGGCGCGGTGGCTCAAGCCTGTAATCCCAGCACTTTGGGAGGCCGAGACGGGCGGATCACGAGGTCAGGAGATCGAGACCATCCTGGCTAACACGGTGAAACCCCATCTCTACTAAAAAAATACAAAAAACTAGCCGGGCGTGGTGGCGGGCGTCTATAGTCCCAGCTACTCGGGAGGCTGAGGCAGGAGAATGGCGTAAACCCGGGAGGCGGAGCTTGCAGTGAGCTGAGATCTGGCCACTGCACTCCAGCCCGGGCGACAGAGCTAGACTCTGTCTCAAAAAAAAAAAAAAAGAGATCTAGGGGATGGGTGTGGTGTCTCACGCCTGTAATCCCCGCACTTTGGGAGGCCGAGGAGGGAGGATCATGAGGTCAGGAGATCGACACCATCCTGGCTAACATGGTGAAACCCTATCTCTACTAAAAATACAAAAAATTAGCTGGGCATGGTAGTGCGCACCTGTAATCCCAGCTACTCGGGAGGCAGGAGAATCACTTGAACCCAGGAGGCGGAGGTTGCAGTGACCCAAGATCGCACCACTGCACTCCAGCCTGGGCAACAGAGCAAGACTCTCCATCTCAAAAAAAACAAAAAAAAAAAAAAAAAGAGAGAAAAATATCTTGGTAGGCAACCTTTGTGATTATGGGTGATCAAGCATGTGGATGTTATCTCTCATGAATCCTATGAGGTATTCATTAACCATTGGAAGAGTATACATGGGAGAGATTTTGTTCAGGCACATGCCAAGATGTTCTACTATTTAATTCATTTGCTTAAGCTATGGGGTGGGTCTTCAGGAAAGTCTTAGGCAGTGACCCATTAGCCCATGTGGAAATGACTCTGGTCTGACACATAGAAGGTAGATATCCATTGAAGACTGGGAAAGATAAGGAAAGGCCTAATAAATGGAGAACTGTTCTGAATCTGCCAGGGGGCTGGTCATGCTAAGTTACCGAGTTCCCAAAGGAGAATAGCGTCCCCTAAAGTTGTGCAACACACAACCAGCTCAGCCTTAGAGGAGTAGCCCTTGCATCACTCAGAGAGACTTACAGGAGCAGCATGAGCCTTCCTGGGGAGAGGGAACTGAAAGGACACTAAAAGGAAGTGAGAATGGCCAAACTCACCTGCTTCATAATTCTGTTGAGACCAATCTTCCCCTCCCTCCCCTCCCCCCTAGGTTGACACCCTCACCTAACTAAACTGACCCAGCACACACAGGACTTTCCTCAACATGACTCCATTTGCACAGGGAAAATTCACTCTGTTCCCCAGGAGGGAAACAAATATGAGAAGCATTCATCAGTCTCAGCGAATTTTTAACAAGGTCATTAATTTTGTCAAATGCCTAAGGTGGAAGTTTAATTTTTGTTACTTGAATTCAATAGACTTCTTTTTAAAAATGCTTTCCATCACTCCCCAGGGGCACAAAACTCACTGGCTCAAAGCTATTGCTATTTCTAAGTGTCTTCCCAACACCTCTCTCTCTCTATATTCAATTTTGGAGATTTTTAAATACTGTCTAAGGAAACTTAAACCAAGATGATGGACACCAAGGTCAGAATCCTGGATAAGAAGTGAGTTATGCTTTCTGAGTCTTTGACTTTTGAAGTTATAATCAGTGTTGCCTGCTGAGAATTTAGAACGTATAGGGTGAAATAGAAGCACTAGACATTCAGGACATCTAGGTTTTTAGCCACGGCTCTGCCAACGTCTAGCTCTATGATGTAAGCTAGAGATGACACAAGATCCTATTTTGTTAGCAAAGTAATCAGAGACTGCTTAGAGTGCAGCATTGAGGATTCTGAGGCTAAATTTAGATTGTCAGAAGGAATCGTGATCTCCTGCCACCACCGCAGGGGACAGAGTGGTGACCAGCGTGACAGGGTTTTTCCACTCTGACCTGATCGGTCTATACCTAACCTCTCCGGGCCTCAGTGTCCTCACCAGTAAAATAGAAGTGTTGCACTACAAACCTGCTTCCATCTCTGCCATTCACGTTCACCTTCTCTGCACCACCTCACTGCAAAAGTGCTGAGTGAAATTGTGATCCATAATGAGCGTTTATTTTAAGCTTGTTTTTAATTTATTATTCACTCTCCACTTTAGAGCTCTCTCACCATTATTATTTCCTAAATAATACCTTCCTAGTCTGAATCTGGGCTCATTATCGTTTCCCCCCAGGTGTACCTCGTTGCCATTATCTATGGCAAATCCCATTTCATTTACTGCCACCCTTTTCATGAAGATGAGCTGATTAATATTACTACTCACCTTATAAATCCATCCTTTCTGGAATTTACTCCTCTGCTCAGTTTAGGATCATTAGTGAATTTAATCAATGTAGACTTTCCATTTTCATCAAGATGATTAATAAACATAATAGGAAGTCCAAGCCCCTCTGGGACATTTTGCATGGCTCTTTTTTATCCCTTGAGGATGCAGCAATAATTACGCTCAGCTAGAAGTCTATCAGGCGATTTTGCTGCTACATTCATTTCCTTTAAACACGCTCTCTCCTCTTTTGCCTTATCTTAAAAATAGCATGCTGCAGCCCTCCCATTCCATTTTACTCCAAGACTCAACTCAAATATCACCCCTTTCTTAGACATTAATTTCCCCCCCCATTATTTTAATGTAAGAAAATGGAGGTCCTGAGATACTAAATGACTCAGCAGTTGCAAACAGCCAAGAAGTGGCTATTTATACAATTTTCTCAAATAGATGACATATGAGCCAATTAGTGAATTAGAATAGATTTGATTAACTAATTAACCCATTATAGCCCAAGGTTATTTCATTAAAAAAATGAGACACAGGGTAAGTTTTGATTGATGAAATAAGGGGAGCTGGGAGAGGAAGGGGGTGCTGTCCAGCTCTGTTGGTAAGGTCCCTGGCCAGCCAAGGGGCACAGAGGACAGCAGGGAGAGGATATAGTTAGCAAGTGAGTGCTCTTTGCTGCTCTGAACAGTGCCTGATTGGCTCTCCTGTCCTAGCATTTCCAGAGCATGGAACTTTTTATTTCAACAGCTTTAGAGGTACAAGTGGTTTTTGGTTACATGGATGACTTGTATAGTGGTTAAGTCTGGGCTTTTATTGTACCCATCAGCTGAATAGTTTGTATCATACCCAATAGGTAATTTTTCATCCCTCATGCTCCTTCCACCTTCTCCCCTTCTGAGTCTCCAATGTTCATTACACCACTCTGTATGCTTCTGTGTACCCAAAGCTTAGCTCCCATTTATGAGTGAGAACATGTGGTACTTGGTTTTTCATTCCTGAGTTACTTTCCTTAGGGTAATGGCCTCTAATTCAATCCAAGTTGCTGCAAAAGACATTATTGCATTCTTTTGGTACAACTGAGTAGTATTTCATGGTGTATATTTACCACATTTTCTTTATCCATTCATCAGTTGATAGGTACTTAGGTAGATTCTGTGTCTTTGCAATTGTGAATTGTGCTATGATAAACATGCACCTTAGGCATCTTTTTGATATAGTGATTTCTCCTTTGGAAGATTTCTCAAAAAACTGAATGAGACCTACAATTTGATTCACAATGTTTTTTTAAGAGATGAAGGGTCTCACTATGTTGCCCACGCTGGTCTCAAACTCCTGGGCTCGAGCAATCCTCCTGCCTTAGCCTCCTGAGTAGTTGGGCCTATAGGCACATGCCACTGAGCTGGGCGGGAATTTTTTTTATGGAAGTAGCAGTTTCATTTTATCAGTACTCGTTATCAACTGCCCTATGTCAGCTGGCTTCTCTGTCTTATCTTAAGAGCTAACTTCCCAATTTTCACATGTCTTTCTCCTTTTTAAAGTTTCTTAACTTCCGATTCTTCTGTTCCCTTGTTATCTTTGCTGTCTCCTGTTTATCGAAACTTTTTGTTTCCTGACCTTGGTCTTCATGAAGCTGTGTGTTTTCTCAAGTCCATCATTTTCTCTTCTTCCCTCCATCCATGAAGCTCAAATGCCAAGTGTGAAACAAGGAATGATGAAAATAAATTTTCCCACAGTCATGTCCTTGCTCACGGAAAAGAGAGTTATGTGGGTCTACCCTGCACTTACTTCTGGCTGTGTCTTTGGTCAGGATCAGTGGTTCTGAGACCTGCTTCTTCTGTGACAGACCACAATCACTGCAATTGCCCTTCAAAGAAACGATGGGGTTTTGCTTTGACCTCACTGAAGGCAAAATTTGATGACCAGGATCTATGCAATGATGCTACTGGGTTCCATTAAAAATGTATTTTTTTTAAAGCTTTCTTTAGTCTTGAGATGTATGGCACCTACACCCAGGGGAGTTGAAGAAGCCTCAGCACAGTTTTCAGATCACTCAGTCACGAGGTCACAGCAGACAGGAGCACCTGCTGCCCCCAGCAGCTCCTTAAACGTAGAGATGTGTTGCTCATAGGAAATCTTGGTCTTTGCTTTCCTCTCAAGAGTTTGAGCTGGTGGGGTGGGTGTCTCAGAGTCCTGTGACACAGCCTAGAATCTGTTAGGACTTAATGAAAATGGGTTGAGATAGGGTATCAGGGTGGCCTATGGGAATATGGGCTGGAAGGAAGGTCACCCCAGAGAAACTCCTGTGCCTTTTCCTTGTGACTTGACATTCATGGGCTAATGTATGAAGTGACTTGGTACCTTTGTCCTGGGCACCTGGAATCAAAAACTGGAGTCACCTTTGGGACCATCAAATACATCTTCATTTTCTAGTTTGCCTGTATTGTGCCAAGGTCCCGCAGCTCCAACCTGATTCCTTGGACTCTGACTCCTACCTGGAGCTCTGATCCCTTCTGTCTCTCCTTATCCCATCCCTCTCCTTCAGCAACTTTTTCTTGTTAAATTCTCACCACCACACTGTGGTGAAACAAGGAGAAAGATGAAAGGGAAATATTGTAGAAGGGTCCACATGAGTTATCCCCAGGCCTTCCAAAATAATCTTGCAAAACTCTTGTGAGGTTTGAGATGGGAGCCTCCGGGTCTATACCGTAGCAAAAATTGCTTAAAAGGAACAAGAGTTGACCCAGTAACAACATGAAAGACCCATTTAGGCTGACTTAAGACTAACACAGCTTATTGTGGTTCTGGTTTTCCTGTGTAGACAGACAGCTTGGTCACACTGCTTCCTTTTGTCCAGGCTGGTTAGATCCCACCTGGCAGCCCCATTTGTTCCCACCAGCGGGGCAGGACTGCCTCACCCCAGTGGTCATCCCACTGACCTGAAGGAGGGTTAACAGGGACCTTTCAGATTTCGTCTCCAAATGCCAGGAGCAGGGAGTTCCCACAGTGCTTTCAGGCACAGCCTGACATCTATTGGTGTCTGCACCACCCTTCTAGGCATACATTCTACCTCATGGTGGGATGGCAGCTTGGGGGAGGAAGGGACTCTGTCAGGGGGCCAGCCCCTGTGCAGGACATATTCACCTACATCATCTTATTTATCATCACATACATGATTTCATCATCACATACATGATTTCCTAATCACCCAGGTGAGAAAATAGATGCAGACAGGTGAAGGAACTGCTGGAAGCTACACAGATAGTAGGTGGGACACCTGGGTTTGGAACCCAGCCAGAGAACTGGCTCCACACCTGGGTTCTTTTCGAGATGTTCCATTGCCCTGGTGGTTATTACTCCAGCCAGGGAAACTGAGGCTGGAGGATGGGCCAAGCTCAGGCAGAGGGGCTGGGGGCTGTGAAAGCAGGAAGCTCTGCCAGCTCTTGACCTTGTCAGTCTCCATCCAGACAAGCCATTGGGAATGAAGTTAGCTTCTTCAGGCCATTCTTGTCTAAATGTTCCTGTCCAAGTTCTTAATAATGTTCATTTTAATGAACATTATGAACCCTAAATCCTTGAAGGGTGGGAACTTCCATTTCTCTTCCTCAGTATCTGGAATATTTGATGTGTGTTTATTTCTCCTGACCTGAGTTTATCACTCTGCATTTTGGGAATTCTGATAGCATTCCAATTTTGGCCTCGCTTTGATGAAAGGGAAATTATCTTGATGAATTTGTTGACACAATGAATTTCATCCTAATCGTAATTACAATAAGTAATATTTATTGAACACCTATGTACCAGCACTGTGCTAAGCACTTCACATGTGTTCATTTATTCAGTCCTTCTTCCTGTTTTATAATGCAGGACATAGAAGCTGGAGAGGCTACCCTGCTGAAGGTCACTTTGGTAGCAAGTGGCAGAACTAGGGCTAAACCTCTGGTTTTTTTTTTTTTTTTTTTTTATTTTTTTTTTTTAAGACAGTGATTCTGCTGCCTCAGCCTCCCGAGTAGCTGGGATTACAGGTGTTCACCACCATGCCCCTCTGGTTTTTTTTTTTTTTTTTTTTTTAAATAAGATGGAGTCCCACTCTGTCCCCCAGGCTGGAGTGCAGTCACACAATGATCCCGGCTCACTGCAGCCTCCACCTCCCATGGGGGTTCAAGCAATTCTCCTGCCTCAGCCACCAGAGTAGCTGGAATTACTCATGCCACTATGCCCGGCTAATTTTGTATCTTTAGTAGAGACAGGATTTCACCATGTTGGCCAGGCTGATCTTGAACTCCTGACTTCAAGTGATCCACCCACCTTGGCCTCCCAAAGTGCTGGGATTGCAGGCCTGAGCCACCACACTCAGTCTAGGACTAAACTTCTTTATATCCCTTGTTGCTTACTTCTATGTGATGACCACATGCTCTGCAGCCAGCTTTCATCTGCTTTAGCAGGTTGATAAAACAGGCCCAGCA
Source organism: Colobus angolensis palliatus (assembly GCF_000951035.1). Taxonomy (NCBI): domain Eukaryota; kingdom Metazoa; phylum Chordata; class Mammalia; order Primates; family Cercopithecidae; genus Colobus; species Colobus angolensis. The sequence continues at coordinate 6,364,490 of NW_012114711.1, read as the reverse complement.
GCCCCTTACAGGGAAGAAAATTCTGGGTTGCTTGGGGGGGCCCCAGAAGGTACATAACCCTTAGTGCTTTGTGGGAAAGCCTGCAGAGAAGAAAACTGCCATGAGGAATTCCCCTCTCAACTTCATCAAGTCTAGTCCTACTGGGGGATAATGCAGACAAGCAGTAAACTTAACAAGCAGTAAAATTAACTGCAGTGAGCCATCCAGTTAATCCTGAATGCACACACAAATACATGCATGCACACAAATACATGCATGATGCACACAAATACACACATGTACACAAATGCAGTCTCCATTTCCTCTCTCTATTCAGTTCATTGAAGCCCAGTTCCACCAGATGAAGATAGTGCAGGTTGTGTGTGTTTGATCTGGGTCCTTCACTCCTCTACATTTTGTTCACTGAAGCTGCATTTTGCTGCCCTCTTTTTATTTCTCTAAACCAGGTACCTCCCACAGTCCATTTGACAGCTGCCTTGAAAGCTCACTCACCCAAAAGGTCTGCTCCTGACTTGCTTGCACTGGGAGCCTGTGATCTGGTTTGGGGTGCTCATTCATGAATGACGCCACAGTCTCCCCTCCAACCAGAGGCAAGTCACAGGAAGCTAGTTAAACCCTGTATCATAGACTACCATATTGACATCCTCTCAATTATCCAACCCTGTTGGTGCCATTTGAACTTCTCTCAGCACCTGCTGGTTCTAAAAACACAGCAGGCCTGCTCCGTTGGAAGCATCCCATCAATTTACTAATTAGCTCTTTTCCCTGGAAACCTGTTGTTGAGTCTGAAATCAGATTCAAAATCAATATGTAAGCACTGAAAGTTCATACTTACATGCACAATTTAAGGTGGAACAGGCTTCCAAATCAAATTTACCTCCTAGGAGCTATCAGTCTAAACCTCATAGAGCATAGAATTCTAGAGCAAGAGAGACTGCAGCCCTAAAAGGGAAGTGGCTTGACAAAACTCCCAGAGGCAGAGCTGGGACTAGTTTGGGTGCAATACCTGGAGTCCTTCTGCCTTCTGTGTTGCCACTGTCTCAGCCCACCTGCACCCCATGTCCCACTCCATATACATTCTAGGGTCATAGAAGAATAGCAGACTATTGGCTTATTTGCAAGGTCAAATGGTTAAGATGTCAAAAATAATGGAAACTGAGGTCCCCAGACACCAGGCAACTGAATTTCCCAAATGGTCTAAGTTAGTGATGCCTAAAAAGCACCCAGGAATCAAATAGGGAGTCTGGAGAGCTTGTCCTCTTTACAAGGACAGGCTGTGTGACTTCTTCTTTCTGAAACCCATTTTTGCATAACCAAATGGCAGTGCCCATTGATTTCTTGAAAAGAAACATCTGTGACTTCCTTTTTACTGGCAAGAAAGGTATTCTCCGGGAGTCAGAGGAAAGAGTCAGATTACCTGGAAATACATTTTGTTTTTAACATCTCCAAGGTTGGAGACCCCAGAATTCAAACTAAGACTATATTATGGGATCTCCCAACTTTTAAAGCATTGAAATTCTTAATCATTTTGACCCAAAGAATGTATACTCTCAGTGGGATCTTCTCTGCTTGCTCTACTTTCAGCAAAACAAGAGTAGGTGCTTACTTTAATTCACTAATCTACTGTTTTTTTTTTTTTTTTTTTCCTAAATAAATAACTGACCACAAGTAATCCACAAGTAATTTCTACTTGGCAATGAGTACGTGAAAGCTTTTTCTTGCACAAAATTTTCCTGCCAATTTATGTTTTCTTCAAGGAAAAGCTGACCTTAGTTGTGTTCTCAGGTGTTAGTTCTGTTTTCAGCTGGCTATAGGTGAGTAGCCCTAATGCATTTGGGGCAACTGGAGAAGCCAGGCCAGGAGAAATGACTAATGTGCCAACTCCCTCCCGGTAGTGACCATGACTTTGCTTCTCACGTAGTACCTTGTATGCATCAATAACTTTTTCTCATTTAATGAAATAAATCAGGGTTGCCTCTATATTTTTGCTAATTCAGTGAGAATCTTCGCTTATCAAAGTAAGGGCTGAAGTGAATAACTCGAGAGTGGTTTAACTGAAAATATTTTTGTAATCATGGTCAGAAGAAAACGGTACTGTTATCAGAACTTGCCATATCAGGCTAGGGGGTATTGCACAATTTAAGACTCAAATGTGACTGACAGTGTGACCCTGATAATTATTTACAACACTGCCCCTTCTTTCTGCAGGACCCGTACTTTTTCTGTTGGTTTAATCTAGTTATAAACAGGATAACTTTTTTTCTGCTGATGTACCACTTGCTGAATTAGAATCCCGTGTCTCTGAACCTACAGTTTCTGAATGTGGTTATCGGGATACTTGCGTAATGGTTACGAGCATGGAATAGTTTGAGAGATGGAGCCATGAAGCAGGCTGAATGCCTTATTCAGGAAATCAGACTGGGAAATAGAGAATGCAGTGAAAACGAAGTCTAACAGAGCACTCAGCTCCAATCCGGAGAACTGAGTATTAATCCTGGAACCATTGAGTATCTGTAGGATTTAGGAAAATAAAAGCTTTGCCACTTTGAGGGTCTGTTTTCCATTATTTAACAAAATGTGGCGAATGCCTTTTTGTAAAACAATAGACATAAGTATATTTCAAAATAAAACTTGAAAAAAAAAATAACTAGAGCCATAGGGCTAGGCACAGTTGGTCACGCTTGTAATCTCAGTAGTTTGGGAGGCCAAAGCAGGAGAATTGCCTGAATCTAGGAGTTTGAGAACAGCCTGGGTAACATACTAAGGCCCCATCTCTACAAAAGATTTTAAAAATTAGGTAGGCACGGTGATGCGTGCCTGTAGTCCCAGCTACTTGGGAGGCTAAGGCGAGAGGATTGCTTGAACCCAGGAGTTAGAATCTGCAGGGAGCTATGATCATGCCACTGCACTCCAGCCTGGGTAACAGAGCAAGACTCTATCTCATATAAATAAATAAATAGTATAGTCATAGGTTTTTAATAAAGTGCTTCAGTCTCACCTAGAGTTTGGGGAATGTCAGGAGGAAAGGTAGTTTGCAAAGCAGCCACCTTTAATTAGAGAAGCTGCCTGCACACTTAGCCTTATCAGGCAGCGGGGATGCAAACAATAGAACAGGGCTTCCCACAGTGAAGCACAGAGAGCTATAGGGATGATGCTCAGGAGAGTTCGCAAGGAAAAGCAATGCTTAGAATAAGTGAAGTGAAGTTCCTGTGTATTCAGTGTGCCCTCAGTTTTGCAGAGGGAGGGAGAGGAATGGGATTCCTGCATCAAGGCTAAGAGCACGGACTGTTTGGGCTCCCTCACTTCCTTGCTGGGTGGCCTGGGCTGACTTACTCTGTCCTTTTCTGCCTCAGTTCCTGCATCTGTACAGTGAGAATAATAGTGTCTATCTCAAAGCATCGCTGTGAGAATTGAGAATGTACGTGAAGCACTTTACACAGTATCTGGGCACTTAGAAGCACTCAGAAAAAGGGAATGTAAAAATATGTATAGAAAATAAGCTCTTAGTTACTTCCAGTGACTACTGATTTCTCTTTTTTAATTTTTATACTTTATTACAACTTTTAAAGTTCCAGCAGCAAAAAGGCACTACTTTTGGTTTCTTTTCTTTTTTTTTTTTTTTTTTTTTTTGAGACAGAGTCTCACTCCGTAGCCCAGGCTGGAGTGCAGTGGTGTGATCTCAGCTTACTGCAACCTCCGCCTCCTAGGTTCAAGCGATCCTGCCTCAGCCTCCCTAGTAGCTGGTATGACAGCCAGGTGCCACCATACCTGGCTACTTTTAATATTTTTAGTAGAGACGGGCTTTCACCATGTTGGCCAGGCTGGCCTCGAACTCCTGACCTCAAGTGATCTGCCCTGTTGGCCTCCCAAAGTGCTGGGATTATGCCAACACACCCAGCCCAAAAAGGCACTCCTTTTCTAAAACCAATTTTATTAAAGGTATGTGTACATGAAGTGACAGTACCCTGTACTGAGTGAGTGGTGCTAGAAAAGGTGCTAGCTGGGGAAGGATCTGAAGGATTATATATTTCAACTGCCATGTTTTTAGATGAGGAAACCAAGGCCCAGAATGACCACCTCCACAGCAAGCTGAGACTAGAAGCCAGGTTTCCAGACTAGGCAGGGATGAAAGCACTGGATGGACAAAGCATGCCTGTCCGGCACTAATCACTGGGTATGCAGTAATGACATGAACCGAGGGAATGAGGAGAAGGGACAGGGCCTGTAAAGGACGGAAAGAGTCAAAGTGACTTCAAGGCTTCAGGTTTGGGGGCTTGGAAGGATTGAGACTGAAATGGGCAGTTACTGAGAGAAGGGGTTTTGATGTGAAGAAGAGCACGCATTTGGTTTTGAATGTTGTCAGCCTTGAGAAATATCCGAGCAGGTTTCACCTACGGACAGGCTAAGATCTGGGCCTGGAGCTGAGTGTCAGGCAGGATCAGGAATAAAAACCTAGGAAAAGATTTCACAAAATTAAAAGATGAAGCGGTATAAACACACTTTTCAGAGTTCAAAGAATAGACCACAGTGGAAAATACCAAAGGGTCAAAGGATGAGTGGAGAGGGCCAGTCGAAATTAAAATGGGGAGAAGTGCCATCTAAGAGGAGGAAGATTTGGGCAATAAAGCTGAGGACTCGGTTTCAAGGTGGACTCAACTATCCAGTCTGAAACTCAGGAAGGAGGTCAGTAAAAATAAAGCTGGAAAAAGAAAACAAGCATCTTTTGAATTAAACTAGGAGAAAGTCACCGTGATTAAAAAAGCAGTGTTAGAGATGGGAAATGAAGCAGCCCGAATCTTTTTTTTTTGTTTTTTTTTTGAGACAGTCTCGCTTCTGTTGCCCAGGCTGGCGTGCAAGGGTGCGATCTCAGCTCACCACAACCTCCATTTCCCAGGTTCAAGCGATTGTCCTACCTCAGCCTCCCAAGAAGCTGGGACTACAAGTAAGAGCCAGCACGCCCTGCTAATTTTTGTATTTTTAGTAGAGACAGGGCTTTGCCATGTTGGCCAGGCTGGTCTTGAACTCCTGACCTCAGGTGATCCGTCTGCCTCAGCTTCCCAATCCCTGTGCTGGGATTATAGGCGTGAGCCACCGCACCTGGCCCTTATTCAATAATTTAGACTGGGAAATAAAGTAAGAACGTATTTGATGACAGTGGAGACAGATGGCAGAGCAAGGTAATGGCTTATTCAAGATGAAGGACTCCATGAATATTTGAAAGCAGAACGGAAGAGATGAAGAAGGAGATTAAAACTTTCAGGAGGTAGAAGATAAAGCTTGGGTAAGGGTCCTCAGGAGGCATAAAAGCAAGAGAACAAGGCAAGATTGGAATCACTAGGATTATATGCCAAGGCATCTCTCCTTCTTGTTACTTGAATGATTTGAGTTTTAAGTATTTTGGAGGTTTGGGAAGTCTTAGGCTATTAACAAAGACCTGAAGATTCCACTTATGTATTTCTTGTTTTCCAGAGGAAGCAAATCATGGCAAACTGGGGACGGTAACCTTTTCTCCTGGTGCAGTGTGGTTGAAACCTCACCACAGTATTTAGCACACTGGTCATTAAATCATTGCTTGTGTTGCTTTTTGCTGAGTGTGATTCTTTCCTAATGGACTCCATGACAGGAGCACCCATATGTGATCTTTTGACCACTGAATCCCAGTAATTTGTACAGTTCCAAATACACAATAGGAGACCAATAAATATTTGTTAAATGGATGAATAAAGGAATCAGTGAATGAGCAGCCTCTCCCACAGAAAGGAAACTCGTATTCAGGGAGATGACGCAGGCAGGTTAGCAAACACATAACCTCTTTAAACACTGTTTGGTAAATAGCCTTGAGTTTTTTTCTTCTTTTTTTTTTTTTTTTGCGGGGGAGCTGTTGGGGGACAGTCTCATTCTGTCCCCCAGACTGGAGTGCAGTGGTACAATCTTGGCTCACTGCAACCCCCACTGCCTGTGTTCAAGCGATTTTGTGCCTCGGCCTCCCAAGTGGCTGGGATTACAGGTGCCTGTCACCACACCTGGTTAATTTTTGTATTTTTAGTAGAGATGGGATTTCACCATGTTGGACCAGGCTGGTCTTGAACTCCTGGCCTCAAATGATCCACCTGCCTTGGCCTCCCAAAGTGCTTGGATTTACAGGCATGAGCCACCCCACCTGGCTTGAGTTTGTCTTGGATGCCTTTCTAGTACCCCAAAGCTATCATAGAAGTTCCTAGAAGAATCTGTCCCTTGAATGTAGATTCAAAGCAAATTTAAACAGAGAATAAGTGGCATACAAAATACTGACTTTCTGTACTGACTTAATGGCAGTTTGCTTTGTTTCCAATCTGTAAAATGGTAATGGGTACTTTGAAGGTATTTAAGATTGAAAAGCACTTAGGGTCTAATACCTTTATTGTTCACTGCAAGTATTATCTCATTCTTTACTTCCTCCAAAAGTTTAATTTCCAACTTCGTAAAATATTTTGATTGTGATGCAATTGGGTTACTCAGTAGGCTTATCTTTTTGTGGATTTTCTATCTAAAAACCTTACTACGTACCAAAAACAAATAAGCTTCAGGATTCAAGTGACACAGTGCATGGAATGAATGCCATCAATATTTGCTGATTGATTGAATAAATCATTCTTTAAGAAAAAAAAGTGGCCTCACTGCCGCCATTTCATTTCACCCTATATCAACTTTGTGAGATGGCTGTTACCCATCTTTCACAAACGAGAAATCTTAGGCTCAGGGAAATTAAGTTACTTGCCCAGCACCACCCAGCACCGGCAACTCAAACCTGAGCTGTCTGATGACCCAAGCCTCATCATTTCTTTTACCTGCTGCTTCCAACTTGGACTTCATCTTCTTTCTTTCTTTTTTGTTTTCCACCAGGAAAAGATGAACACAAGCCCTTGAGAGAGTGGTTTCTCATTGTGCTTATGGCAACCATCTGCTTCATCTTGTTAATTCTCTTGCTCATCTGTAGAATGTAAGTATTTGGGTACCTGCAGTGGGGTCTGAGTACTACATTTTTACAGGCTTACCATGCCTCCGGGAGGCAGAGGGTTCTTATTATCAGGTAAAATTATGGTATTTTTGTGCCTGGATGACCTGTCCAAGATGAGTGTAGGCCAAATCAAAGGTGGAAACATCCAGAGGTGATTTACAGAAGCCGGACAGAGCACAACACAGCCCTCGGCTATCACTCACTCCTACTTGAAGTTGTCGACAGCTTTTAATATCTGTGAAGGTTTCTACTTGCAGGTTCTTTTGATTCCTTCTCAGTCTTCCACTCAGTCCTTGGCTGTCTTGGGTAAGCTGTCGACATAGGCTTTTCACAGCTCAGGAAGGTTAAAATCACCAGAATGCCTGCACATCATCATCCTCAACTATCAGATCACCAGGTCCCTGAGTGGCTGATGGCTATTAGGTCAAACACAGATTCTAGAAATCGCATATGGATCTGGTGTCCTATCCTAGAGCCTGCAAATAGCCCATAAGTACCCCTTACCCATTTTAGCATTCAGTAAGGCACAAAACCTTTTAGGAGACTTAAAAACATGTTTTTTCTTGGCCCTTTCATAATTTAGAAAATGAGTTTTATAAGGGCTGGGTGCGGTGGCTCACACCTGTAATTCCAGCACTTTGGGAGGCCACGGCGGGCAGATCATGAGGTCAGGAGATCGAGACCATCCTGGCTAATGTGGTGAAACCCATCTCTACTAAAAATACAAAAAATTAGCTGGGCGTGGTGGTACACGCCTGTAGTCCCAGCTACTCGGAAGGCTGAGGCAGGAGAATCGCTTGAACCTGGGAGGTGGAGGTTGTAGTGAGCCAAGATCGAACCACTGCACTCCAGCCTGGGCAACAGAGTAAGACTCTATCTCAAAAAAAAAAAAAAAAAAAAGAAAAGAAAAGAAAAGAAAATGACTTTTCTATTAAACAGCTTTACTATATTATAAACGTTATATTTAGATGGCATCTACAGGTTGGGGGAAGGCAGTACAAAGGAGATGAAAAGCAAATAAACTCAGCTGGGGATGGTGACTCACATCTGTAATCTCAGCACTTTGGGAGGCCGAGGCTGAAGGATCACTTGAGGTCAAGAGTTCAAGACCAGCCTGGGCAATGTGGTGAAACCCTGTCTCTTCAAAAAATACAAAAATTAGCTGAGCGCAGTGGCATGTGCCTGTAGTCCCAGCTCCTCAGGAGGCTGAGGCAGGAGAATTGCTTGAGCCCAAGAGATGGAGGTTGCAATGAGCCGTGATGGTGTCACTGCACTCCAGCCTAGGTGACAGAGCAAGACACTGTCTCAAAAAAAACAAAAGTAAGTAAACTCTGTGAGTAAACACAGTTGAGGAAGGAATGCTTCAATCAGCATTGCAGGAAACGGCACAACACCACACACTTGAAAGTTCATTTTGAGAGATTAGGCCTCATAACACCCACTGACACAAAGCAGTTTCCCATTTGGTTTTCCCTGGATGACTCAGAAGCCACAGCAAAGCCTTGTGGTACCCACAAAGTCTTCACCTATAATTTTGGAAGTCTTGGTACATAAAGATTTTGAATTTACAAAACAGCAGGTTCTAGAATTAACCAGGTCAATTTTTAGAGTAGATATTTAGAGACAAAAGATATACTCATGCTCACCTAATTCCTTCTTTACTCCGTTTTCAGATGTCATTTATGGATCAAGTTGTTTCCACCAATTCCAGCACCAAAAAGTAATATCAAAGATCTCTTTGTAACCGCTAACTATGAGGTAATATTGAAAGTTCTTATGATATGCCATGTGTCCAGGATTGAGTCCCCTGGGATCTGTCATTGGGTTTAGTTTTCTAGATTATAAGGCAGGGCTTTTACTCAGAAGGCCAGGAGCATTTCTGTTGCTTCAGTCATTCTATTCTTTGGCTGATTCAGTTGTTTGTATTTTTTAAGAGATGGGGTCTTGCTATGTTGCCCAGGCTGGTCTCAAACACCTGGGTCTAAGCGATCCTCCCACCTCAGCCTCCCAAGCAGCTGGAACTACAGAAGCCTGCCACCATGCCTGCTTGCCTGATTGTTTTATTATGCATGTTCATTACTGTTTTGACATATTGGAAAGGTACTGAGTTACAAGTGTTCTTTCCAGTTAGTCTTAAATTTTAATTTCATATCAGCCATCCCTTAACTGACTTTGGACAATCTCTTCAGCCCTATGAGTTTTGAATTTCTTTCTGGTATAATAAGGGACACAGATGAGATTGTACAATGTTCTGCTTAGCTCTAATGTTTTAAGACTCCATGTTTCCACATGAGTATCTTAGTTAATAGAGAATTTTCAGAGGGAACTTTAGCTCTTTAGTATAAAAAAGACTTTAGAATAGGCAAATTATTTCACCCAATATGAATTTTCTTAGGTCTGTTCACCTTTCAGAGCACTTAGGTTCAGCCCAGTGGTCACTTACTTATGGCTATTCAGTTGTTCCAGCATGATTTGTTGAAGTAAATAATCCTTTCCCCATTGACTTGTCTTGGCATTTCTGCTGGAAATTAGTTGCTATATATAGTTGAGTCTATTTCTGGAGTATCCGTTTGGTTTTATTGATCTCTTTGTCTGTCTTTATGCCAATACAATACTATCTTGATTACTGTAGCTTTATTATAAACCATGAGACCATTTGTGTAAGGCCCCAAATTTTTTAATAAGTTGTTTTGGTTATTCTAGGTCCTCTGCATTTTCATATACATCTTAGATTCAGCTGATAATTTTCTACAAAAATAGGTAGCTGGGATTTGGGGTGATATTGTGTTGAGTTATAAGTTAATTTGGGGAAAAGTGACATCTTAATAATATGAAGTCTTCTTATCTATAAACATAGCATATCACTCCATTTATTTAGGCTTTCTTTAACTTCTCTCAGCAATGGTTTGTGATTTTTCAGTGTATAATTATTGCACTTTGTCAAATTTATCCTTAAAGTGAACAGTTATTTACATCAGGGCTCAACACGCTTTTTCTGTAAAGGGCCAGGTAGTAAATATTTGAGGGACAAATGGTTTGTGTTTCAACTCAACTCTGCCATTGTAGTGTGAAAGTAGCCACAGAAAATGTGCTAATGAATGAGTGTGGCTGTGCTCCAGTAAAACTTCATTTACAAAAACAGGCAACAAGCCAGATTTGGCCCATGGCTGTAGTTTGCCAATCCTTGATTTAGATCAAACAATTTTCTTAGCAAATTTAGGTTTCTCTCAAATGAAGTAACCCATGATTGGATGAACCACCTGGTGACTGGTTGTAGGGAAAAGAAAGGGTTCATGGAAAAACTCACCAAAATGATTAATTTCAATAAGTGGTGAACCTTCCTTAGCATTTGCAGTTTGAGTATTGGAAGGATTTATAGACAGTTACAGTTACTGGCTGACTGAAGTAGAGAATGGAGGCTGGCAAAAGAATCATTCTGCCCATGGTTGGATCCTTGTGTTCTCCTTTATCAGGGGAATGGCCCATCTGCTCTTGTTCACTGAGTTCTTTGGGAAGAAGAGTAGACCCCAAGGTGGAGCTTTGGTGCTGGTTCTGGATGTGTGCTGCCAGTCCCTCCTTTCTCTAGCACACTCACTCCTAAGTAAACACATCTGGTTTTGTGTGTTTCTTTGAGATTGAGTCTCGCTTTGTCATCTAAGCTGGAGTGCAGTGGAGCCATCTTGGCTCACTGCAACCTCCCGGCTCCTGGGTTTAAGTGATTCTCCTGCCTCAGCCTCCCGAGTAACTGGGATTACAGGTACCCGACACCATGCCCAGCTCATTTTTGTAGTTTTAGTAGAGATAGGGTTACACCATGTTGGCCCGGCTGGTCTTGAACTCCTGACCTCAAGTGATCCAGCCTCCCAAAGTGCTGGGATTACAGGCGTGAGCCACTGTACCCAGCCCACATCTAGTTTAAGCAGCCAAGTGAAGTCATTTGTCCCAGCCTCTTAATGGAACATCTTAATGCTGGTATCTAATTTCCCTACAGAGCCCTGAAAGATTTCCTTTAATATTCCAAAGTTGGTGAAATAAACTGGTTTAAGAGCTTATTGTATAAGGTTGTGATTTGTTGTTAATTAAAATCAAGTCAAGTGTGTAAAATAACAACTTGGGGCAGACAAGCTGGTTTCAGAATAAGCAGAGGATGAATGTCAGCACTGAACAGCGCCTGGCTTCTCAGGACAACTTATTCTCTTCTCACACTGCAGAGTTTCACAGAAAAACAGAGCAGTTAGAGACTGAGAGAAGAAATAAAGAGCGCATGGGATGGTGGAAATGAAGTACAGCCTGGTGCTGTGGGCCCTGTGGCCTAAATTCTTCACCTGAGAGAGGATGAGAGCGAGTGCAGAGCTGCCTACAGCTGGGCCCCATGAGGCCATGCACAGCCTCCACCTCCAAGGACAAAAGCCATCCAACCCATTCTCAGAGGCTGTGCTACAAGGGTGACAAGAGGGCACGCTGGTGCTATGGGTGGCCGCTGGGAAATGTTTGGCTAGTGGGAAAGGAAACCCTTTGCTTTTCATGGTAATGTGCACCTCTGAGCTTGGGGTGGGTGCCCAAAGTCCCAGGACTTAGAGGACTCCTAGAAGCAAGTTTTTGCTTGTTCAGACCTCAGTTAGAAATTTAGACATCAGTGAAGGGACGTGCTCAGTGGCTCATGCCTGTAATCCCAGCACTTTGAGAGGCCATGACGGGCAGATCACTTGAGCTCACAAGTTTGAAACCAGCCTGGCCAACATGGCAAAACCCCATCTCTACAAAAAATAAAAAAAAATTACTCAGGCATGGAGGTGCACACCTGTAGTCCCAGCTACTCAGGAGGCTGAGGTGGGAAGATGGCTTGAGCCCAGGAGGCGGTTTCAGTGAGCTGAGATTGTGCCACTGCACTGCAGCTTGGGTGATGGAGTCAGAACTTGTCATAAATAAATAAATAAATAAATACACATACTGTGAAGGAAGAAAGTTGGCCTTTAGCAGTAAAAAAGAAAGGCTTATTCTAAAAAAATCAAATCCTGAGCTTTCTGATAATTTACTGACTTAGATATTTTTTGTAGAGACAAGGTCTCACCAGGCTGGTCTCCAACTCCTGGGCTCAAGCTGTGTGCCTGCTTCAGCCTCCCAAAGTGTTGGGATTACGGGCATGAGCCGCGGCGCCCGACCTGAGCTTTCAATGGATAAGACTGGTTTCCAGGTGTTCCTTGTTTCTACAATGGCAACCAGAGAGGGTTCCTCCCCCAATTAGGTTGCCTGTAAACTATTACAAGTACAATGTATAAAAGCAGGAGCCATGCCTGCTGTGTCCATCAGTGAATTCCCAAGACACGGCACTGTGGCTAGTGTGGAGCAGGTAGTAAAAATGTTGGCTGAGTAAATGAAGTAAAGGAATAGGATCTCTTACAGGCAATTTTATTTTTGTTACCAATTTTCCAATTATTATCAGCATTGTTCATTATAGCCAAAATGGGTCAGAACTGTCCAAAGTTAGGGGGATACTATAATAAATTATGGATGGAATTATGATGCAGCTATCAAAAGTGATGCCACCAAAGCACATTTAACAATGTAATTTACAATCAGTAATGTCAGAGAGAAAGAAATCAATTTTTAAAGATGTGTATCCGGCCGGGCGTGGTGGCTCATGCCTGTAATCCCAGCATTTTGGGAGGCTGAGGCGGGGGGATCACAAGATCAAAAGTTCGAGACCAGCCTGGCCAACATGGTGAAACCCCTTTTCTACTAAAAATATGAAAATTAGCTGGGCATGGTGGCGTGTGCTTGTAGTTCCAGCTACTTGGGAGGCTGGGGCAGGAGGATTGCTTGAACCTGGGAGGTGGAGGTTGCAGTGAGCTGAGATCATGACACTGCACTCCAGCTAGGGTGACAGAGGGAGACTCTGTATAAAAAAAAAAAAAAAAAAAAAAAAGATGTGTATCCATATGACTTCAAGTAAGTCTAAAGAAAATATTATGCCTAGAAAGAAAGGCTCAGGAGAAGCAGTGGGCTGTGTTTGGGAGAAAGTTGTACGGCTAGGTATTTTCTTCTTTCCACTTTATTTTTCACATCTTCTTCAGTCAACATTTACTATTTTTATTTAAAAAATAATAGACTTAAAGCCAAGTGTAAAGATTTCAAAGAACCCAAAAGTTCTCTAAAAGACATCTAAGGAAAGATGATTTGTTTTGCAGAAAGCTGGCTCCGTTGAGACAGAAATTGAAGTCATCAGTTATATAGAGAAGCCTGGAGTTGAGACCCTGGAGGATTCTGTGTTTTGACTGCCACTGTGGCATCCTCTGATGAACTCACACACACATGCCTCAGTGAAAAGAAGAACAGCGATGCTGGTTCTTGGCTAAGAGGTGTTCAGAATTTATGGAATACTCAATTTAGCTGCGAAGCAATACACACAGACACATCAGTCTTATATCCCTTAAAAGTATGGATGCTTCATCAAAATCTCCTTGCCCACAGCAGGGAAGTTGATTCCTCCAAGCATTTTGCCATGTTTTTTCTCACCACTCCAAACAGGGTAGCACCTCCTCACCTGCCGATCTTTGCAATTTGCTTGACTTACCTCAAACTTTTCTTGCACAAGAGACAGCTTTTAAGGCTAACGTCCAGCTGTCTTTACTTCTGGCAGTGCCCGTTTGGTTGTTTAAGCTGCCAATGGTAGCACTCTGCTACCATCTGAGGAAGAAAGCATTTTGCACCAGCTTGGAGTGAATCATGAACTTGGATTCAAGACTATCTTTTCTATAGCAAGTGAGAGCCACAAATTTCTCACCCCCCATATTCTAGAATGATCTTTTTATAGGTAGAGTGTGTGTGTGTGTGTGTGTGTGTGTGTGTGTGTGAGAGAGAGAGAGAGAGAGAGAGAGAGAATTATCTCAAGCTCCAGAGGCCTGATCCAGGATACATCATTTGAAACCAACTACTTTAAAAGCATAATAGAGCTAAGATATCACCCCATATTAAAAGAGAGGACAGGATTTCGTTCAAATATTACATTCTTGAAGGAAGACAATATTCTGGAAATATGCTGAGAAAGTCATTGAGCATAATTCAGTCATGAAAGGGATCACTGAATCAAGAAGGAACTTTCTGAAGAGACATTTGCTGCCAAAGGCTTCAGAGCAACTCAAGTAATGCCAGGTCAATCCTAGTCTCTCAAGTTTGGAAAGGTTTCTACAAGGCCATCCCGTCAAATATCCCAATCTATACAGAAGTTCTTCTTCCTAACATCTTCACATATGAGTCTGCATCCAGATTGGAGGCCTTTGTGATGGGTGATGAACTACAGGTGGAACCAAGTACAGGTGTGTCCTGGGCAGAGATGGGCCAGAGGAAGGAACCCAAACAGTGCTGATTCTACATGGCCCTGAGTCAGGAAGCTGAAGGCTGAGAAAGGAGGTAACAGTGCCCAGAATTCCCACATGGCACACTCTTTAAATGCTTTCTGGAGTTGTTTTACTCAGTTTTGATCCATCAGTGGGGACACATTGATCACCATATTTCCAGGTTTGTTTTCTTAACTAAACTATAATTATCCACTATAACTAGCAGAGGGTTGAACCCTGGGTAATAACCTATAATTATCCACTATAACTAGCAGAGGGTTGAACCCTGGGTAATAGGCACAGAGACGTCTTAAATCTTGACAAGCCTGAACTGTCTTATAGTGATCTGTATTACTGTTCCATTTTATAGTTGCAGTTACTAAGGTTCAGAGAAGTTGATAGGAAATGGCATAGTGAGGAGTTGAATACCAGGCTCAGGGGAAAGTGACCCCAGAAATGTGGGGAGGAGTGTCAGGGAAAGCTGAGGCCTGCTTAGGGGTGTGGCTGAGAAGGCAAGGCCCATGGAGGTGGTGCAATAATTGGCAAAATGTTTAAAATGTTTGGTCACTCGAATGATTCAGAATCTCAGACCTGCTTTTGTTGTTGTTGTTGGGGGTGGGTGGAGACAATCTTGCTCTGTCACCCAGGCTAGAGTGTAGTGATGTGATCTGAGCTCACTGCAACCTCCCTCTCCTGGGCTCAAGCCATCCTCCTCCCTCAGCCTCCCAAGTAGCTGGGACTACAGGTGCATACCACCATGCCCAGCTAATTTTTGTATTTTTTTTGTAGAGATGGGGTTTTGCCATGCTGTCTAGGTTGGTCTCAAACTTCTGGGCTCAAGCGATACACCAGCCTCAGCCTTCCAAAGTATTGGGATTACAGGCATGAGCCACCATTCCTGGCCAGGAAACTGTATTTTTAATGAACACCTTAGGTCAGAATCAGAGGCACCTGGAGGGCTCATTAAGCTACAGAGGAGCAGGCTCCATTCTTAGAGTCTCTAATTGAATAGGTCTGGGTGGGGTCTGAAAATCTGCATTTCTAACAAGTCCTCAGGTGATGCCAATGCTGCTGGTCTCTAGAACACACTCGGAGAACTGCTGCTCCGGGAGAGTCTTATGCATACCAAAATTTGAAAATCAGCCGCTGAAGGAAGAAGTGACAGAAAAGGCCTGTCCCCAGAAAACGGTCCTTTTGGGGAGGCTTGAAGCACCCTGTCTGATCTCTTTCAAACCAGAACCTAGACAGTTGGCATTGTGGAAGCTGCCTCTGCTTAGGAGGCAGGAACAGAAGCAGGGAGCTCCCCCCAACAAAGGTGGCCGGCTCTTCAATGCTTGGTGTGGTGCTCGCTTCAGAGACTCCTCCCTCCAACTCAGCAGCCGTAGATCACCTGCGCTCTGTGCAGCTCCTTGCCACACTTCCCTGAGCTGGTACCATTAATCTGGCCCTTGGTATATGTGTTTCAGGAGCAACACGAAGTAGCCCATGTGGCCTCCTTGGTGGACTGGGAACTTCTTCCTCCCTTCTTGCCTTGTGGAACTCATAGTCATTCTTTGGGAACCCATAATCATCATCACTTCTTCCATGAAGCCTTCAGAAGCAGAGTTTGTTGATCCCACCTCTGGATTCTCATTCTGGGCCTCATCCAGAATGAGAACATCGCCATGTTGGAGCTACTGCATTGCAGGATATACCATTAACAGCTGGGAGGCCTCCCTTCTAGACTGCGAGTTCCAGGAGGATGGAGCTTGTGTGAAATATGTCTTTTTATCTGCAGTGTCTAGGACAGTATCTGACCTAAGAAAATATAAATGTTTCTTAAGCCCTCTGTCAGCCCTGATACGGCACCTTGTATATAGGTTAGACTGAACAGTATTTGGCAGAGATCCTCAAGACCTACAGTAATAACACGGGGAGGAAGCTGGGTATCTAACAACAATGTGGTTAGAAGCAACCAGGAGACACATGTGCCTAACCATTGGGCTACTGTGACCTGGATGTTTTTGCTGCCAAAGTGTCTAAATGGTTATGTATAAATTGCTGTGTAAGAGGCGTTTCAGAAGTGGCTCATTTTGAGTGGTCTATACTGTTCTCACTAGCCTTGTTACGGCAAGTCAAAGAGTTTGAAATTCACTTAACAGTCAACACCATCAGCGACAGGTTGATGTAAGGTAAAGTCATGATATCGGCTCCCATCTTTTGCCATCTCCCACTAGAACAGGGTAGAGAGTCACTTTTCTCCTAGAGCCTCCACGGCCACAGGATCAGAACAAACATGCTTTTCCAAGACATCCGTTCCAATAGGGATTTTAGCCCAATTTCTTTCCTTGGCATTTGGAATTCACCGCGTGCAGCATGGGGGAGTGCTGGAGAGACAGGAGGGTGAAGGTCATGTTTGCCAATAGCCAGACCACCTGAGCCTCATTGAAATGCCTCAGACCTCAAGCTATTCATGCAGGCTGGGGAAGAATCCATGTGGGCAAAGAACATCCTGATTAAAAATGGAAACGTTTTCATGGTGAGACTTATATGTGTCAGGACCATCTGCTGGTGGAATTAATAAGCCTTAGGTGCTAATTTGTTAAAGAAAAAGTAGATATCTGGAAGTGAGAACAGAGAACTGAAAACAATCTTTGATGGCACAAGTAAAGGTGAAAAACCTAATTAGAATAGGACTTGGTGCTAGCCTAAGGACTGTAGCTATTCCTGCTTCTACATCCTTCAAAGTGAGTACCAGGGTGCAAAGTTTTTGAAAACCATTTCTTTCTTTGGAATTTTGCATTGTACTAAAAGACAATTTTGCTTATTTCCTGTTTTGTAGGTAATAGATGTGAATATAAATATTTCAAAATGAGAACTATTAAACATAAATGACAGTGAATTGTCTAAGTCTGCAATTAAAGAGTGGGTACATTTCTTATTTTTCCCCCATATTCCCCTTCTCTGTCCCCACTATTGTCTTCCCCCATCTCTCAGCTAGGACTATTATAGTAGCCTCTGAACTGAACTGGTATTTCCTCCCTTTGAAGGATCAGTGTAAAAGGCACATCTGCCTACATAACTCCCCATCATCTTCAAGTTAAAGCTTCTTTTCAGGCAAAGTCCACTATGACTCAGCTCCTTACTAGCTCTCCAGCCACACACCCAAATACTCCTACCTCAATTTTCACCAACGTGCTGATTATTTCCCTGTAGCTCCATGCTATTGCATCACTCCATGCCTCTGCCAAAACTTTCTCTGGTGGAAAAAGCCTTTTCAACCTCTTTTCGTTTTGTTGACACTTTGATTTATCTTCTAAGTCTCGGCTCTTTGCCACCTAAAAGTTTTTGCTCAACTTCCAGTTTGAATTGTGTCCCTCTATGTTCCTTCTGTTTAATTCTATCAGTGACTGGACTCTTTTTTTTTTTTTTTTTTTTTTTTGAGATGGAGTCTGGCGCTGTCGCCCAGGCTGGAGTACAGCGGCACCATCTCGGTTCACTGCAAGCTCCTGCCTCAGCCTTCCGTGTAGCTGGGACTACAGGCGCGTGCCACCTCACCCGGCTAATTTTTATATTTTTAGTAGAGACGAGTTTTCACCATGTTGGCCAGGATGGTCTCGATTTCTTGACCTCGTGATCCACCCGCCTCGGCCTCCCAAAGTGCTGGGATTACAGGCGTGAGCCACCGCGCCTGGTTTGGACTCTTTAACAATCCTCTGTCTCATTTCCCGTGTAAACACTCTGAGGTCAAGAGCAGTGTCTACTTTATCTTTGTCTCCATAAGCCCCAAGTAGGAACCGACTGCTGGCTGAGTCTAACCAGACCAAGGAAAAGGAAGTGAGCTTATTAAATGTTTACCAGAATAGAAAACAATATAGATTCTAAAGAACTAAGTTCTAATGGTAGGTTCATTTATTAATGTGTGGTTATAGCAGAAGTTAAATCGTTACTGGAGCTTAAATTAATGAAGTAATAAAAACTCACAGTTTGTGCGATGCTCGTCTCAGAAACGCCGCCCTCCACCTCAGCTGCTACCAAACACCTGGGCTCCTCGGAGCTCCCTGCGCACCTCCCAGCCGGCACCACCCACCATTTGGCTCTCAGTAGACATCTGCGTTGGTTGTCAAGAGCAACACAAAGCCGCCCATATGGCCATGTGCGTGATTTTAAAGTTCTAGCGGACTCTTTTCAACTTGAAGCTGTCTTATTAGGTTTGTTTCATTTATTAAAATTAAAAGCAAAGATTTGTCCCTGCCAAGTAATAAACTGAAAGAACACATAAACCCGAAGGGAAAATTGCAATAACGAAATCAACAATAAAGTACTGCTGTCGTAGTTTAAAGGTCGGCAAGCTGCTGCCGCCTTTTTTTTTTTAAGGCGGGGTCTCCTGTCTCACCCAGGCTGGAAAGGCCGGAGTGCAGTGCCGTGATCACGGTTCACTCCAGCCTCGACCTCCTGGGCTCAAGTGATCCTCCCACGTCAGCCTCTGGAGTAGCTGGGACCATATGGGTGTGCCACCATGCCCAGCTAATTTATAAAATTTTTTTGTAGACACAGGGTCTCCCATGTTGCTCAGGCTGGTCTTGAACTACTGGGCTAAATCGATCATCCAGCCTTGGCCTCCCAAAATGTTGGGATTACAGGCATGAGCCACTATCCTTGGTCAGCAAACATCTTCTTAAAGGACTAGACAGTAAATATTTTCAGCTTTGAAGACCATATGGTCTTTGAGGCAGATACTCAGTTCTGCCATGATAGCACAAAGTGGCCATCGGCAGTGTATCAATCAGTGTGGCTATGTTGCAATAAATCTTTATTTACAAAAAAAAGCAGGCAATGAGCTAGATTTTCCCAGAAGGCCAATATTTACACATGGCTTCATGTATTCAAAATATGTGTAAATGTGTTTTCATTTTTTTTTTTAAGAAAAGCAACCAATTTGAGAAAATAACAATCACGTTTAATCAAATAAAAATCATCACGGGTGATCAATGGTAAAAAAAAAAAAAAATGTGTTTGACTGAACTTAACCTCATTATAAGTAGGTTTTGCAAGAAACACAGGTCCAGCATTCTGTTCATACTTTTATCTGTCACACTATTCACAACATCCTTTAATAAGTGTATTTCTGTCTCCTTCAGTGAACCAGGAGGGAAGCCTTAACCCTATTTATCTCAGTTTCTCCAGTGCCCAGCAAGTGCTTGACACACAGTACGCACTCAATATCTTATTTGTTAACCACTAAATTCAAGAGGAACAACTGGGCCAATTCTAACTGCCAGTTATTTGGTCTTGGATATTTGGTCCCAACATTGTAGTTGATAAATGATGCATCCACTACATAGTTTTCCAACTAGCTGTGCTGTGGTTTATGTTCTTGGCAACAAGCCCATTGTTTTTAACCCTTCAGAGTATTTCTGGAATCCCTTCCACCTTCTTTAACACCTTCTTGCCACATAACGTGGGCCTTTGCTGGGGAAAGATTCCCTTGTCTTAAAACTCTTTTCTGGGCTGGGTGCGGTGCCTCACGCCTGTAATCCTAGCACTTTGGGAGGCTGAGGGGGGTGGATCACCTGAAAGCAGGAGTTCAAGACCAGCCTGACCAACATGGAGAAACTCGTCTCTATTAAAAATACAAAATTAGCCAGGCATGGCAGCGCATGCTTGTAATGCCAGCTACTCAGGTTGCTGAGGCAGGAGAATCACTTGAACCCAGGAGGCGGAAGTTGCAGTGAGCCGAGATTGCACCATTGCACTCCAGCCTGCGCAACAAGAGCAAAACTCTGTCTTTAAAACAAAAACAAAAACAAAAACAAAACTTCTGCCAGCTCTAAGAGGAACTACACCCACCAGCCCTGTCTCTCTGGACACACACACATCCCATCCTCACACCATCCAAGGAAAAGTGGGAAGGAGAGTTCAGCAAACGAAACAGAACTCAAAACAACAAACTTCAGGTCTCGCCCTCAGAGCCATTGACCTTCAGAGATCTGACAACACATCAGCAAGACCCTGAAATTTTGAATTACAAATTAATTACCTCAATGAGGGTAATGACGACCTCCTGGTGTAAGGTTGCCAGATTTAGCAAATAAAAATAAGAGGCTCAGTTAAATTTGAATTTCAAATAAATATGACATGGGATGGGACATACTTATATAGCGAAGCATAACTTTTTTTTTTTTAAATCTGAAATCCAAGTTTAATGGGTCCTCTCCTATTTTATTGGGTAATCTTGATCTTGCAGGGTAGCCGGAGTTTAAAGAAACGGCTCTAAGACACCCAAAGTCAAGGACAATGAACATGCAAAAAACAACATTTGCAGTCAAGGAAAGAGAAGCAGAGAAATCATCCCACTTGAGCCTCAAGCTCATGACTGCCTTTTCTTCTTGTTGCTTATGGGAACTGGTATCTATCTACCTATCTACCTTATTGTTTATATGTCATCTATTTACAGATAGAGACACCTAATGTTTTGGAGTAGGCCCTAAACCCAAGCCACCAGCATTTCAATTCCTGGCCTCTCTGATCAACTGTGTGACCACGGACAATGTGAACCTCTCAACCTCAATCCTCTGTGTATAAAATAGGAATAATAAATGGTAACTAAATCAGTAGGTTGATTTGCACTGAGACTGGCACATATTATAAGCATAATCACTGTTTACTATTATTATTATCATTGCATTTCTCTGTATTGTGACAAAATACTGTTACTGATACCTTGGCTCCCTCACACACATCTGAATGCCACATCATTCTTCTGTGCCCAGAATAGTGCCTGGTACAGAGAGGGCTGCCAATAGTCCCTTGCTGAATAACTAAAACCCTCTCCAGGGACTTATCCTATCCCATTCCTCCAGATGGCTGTGCCCTGGGCCTGGCCAGCACTCAGAACTTCTCCACCTCCAGCATCTGGACCTCAGACATCTCACCCTTCTACCTCACCATTTCCTCTGGCCTATGTATTTGTCCTATAATGTTCTCTAGTTGAACTTCAGAGTCTAGTTCCTTACTCCACCCTGTCCTTTCTCTAAGTACTTATTTCTACGTGTATGAAATGCATTAACTTACGAGTTTAAGTTCTAAATTCTAGTCTTTTTTTTTTTTTTTTTTTTTTTGAGACAGAGTCTTGCTCTGTTGCCCAGGCTAGAGTGCAGTGGGGCAATCTCGGCTCACCACAACCTCTGCCTCCTGGGTTCAAGCAATCTTCCTGCCTCAGCCTCCTGAGTAACTGGGACTACAAGCACGCTCCACCATACCCAGCTAATTTTTGTATTTTTAGTAGGAACTGGGTTTCACCATGTTGGCCAGGCTGGTCTTGAACTCTTGACCTTGTGATCCCCCAACCTTGGCCTCCCAAAGTGCTGGGATTACAGGTGTGAGCCACCATGCCCAGTCCTGACTTTCTAATTGTCTTTGTTACTTTGGGCTTCTATATAACCTCTTTACTTCCGTTTCATAAATAAAAAAGGAGTAAAAACCAGTGTCTTCCTCCTTATTAATGTGAAAAGCACTTTGAAAACTAGAAAAAAAATTAAAGATATGACTATTTGTTAAAGTCCTAAGACATACATATTTCCTGATATAGTCTGTGTTATTCATAACAATTAATAAGGATATGTGGCAAACACCCAGTTTACAGAGAATGGGGATATCACATGTAATCTTATCTATATTTAAGTAGCTCAGCCTTCCAATTTCCAGACTTTCAGATCGATCATATGGTTGACCTTTTTTAAAAAAAGCTTTCTCTCTATGTGATCTATATCATTAGAGCTCTGCTAATCTACCACAGTCCATAACTGCTAGTGATAAAGGATAGAGGCCAATTTTATTTAAACTGCGATCTCTGTTGAGTATTGTAGTTTACAGTTGAGTTACAGAGCTGGAACATTTAATCTGCATGGCCCATTTAGCACAAGGGGAAAAGGGGCCTCTGCAGAATGGGCAGCCTGACTTGCATTTAGTAATCACAGTCTGGCAGGGGGCCTGAGGAAGTCACAGGAAATGGGGCCAGATATTCTCCTCCCTCTAGGTCTGAGATGGGGGCAACACAGGCCTGGTGTCCGGGAGCACAATGAGGAATCACACCAGATGCCAACGCTGAGGTGCTCTGTGTCTGCTATAAGGGGGAAGACACCAACAAAAATGATTTAAATACAAAGTTCAAAGGGATGACTGACACGAGTGGGTACTGACCCCCATCCCCTGGAGGTTGGAGAAATGCGAGGTCAGTTCCAGATGGGGAAGCTGAGGGAGGCTTTATGCAAAACCTGGCATCTGAATGGGAACCCTACTGCCTAAGTTTGAACTAGTTGATTATATGATTAAAATTATCGAATATTAAAATGATCATGTTTAAATAAAAGATGATAATGAATATGCCAGCTGAGTTCTACTCATTTTGGTGACGAGAAGCATCCACATCCTACCTCTGGGGTTGTGGTAAAGTCCCTTGAGAAAAGGAACAATAACGGATGATAAAATCATCACTGTTTGGGGAGCCAGGCATTTAGAGTTTTACAAACTTTATCCTTCCTAATAAGTAGCAAATCGTTACAATGCACCCCAGGCAGTCAAACTCCAGGATCCACATTCTTAGTCTCTGTATTAGGTTGCCTTTGTAAGGCCTCAGTGTCTGGCATTTTGTAATGGAAAAATCTGGGGTATGTCCACAGATTGACAATAAGTTCTTGATTTTAAAGGCTTGCCTTTCAAATCACTATGGTTGGCCACATAACGTTTTTAGCCAGAACATTTTGCTAATTATAACAATAGGAAAATAACAGTCACTTCCTGATTATAAGTGTTAATGGAGGAGAATAGTAACATCGATAATCCAATGTAGTGAACAAAAGTCACCTGTTGGTTGATTACATTAGATTACTTTAAAAACGGCATGACATTTTTGTTGCTAATTATGTGCTATTTGTATACTTTTTGTAACAACATTTTTTGGCATATTCGTAGTGAGGCAAGGTGGTGGAAGAGACTGGGAAAAGGTTAATCAGGATTTAACATTGCCTCTTGGATATAAACAACCACAATCTTGATGTTGGGAATAACACAATCATTTTATCTTAATATCAAAGCCTATGTACCTCCCACCTCACAGGCTGGAAGAATTCAGAGTTTACCTGAGAAATGAAGCTTATCATCCACGTCTTCTGCGCCCATGGAAACGTGCTGCTTTGTATGTAGCATGTGTGGGCTCCACAGAAAGTAGGTACACTGAGAGAATCCAAATATCTGGCAGAATAGAATTTCCTTTCATACAGTTAAATCACAAGTGGATTCCACATGCAAAAAAAGAGGGTAAGAGTAGGCACTTGGAAAGGTTAAACAAGCAAAGCAAGTTTTCCTAGTGCTCCTCCTTCAGAAAAAAATCTCAAGCAGTAATATATTCATTCCACTTGAGTGTATTACTTGGGCTAAGGGCCGAAGAAAGTCCCCTTGGCTGGCTAAGCATGGAAAATCTGTTACTTACACCAACCCAGCATTTCTTCTCTTACCTTTGGAAAACAGCAACTTAATTTTCCTTTATCCCTCCCCTATGAGTATAGGCTTAGTCTGATCAAGGTACTCTGGCTGTGCAACTCAAATGGAACTGATCACTTTCCCAGGAATCTGAATATTGAGCATAATGGCATCAAAATTGGAAACAAAGCTGATTCATCCCCACAATAGCATCCCAGAAAGACTTTCCAAAGTCCCCACTGTCTGCACCCGCAGAGTGGCCTGGTTCTTATTCTCCTCAAGACTTGTTCCTTCAGTGTTTCCTTGGCTCATGTGATCTAACCTGTGTCATTCTAATTCCTTACTTTTTGTTTGCTCAAGTTACCCAGAGTTGTTTCTTTGCTTACAACCAGTGGACCCTACCTGAGGCAACCATGAAAGCCAAAAAATGAGACAAGCTTGGGTGGAGGTGCTTATGGGGCACTTTCTAAAATATCTTCAGCTCAGTTAGATTCAATTAATCCAGGACCTCATTTACCCGATGATGAAGCCGATTGGTCAAATACTTCTTCCAGGCACAATGTTAGAAGCCAGGCCTTTTAACGCTTTTCAGCGTATCACGAAAGTAATGACACAGTCTTCCCTGGTTGGTTTGCTATGGCACACAGGCAGGCAACTGATGCAAAATGCTACTTCAAAGACCCCTTCATTCAATTAATCAGTGAGTATTTATTGCAAGGCACTGTGCTAGGCACTATGGAGAGTACATGGAAGATAAGACCAAAGTCCCTGCCCTCAAGGAGCTTACAATCTAGTTGGGAAGACAAGAGCATACATACAAGAAAAGTAAGTAACAATACAGGAGTTAAATTAAAATGCAAGATAACAGTACAAGAGATTTCCAAAAGTAGTATCTGATTAATTACTAAATGAGCGGCATTGATAGGGGTTGCAGCTAATTCTGAGGAAGAATGTCATAAAGGACTGAAACATGGGAAGGCTTTGCAGACAAACTGGGGCTGGACAGTTTGTAGGACAGCTGGGATGTAGATGGGAGAGAAGGGTGGAGAGGGAATTTCAGGAAGGGGCAGCCATAAGACCAAAGGCACAGAGGTGAGACCAAAAGCAAGCAGTGTTCAAGGGTCAGGGAGGGCTTAGTGTAGCTGGATGCACAGTTCAATTGTTTTGGATTAAAAAGGGCCTTAAGGACCAGGTGTGGTGGCTCATGCCTGTAATCCCAACACTTTGGGAGGCCAAAGCGGGCAGATCATTTGAGGTCAGGAGTTTGAGACCAGCCTGACTAATATGGTAAAACCTCGTCTCTACTAAAAATACACAAATTAGCCCAGTGGAGTGGTGGGCACCTGTAATCCCAGCTACTTGGGAGGCCGAGGCAGGAGAATCACTTGAACCCAGGACAGGAGGCGGAAGTTGCAGTGAGCTGAGATCGCAACATTGCACTCCAGCCTGGGTGACAGAGCAGCACTCCATCTCAAAAAAAAAAAAAAAAGAGCCTTAAATGCTCAAGTTTAGAACTTATCCTTTTGGAAATGGGGGGTGAGGGAAACAACACATATACTTACAGTAAATATACAAAAGACTTAGCTAATCAAGAGAAAATATTCAAGTCTCATCTTCAAGACATTTACTTGTGGATTAGGACCCTCTCTACTTCCAAAGAGGATTTGAAATCGTGTCTTCAGGGTTGTCAATTCCAAAGGAATAGCTCTGGGTCATTTAGATTTGGGTAGAGACTTTTGAGTCCCTCTATAATCCCAAATTATAATTAGCACAAAGGTAAACTAATAAATTCCCTGACAGGCAGGCAGGAAAAATGCTCCCAAAAGACAAGTATCTTTACAAATGACAGAATATTTATTAACAATACCTTTAAAAAAGATTACATATGCTAGATCACTGGTAAATATCATTTACACTGGGGTTGGGAACTCCCTGGGTGTCATTTTTTTTCATTCATTTTATTATTTTGTTGATTTTTTTGCATGTGATTTTAAATTTTATTTTATTTTAACATAGAAGTAACCATATCAAACTAAGAAAGGAACACAGCTTGAAATACTGACAATATATTTTTTTTTCCGGTTACCACCCTAGTTTTTACACAAATGGAATCCTGATTATGACTTTATTGGATAAATAAGAAGGTTGAAAAGTTATATTATTTGTAAGCAAAAATGACAAATTACAGCAAATTTGAGTTCTCTGAGAAAGAAGAAAAGGTGGCAGCATGTTTACATGAGAAAATGTTTATAGAAAATTTCATTGCCTTTTATGTCACTGTTCCACTAGCGTTTGCTTACAAAACCTTTCCCATTGTAACAAATAGTTCTTTTCATAAGAATACAGTTTTGTTGATATTGTCATTTTCCAATGTGTAATTTTAAGACTTAGAAGGTAAAGTATATAAAGCAACTAGGCTACCTATTGCAAAACAGAATCATCAAGAAACCATACAATTGTACTAAAGGTCTTTTATAGAGTCATATTAAAAATTCTTGCAGCAACTATTTGTTGAAATAGGAGAAATCTTCCAAACTCCATATGTAATTTTGATTCAAAAGAAGGGCTCTATTATTACAGAGATACACATATATAAGAAATTTTGTAAAGAAATTACTAATCCATTGACAGAGAATTACTTTTTTTTTAAAATTTACATTCAAAATAGATACAGTTAAAGATAATAAAATTATCTTTTATCCTTTGAAAGACTTGGGTGACTATAGTAACTTTTGGTCTATGTTACTACAGGATATATGTTACTTCAAATTTAATGTCTAAGATAATGCTACTACAAAGACAATGCTAACTTAGTTGAGTGAAAAGAAAATCTTACTGTACAATGCTAAATTCAGGGATGGGAATATTGCACAAGGTGCCTCTTGGGCAGTAAATTTAGCTTTTGAGATTGCAGCCATTCCTGAAACCATCTCAAGTTGTATTGAACAACAAAATTCACAACGGCATGGGAAAACATATTGTACATGTCAAAAGGACTTGATTCAATGCATTAACCACTAGAAGAGTAATTTGCATACAGCAGCCTCGAGTTATAGACCAAGTCTTCAGCTGTTCTGCCACGAGATCCTTGTAAAACTGTACAACTAATTTGCAATTTATTTACCAAGATGAGTTTCAAACTCTGTCTTTAAAGGAAACATTTTCAAATTATAATTGCATGATTGTGTTGTCCATAGCATTTTACAGCTGAGGAAAAAAAGTAATATCTACATTATATGTTAACTTTAAAAAATTCTATAAAACACTAAATATATAATAAAAAATATGCATATAAGGACATATGTAAACTGCTTTGGTAACATCATATTACAGATGTCTTCAGTGCATTGCAGAGTTTCCAAAGAAACTTCAGACAAAGCTAGATTTGCTTTGAGGAAGTACTGTATAATGCCATTCCTAAAGAAGCAAAAAACATTTTTATTCCAGTAATAAGATGTACTTGAACAACAATATTACTTAGTACTGGGTGTCTTCAAAACAACTAGCTAAATGTTGCTTATATTATAAACAGCAAGTCCTTTAGATAACTTTTGTCATAAACTGGACCTAGCTGTGAGGGAAATCATTATCGTACTGATGGCTGACAGCGTACATGCATTCGAAGTGGAAGCCCCGGATCCTCTTGCGTAGGCATCTGAAAAGAGAGAAAAAATTCACTCAAAACAGCCCCATCCTAGTTTCAAAGGGAAGAGCGGCCACCGGGCTTTTTGAAACAGCAGAACTGCGTGGATTCTACTGGAAATGATGATCAAGATCTTAATGGCTTTTAAATATCAGTTCTACGACTACCTAGCTATGAACCTGCGAGTAGGGTAGAGGACAGCCCTGTACCTCTGTCAAAGCATTTGTAAAATAAGGATGTTCCCATCTAATGTGACAAGAAACTTCGATATTACTAGTAACAGTACTGACAGATACCATGCCACGTCAATGATGCAACAAAATGAAAATTGCTACTCCCTTTTGAACTCTATGAAAATTGCTACTCCCTTTTGAACTCTATCTTTGTGCTGGGCACAGATGAATATGACACTTAAATCTTGCAAAAACTGGACGAAGGCCAGGTATTATTATTACCTCACTTAACAGATGCAGTAATTTGTGCCCAGATCACCCAGCTAGTAAATGGCTGAACTGGGGTTCAAACCCATGTCTGTTTAAATCTACCCCTTTTCTCCAAACAAAATAGCCTCAATCCTTTTTACATTTTCTTATGGGTCTTACATTTTCCTAGTAAGAAGCTATCAACTGTCATTCGGGGGTTCTTCAATCTTGTAAGATCTCTTTGACCAACCTAACGAAAAATTCCTTGAAACAGATCATGTTTGGCTCACAGTCACTTCCTTGTTACCTAATAATTACACCAATATAGTTGCTTAATATATGTTTTTGTAATGAATAAAACCAGGAATCATCAGTCTACCTAAAAATACCAATCCCTGCAATGATAAGAAAGCATGAAGTACAAAGTCAGATTTTTAATGAAGTGAGATAAATAAACCCCAGTCTTGTATTTTCATGGCCTTGAGATTACTTCCACATCTCACCAAAAATCTGGCTCCCTTTCAACAGAAGTTAGAGGCTTTGTTTGAAGAAGTGTAGAATCCAATTGTCCCTGCTTTTAAGACAAAAATGCCTTTTGTGTTTGTATGCAAAAAAAAAAAAAAAAAAAAATGCAGTAAATATAAACTCCATTGAGAAACACTGGCATATCACCCCTTAGCAGAGGGATGTTACGTGACTAAAAGTCAGGATGGTGGTGAGGATTTTGTCCATAATTTAAAATATCATCTCTTTACCGATGTCTTGAACATTTACATCTCCAGCATTCAATGCTCCCCTAATCTCCAGAATGCTAAATCTGAAAGCCTGTGAAAATCTACACTTAGACATCTAACCGCAGTCTTTCGTTTCTTATTGCTGTAAAATATACATAACAAAATTAGCATTTTAACTCATTTAAAATGTACAATTCAGTGGTACTAAGTATACTCCAATGTTGTGCAATCAGCACCACTCTCAAGCGCCTCAACCTTTTTGTCACCCCAAACGAAGACCCAGTACCTAAGCCCCCATTCCCCACTGACCAGCCACTGCCAATCACTAGCCTCACTCTGTCTCCATGGATCTATTTTTTTTTTCTTTAAATAAATGAGATCACACACAACAACAAAAAATAATATGCTGCTAAGATATTTACAAACATGGTATTTGTAAAAACAGAATTGAATGTATTTGCTCAAAAAGAATATGCTATTCTCACATGCTATTCAACAGTATTTGAAAGTGAAGATAATCTTGACTATAGAGAGACATATACATTGATGCACATGTTACATATACCCATTCAAAATAAATAGTAAATTCAAAATATTTCCAAGACATTGAACTGCATATACTGTTTCACTGGAGAAAAAATGCTACAGCATACTTAACAATGCTTTTCCTTCTTCCTTCTCACTGAGTCATGCTTTTAACTTTCTAAACTGTAATTCTGGGGTTACATAGATGCATAGAAAAATAAACGGGTTGACATGGGAAAACCTTAGTGACTGATTCGTGTCTGCTTTAATCTGATTTTTGATTAGCAACTGAGTAGATCAGTCAACACGGGCAAACTGATTTTTGCATGAAACTGCCTACGGCCAGCAAACATCTGGAGAAGGGGGGTAGTGTCCTCCATTTTATTTTAAGTCTTCTTTGCAGGCTGAATGTCTTTCAAGCCCTTACTCAATCTGGAAGGCTGATAAGATAAGACAGGCAGGAGAAAAGGGAGAAAAAAAGGCATTCTCACTTGATATCTTTGGAATTCGAATTTGTTCACTGCTGCTGCCATCTCCTCCGTCACTGAATGGCTTAATTTCTATTATATAATCTTCATCGAAAGGCAAAGAAAGCTCCACTGATGTTTTATTTGTTTCAATGACAGATGTGCTGCTTTGTCTGTTCCATCTGTACAAGACCTGCCAATACAGAAAGAACAGGTGTCACCTGCCGTCTTCACAAAGGCTCCAAAGATGGAGCATTCATTTGTTTTCACCTCTGGGCACCAGCAAAATGCAGGGAATGTAGACGTTGTCTGGCTGCCCACTTGCATTTGGAAGGCTCATTTGTGGTGAGGGCCATGACTGCAGCTACCATTTTATTCCGAGGAAGGAGCTGAAAGGATATTACAATAGGGGCGTCAGCAACATGATTCTACCTACTGCCTAGCCTCTCGGAGGCTCAGCAGATACACCTGGGAAAATGGAAAAAATGAGTAGCTCCTTAAGGATGTACAGTGCTCTGTTATACATCAGGGGCTTTGGCATCAGAATAAACTTGGCCACTGGGGGATCACAGGCCACTTCACCTTTTTGAGCCTTACTTCAGTCATCTGTAAAATGGGGACAATAATACCCACTCTTCTGGAGTGTGTTTTCAAGATTGCACAAGGAGGCTGGGAGCAGTGGCCCACGCCTATAATCTCAGCACTTTGGGAGGCCAAGGTGGATGGCTCACTTGAGGCCAGGAGTTCGAGACCAGCCTGGCCAACATGGCGAAACCCTGTCTCTACAAAAAATACAAAAATTAGCCAGACGTGGTGGCACACACCTATAATCTCAGCTACTCTGGAGGCTAAGGCAGGAGAATTGCTTGCACTGGGAGGCGGAGGTTGCAGTGAGCCGAGATCACGCCATTGCACTCCAGCCTGGGTGACAGAGCAAGACTCAAAAAAAAAAGATTGCACAAGGTTTGAATCTGGTGCGGGCCTAGCTTAGAGGAAGCATGTAAAAAATAGTATCTCTGAAGGCTTAAAGATAATCAGACAACATACATGGCAAAGGTTAGAGCACAAGCCAGGCACAGTAAATTATGATCATGACTCTTAGAGACAGGACATTTCAGCACAGGGAGAAGATACCTGAAAGGCAACAGTAGTAACCTCCCATTCCTTCCCTCTGGAACCCCATTTTGTGGGGCTAGGTAACAAAAAGGCAACCATTGTCACCTTGGACATATCTGAAGCTTGCAACAGTCCTGTTTTCATCTTGGGTTCTGAGTCTGGAGTGGGATTCATTTGATGAGGTGGCCAACTAGCCTCCTAAAAACACATTCACCTACCTGGGATTGCCTGCTGTGACTGGC
This sequence comes from Colobus angolensis palliatus, assembly GCF_000951035.1. Lineage (NCBI taxonomy): Eukaryota > Metazoa > Chordata > Mammalia > Primates > Cercopithecidae > Colobus > Colobus angolensis. Next base: position 6,333,548 of record NW_012114711.1, on the reverse strand, counting down.
ATGGACTCCAATCAGGAACAAAATATACAGGTCTGAGAAAGTGTGCCTTTACCTATAGAACCACTAAAGCTCATCCTCTGCAGTTTCCCCTGACAATTAAAAAGATAGGGTTGGATGAGGTCAGTGGCTTTTGGTCCTGGCTGCATGTTAGAACCATTGGGGTGCTTGTAAAACACTTATGCTATAGCTCAGTGGTTTTCAACAGGGTGGGAGGGGCAGGGGAGCAATTTTGCCTCACAGGGAGGTATCTGGCCATGTCTGTAGACATGTTTGTCTAAACAGGTCCTGTTGTTGTAGTGGACAGAGAGACCAGGGATGCTGCTGAACAGTCTACAATGCCCAGGGCAGCCTCACAACAAAGAACTCTCTAGCTCAAAGTGTTGACTGTGAGGAGGTCAGAAACCCCTCCAGTTCCACTCTAGCCTGCCTAAGACTGCACAGAGGTGGGACCCAGGCTGTAGGTTTTTTTTTTAAGATCAGCAGGTGATGTTACTGTGGGATAGGCATCATGGATTAGATGAATTCGATGAGTAGTTCTCAAATTCAAGCATGATCAGAATCACCTGGAGAACATGTTTGAGCACAGATTGCTGGGCCCCATTCCTGGAGTTTGTGATTACTTCTGAGATGGGACCTGAAAATCTGCATTTCTGACAAGTTCCCAGCTAATGCCAGTGCTGCTGGTCCAAGGATCATGTGTTGAGAAGCAAGAGATTAGCTCATCCTTCCCTAAGATCCCTTGTAAATTCTGATCTGTGGAGGCTAGAGACATAAGGTCACTGTCGTGTCTCAAGACAAAACCAGACACAAGTGAAATTTGTAAAATTGCCTTAGAATGGTTTCGAACCCATCTGTTCCCTGGCATTTCATCACCTTAATTTATGTCTCTCTAATACAAGGTGGAAAACACAATTTCCTTAAGGTAGAAAGATTCATAAGCGTCCCCTTCTTCTCCGCAGCATCAGTTGTATCAGACCCAGCATCCCTTTGCTAATGATTAGGCACAAATAAATCCTCGGGCACATTCAGGAGTGTCAAAGCTTCTCATCACAGCCCTCCAGGAGAATGGGCTGGCTGATGGGATGCAAGGTCACATCTGGCTTTGAGGAATAAATTGCTGCTTTGATTTACCTCTGGTCCTTGTGAGAGCTCAGAAGATTCAGCTTGTTTCAAATATAAATCCAAAAGAAACACTTCCAGGAAAAAGCAGCCCTTTTATCAGCACTGCTTATCATCTTGCAATATTAGGGACTGCAGCAGAACCCAAATAAAGCCCTGTAAAACCTTTATTTATACCAAATACTTTGTTGAGCTGATTGACTTGAAGGCTGTGCTTGCATTTGATATAATCTAGGGTGGAAGACAAGGGGAAAGAATGGATTTGTGGGAATAATGATAATAGCAGCAAATATTATAGACTACTTCCATTATCGAATGTCTGAACACTGTATGTTCTAAATCAGGGGTGTCCAATCTTTTGGCTTCCCTAGGCCACATTGGAAGAAGAAAAATTGTCTTGGGCCACACATAAAATACGCTAACACTAATGATAGCTGATGAGCTTTACAAAAATTGCAAAAAATCTTATGTTTTAAGAAAGTTTATGACTTTGTGTTAGGCTACATTCAAAGCCATCCTGGGTCACATGCAGCCTGTGGGCAGTGGGCTGGACAAGCTTGTTCTAAACACTTACATGGATAACCTCTTAAGGAAGGCCATGTTATTATTATGATTTCAAAGATGAGAACCTGAGACCTGGAGAAGTTAAGCAATTGCCCCAGGTCCCACGACTGGTGGATCCTACATTCAAACCTAGGCAGTCTGTGCTCCAGAGCCTGGATTTTTTTTTTTTTTTTTTTTTTCAGAATTGAGACAGATTGCCCAGGCTGGAGTGCAAAGGTGTGACCTCAGCTCACTACAACCTCCACCTCTCGGGTTCAAGTGATTCTCCTGCCTCAGCCTCCCAAGCAGCTAACGTTACAGGCATGTGTCACCATGCCCTGCTAATTTTGTATTTTTAGTAGAGATGGGGTTTCACCATGTTTGCCAGGCTGGTCTTGAACCCCTGACCTCAGGTGAGCTGCCTGCCTCAGTCTCCCAAAGTGCTGGGATTACAGGCGTGAGCCACCGTGCCTGGCTTCAGAGCCTGGATTTTTAACTAAGACTAGCTTGGCTACCATCTGTAGGGCTCTGGACAGATTGCTTTCCCTCTCTGGCATCTGTCTTGGGGAACGCAAACCAAGGGAATTAGACAGTAAAAAACTAGTGGCCCATGGGTCATACTCAGTCTGCATATATTATTTTTTTGGCCGTCATGGTGTTAATTTTTTTTTTTGAGTTAGATGTGACCATTTCAAAACAAAGAAATTATACATTAAACATTTGTGGGTTCTACTGAACAACTGGAAGATATGGCCACACTGATCGCTGTGCTTTGGATGCTTGTCCTCTCCGAAACTCACGTTGAAATTTGCGATTTTAACAGTATTAACAGGTGAACCTTTAAGAGATAATTAGGCCATGAGGTGATTAGGCTCACCCTCACAGATGGAATTAGTACTGTTATAAAAGGGCGAGTCGGCTCTCTATTCTCCTCCCTTCTCCCTTCTTCCTCACTCTCCCTCCCAGCACTAGGTGTCAATAAACTTATGTTCATATTAATCGCCCAGTCTCAGGTATTCTGCTCCTAAGACTCTACAAAAGTGTGATCCAGAATAAGAGAGACTAAGCCAGTGGTCTATATTCCTGTCTGGCAACAACTGGCTGGAGTTGAGAAGTCTCATTCTGAATAAACACAAACTGCAGCTGGTCATAGTCCCAACACTTCCAATGTTGCTACACCGTCATATGCCTACCTCAGGACCTTTGCACCTCCTTTTTTTTTTTTTTTTTGCAGTACTTGGGACATTCTCAGAGAGCTGCCAAGGCCCAAATGAAATCACACCACTTGAAAGTGGCTCCTTAGTCTTTATATAAAATAATAAATTTCTCCTGTCTACTCCATGGCTTTCTCTATTCCCCTCACTCTGGCTTCTCTTTCTCTGTAGTACTTTGTTATCACTTACTATATTTATTGCTGGCAGGCAGAAGAACCAACTGGCTAAATGTAGAACTCAGGATCCATACTGCTGTATTCAGATCCCAGCTCTTCAACATACCAGCTATATGAAAGGCAAGTTACTAAACTCTGTGTCATAGCTCTTTATCTGTAAAACTAGGGATAATAACTGCACCTACCTTCATGGGTTATTAAAAAGTTAAGATGAGGCCGGGCATGGTGGCTCACACCTATAATCCCAGCACTTTGGGAGGCTGAGGCAGGCAGATCACCTGAGGTCAGGAGTTCAAGACCAGCCTGACCAACATGGTGAAACCCCATCTCTACTAAAAATACAAAAACTCGCCAGGCGTGGTGGTGGGCACCTGTAGTCCCAGCTACTTGGGAGGCTGAGGCAGGAGAATTGCTTGAACCTGGGAGGTGAAGGTTGTAGTGAGCCGGGATCATACCACTACATCCACCCTGGGTAACAGAGGGAGACTCTGTCTTAAATAAAATAAAACAAAATATAAAGTTAAGATGAATCGGAACGGTGCTTACTATATGTATTAGTAGTAGTTTCTGAATCGACTGAACATAACTCATTTATGTTATCTGCCTGGCTCTGTAGGTAGTTTAATTTGTATACTAAAATCAGATGCTCTACTTTAGCTCTAATGTCATAAAGTAGCTTAAGGATTTGTGTTGGCAAAATATTTGGGGCCTCAAACTTTCTAAAGTCAGCTTCTTGTTGAGACCGTCTACCCAAGCTGAGATCTAAAGAATCCAGACAACTTAGTGAAGATGGGAAAATAAACCCACACCCCAACACCTTCAGTATTTGAGAGGAAAACTTAACTTTGGAAAGGGTCAGTCTGAGATAAACAATAGCCATATTTAATAGGTCAAATTCTCTAGCAAAGGTCAACTCTTCCATTGCAATCAGATTCACTTTTTATTCAGCCTCTAATACTACCCTAAAAGTGACACTAGGGAGTTTCCTGAGATGTCATGGGAGGTGAGATATCACGGGAGGTACACACACACACACACACACACAGAGAGAGAGAGAGAGAGAGAGAAAGAAAGAAAGCAGGAGAGAGAGTTGTTCATTGGTACCTTGGTAATTCAGGGAACTGGCTTCAGGACCTCCCTAAAATACCAAATCTGTGGATACTCAAGTCCTGTATATACAATGGTATAGGATTTGTGTATAACCTTAGCATATTCTCCTATATACTTTAAATCAACTCTAGATTACTCATAATACCTAACATAATGTAAATGGTATGTAAATAGTTGTTATACTGTATTGTTTTTAAAATCTGCATCATTTTCATTGTATTATTTTTTGTGTTTTTTTCCCCCGAATATTTTTGATCCACAGTTGATTGAATCTGAGAATATGGAACCTGTGGATACAGAGAGCTAATGCTTTAAATTATTTATCTCTAAACATTCACATGTATATGTAGCAATCAAAATGTATAGCCAGTTACAGTGACATTCCTTGGGGTGTAGCTGAGGAGGTGGAGGGTATCTGGCTCCTCCAGTACCATCCCTAAAAAGAAGGGGGAGTGATTGAGCTGGAAATTAAGCAGAACTCAGAAAGTGTCCTTTCCTACCATCTGGTCTAACCCTGTTACCCACTCTCTTCTCCACGGCCAACACATGTGGTTTCTGTAGCATTTCACACACTTGACACACATCCATCACTTCTGTCCCTTAGAAGAAAAATTCTCAACATGGAGGCGCCACTAATATTTAGATATAGTCTGGATCTAGAAAATACAATGAACCAACATAAAAAATCGCATTTGGAAAAAAAGTGTCAATCCATGGTTCAAATAGGTTACATCACCTGGTCTGCTGCACAGATCTGAAATGGTTCCAAGCTCTCTAGTTTTAATTTGTTCCAATATTTTACTTTATTCTTTTTTTTTTTTGAGACGGAGTCTTGCTCTGTTGTCAGGCGGGAGTGCAGTCGCTCAATCTCAGCTCACTGCAGCCTCTGCCTCCTGAGTCCAAGTGATTCTCCTGCCTCAGCCTCCCAAGTAGCTGGGACTACAGGTGCCCATCACCACACCCAACTAATTTTTGTATTTTTAGTAGAGGCAGGGTTTCACCATGTTGGCCAGGATGGTCTCCTACTCCTGACCTCAGGTGATCCACCCGTCTTGGTCTCCCAAAGTGTTGGGATTACAGGTGTGAGCCCCAGTGCCCAGCCTATTTTATTCTTATAAAAAAAGGTCGTTTACCCAAGTCCTACACTAAGCCCAGCAGATCTTTCCCGGAAGGTGAGATGCCCTTGTGTTTGTCTTGACCTGCTTTATTCTCATCACATACCCTGCTTGATTCTATACTGTTCAAATGAATCTTCTAGATGTCTGCAAAAGTGTTGAGAAAATAAGTGTCAGAAGGACCTTTTTGGAAAGATGCTACCAACGCAAGGCCATATGAGAGTTTCTGAGAGGGAGCATGAGCATAAATAAGTGGCAACTAAATAATAATCATTACTCAATTTTTCTTCTAAAAATGGCTATAATCTTTTAGACACAGTTCATGAAGCAAACATCAGCTTGCATATTGATCCCTGCCCTTGAGAAAGCTGAAGGCACTCCAAGTCACTACACTCAACAGACTTCAGTTTTCCTATCGGTAAAGTGGTGGGAAAAAAAAGATTATCTAGGTTTGCTTCTTGCTCAGCTAACATTTGCCTGGTTGCCTGAAATAGCTTAGGTAGCTCCTGGCCTATTCGTTTTCTTTCAGCAGTAACCTGAAAAGGAACTTCAAATCTAGTTACAAGTTCACCCATGGAACATGTGTAATTCCCAGGGATTCCTTAAGCTTTCTACATTTTTATTGTGCTTTGTCTCCCTGTTCTATGGGTGTACCTGGAAGGAAATTTTTTTTCTCTCTTTTTTTTTCACTCTCTCCCTTGTTTTGGTGAAATCAATTCTGTCCACATCACATCTGCTTTTTTTTCATGGTTCTGTCTCTCTCTCTCTGTCTTTTTTCTTGAGACAGTCTTGCTCTCTTGCCCAGGCTGGAGTATAGCCATGAGATCTCAGCTCACTGCAAGCTCTGCCTCCAGATTCCAGCGATTCTCATGTCTCAGCCTCCCGAGTGGCTGGGACTACAGGTGCACCACCACACCTGGCTAGTTTTTGTATTTTTTTTTGGTAGAGATGGGGTTTCACCATGTTGGCCAGGCCTGACCTCCAGTTATCTGCCCACCTCAGCCTCCCAAAATGCTAGGATTACAGGCATGAGCCACTGCGCCTGATCTTCATTCTTGCCTTCTTTCTTTTCTTTTTAGTCTTCTCTTCCCTCATTCATCTTCCAACCTATCCCACCTCATATCTCTTTTGTCATAGATAAAACTGATCAAATAAACTCTTTTATATTATTTTACACTAAGAGGTTAATAATTTAGTTCAGGACATGAAATCTCCATTCTAATACAACTATAGTGAACACATCTTTGGCTGGAAAAATAATAGTGACAATTCAGGCACTGTCCTCGGGAAGCCCCCGGTCTGGGGATTCACAGCAAGTCAGTTAATTACAATTACCCAAGAGGACGGAAAGTATTATATTATAAAAAATCTTGCAAGTAGGCCAGGTGTGGTGGTTCATGCCTGTAATCCCAGCACTTTGGGAGGCCAAGGAGGACAGATCACTTGAGGCCAGGAGTTCGAGAGCAGTCTGGCCAACATGGTGAAACCCCCTATCTACTAAAAATGCAAAAATCAGATGGGCGTGGTGGTGCACAACTGTATTCCTAATGATTTGGGATGCTAAGCCAGGAGAATCACTTGAACCTGGGAGGTGGAGGTTGCAGGGAACCGAGATGGTGCCATTGGACTCCAGCCTGGGTGACAGAGAGAGACTCTGTCTCAAAAAAAAAAAAAAAAAAGAATCTTGCAAATGAAGGGATCTCTGCTCATCAGGGAAGGCTTCTAAGCTAAAACTGAAAGCTGAGTGGCTGATTAGGGATATAGGGGATATGCAAAAGGTCAGAGAAAAATGAAGACACTAGAAGTTTCTCTTTTAATAAAAAAGTAAATGCAGTTCCAAAGAGTTTAAGTGATTTACCTTAAGTCACATAGCCAATAGAGGACCCCAAACAGGGTTTCCTATCTCTTTTTTTATTTTTACAGTTTAGACAGGTCTAGCTCTGTCTCTCAGGTTGGAGTGCAGTGGCATGATCATAACTCACTGCAGCCTTGATCTCCTGGGCTCCACTGATCCTCCCCGCTCTGCCTCCAGAGTGGCTGAGACCACAGGCACACACTACCATGCTCAGACTCCTATCTCTTTCTGCTGTATATTATATGACCCTCCTAGAAAGGTTCAGTTTTAGAAAAGGACCCAGTGACAGTTCTGTAGATGAGTTCTTAGGGAGTGTTTCTCTACTAGTGGAATACAAGTCACTGTGCCATGTGGATGAAGGAAAAGTAGTCCATGACAGGGAGGGTCTTCCAAGTCCTTCTCTCGTCACATTATCCAAGGCTTTGCCACCTTCTATGTCAAATCCCAATTCCAGCTCTGGCTTTGCCTACTACTTTCTGATGATGCTAGGTTCTTTACCTAGTGCCTGACAGCACTACGTATGTCCTACTCTCAACATCTCTGTGCAAAAATGTGGCAAGCCAGCAGCCTGCAGGCTTAGTTCAGACGGCATAGCAATTTTACGTGTCTGCATTCCATTGCCTCAAGTGTTGTTTCAAAGCAAAACTAAACAAAATTAGAAGTGTTGCCAACATTTTACAATTGGAAGATTTTACATAACAATCTTTTTTGCTGCCATCTTTGAAACATTGGCATGTTTAGGGCATTGTGCTCACTTTTTCACAAGGCAACAGAGGCAGGAAGTTAGTAGCAGCTGGTATGCTTTGACAGCAGCACTCTCTAGTTAGCTACCGCTCCCGCCCTGCATGCTTCTGCCATTTATATTATCTAGTAGGCATGCCTTTGCCATCCTTTCATTTGTTTTGTGGTAGATAAAAGACCATTTCACAAGATTCCGGAAAATGTTGACTTCCAAGGTCTTCTGCCTGAAAACATTTCAAAATCTTAGGTTTGGTTTTATAAGCTTCCATTTTATTTATTTCTTTTTATTTAGAGACAGGGTCTCACTACATTGCCCAGGCTGGACTCCAACTTCTGGGCTCAAACAATTCACCTGCCTTGTCCTCCCAAGTAGCTTACACTACTACAGGCACATGCAACCAGTCCCAGGTTTATACTCTTTCTTTTGTAATGAAAACTGGGACTTGCAAAATTGCAACAACCATTTTTCTTTTGAAGAATTAATACAAACCCACTGGAGTTCAAGAACATTGTCAGCATCACCCAATGACTGTGGTTTCGCAAACGCTTTTTAAAAGTCATTTACTCATAACATTCTAGGACTGAATGGGAACAAAATGCGATATAATTAAATGCTCACACTGTATTTCCCTTTCTGACCTTTCTTTAGGTGGTGATGCAGGTAATGCTTGATTATTTCCAGTGATGGGGAACCCTCTGAGGGTTCATTTTTTTTTACAAGGTTTGACTACTAGAAGGCAAAACAGAGCCAAAATTTATCTCCATGTAGCCTTCACCCATTGACCATAGTTTTGTTCCTTGGAAACTTGAGGGAAGATTCTACTTGTCATCTCGTATAGTAGCCCTTCAGATATGTGAAGTGGTTATCATGCTTCTGAGGCTTTTTAACCCAGCGGTATATCCTCAGTTCATTCACTGTTCAGATGTTTTGAGCCAGCCTCCTGGTCAGTCTTCTCAATGCATGTTCTCAATGCAGTTACAGTCCTCTCAGTGCAGTCTTCTCAGTGCAGTCACAGTCTTCTCAATGCAGTCACAGTCTTCACAATGCATGCTCTGGTTTGCATGCATTTGGTTTACATCAGTTCCTTCCCTCTCTGCACATGCATGCTGCTTCTCATAACAAGACGTAGAATCCATTTTCCCTGCCTTTTAATCTGAGCTGCCCTCACAGTAGCCAGTTTCATCCTTAGCTTTTAAAAGGGCTGGCAGCTTCTGCTTTCTTCCTCTTGAAGCTGACAACTATGTAAGAAGTCTGACTACTCTGAGGTCACTATACTGTGAGGAAGCCCAAGTTATCCGTGGGGAGAGACCTCATAGGGAGCATGATCACTGGCCAACCTCAGCTTTCCCACCTATCCCACCTAAGAAGCCAAAAGTGTGTGAAGAAGCATCTTAGTTATTCCAGCCCTAAAATCTTTCCATTCTGGCCCTATCCACATTGCAAAGTCATAAAAAATGATACATTGTTGCTGTTTTAGCCCCTAGCTTCCCTTGGTTTGTTAGGTAGCAACAGGTAGCTGGAAACCTTGCAAGATATTTATAACCCCTTTTAATTGCTGCAACAAGGCTACAGACATGTTCTTTTCATTTTCTCATTAAAGACAGGCCAACATTTATGGGGTCAGGCAAACATTTTCTCCAATTTTGCTGCTTTTTCTCTCTTTTTTCTTTTTCTTTATATAACTCTTTTGACTATAGAAACATATGAACAAAAATGATTAATCAGGAGGCTACTAAGTTGACTAAAAAAAAAATACAACTGAGACAGGAGCAAAACAAAGCTGACAGTAGAAATGTTTAAAAAGTGGTTCTTCAGGGTATTTTTGGAGACCCAAACACAGGGTCTTTACCCATTTCTGATTGATGCTGCCTGAACCTAAAGTTAAGGTGATTGTCTAAATCCTGACCAATTGCCGTAGACTACAACTCAGATCAAACCATGCTGGAGGCAGTGATTCCTACAGGGTAGCAGAGCATCACCAGGGAAACTGACAATGCAGACAACTGTATGATTCATGGAGGAGACTGCCCCGACTCACAGCAGGATTAGGTGCCTCTGCAAAAAAGAAATTACCTACTTTGTATCCTTTTACTTCTGACTCATTATCCAGGGCCTTCACTTGATCCCAATTCAGGATAATTTTGGAGTCTGATGAATTCCATATGATGTTTCCAGGGGGTTGACTTGGTGCTATAAAAAAATTAAGATATACGAAGTCACAGATTATTAAGTCTCAATGGATTCTGAGCAATATCTCCTTACTGGAATTCGAGAGTGGAGGCAATTTAATGGGCTATTGCACTAATATGTGTCTTCAAGGTCACTAAAATCTGATGAGATACAGCATTGCAAATGGAAAAAGATTCAGTTGGTCGCCTAACATTTATAGCTAAAAGAAGTAGCCCTTCCCAGTAAGGAGAAAAACATTTCTCTTTCTGTCCTCCAGAGCAATGAATTTTGCATGGTATACGGAAAGATTCACTTAAAATGCTGAGGGAAATTTGAATCCACTTGCTACTAATTAGTATGCAAATGACCATTGGGAGGTGGGGATAAGGAATAAACTTGGGATATGTGTGATGAGTCCCCAAAATATTTCTGAGCAAATCTGTTCTTACGTGGCTTTCGGGTTGTCACATTGACTGTTGCACTAGAGGGGCCTGTCCCAGCAGAATTATATGCCTTGACAGCTAAGTGATACAGTGCACTGCCTTTTAAGTTCGTGATTTTTGTTGATGTCTGATTTCCAACTGTTCGTATTTTTCTAGCATTTTCTTCTTTGTCTTCATGTCTCCAATATTTAACCTAAGAAAATAAACAGAAAGACCTTGGAAACCATACCCAATGGGGATATTTCCAATGTTATCAGGTGATTTTGTATGCAGATTCTTATGATGGAGTTAGTTTTCTATACCACATCATGAGCAGAGCTATCAGGACAAAGGACTTCATATATCCTGAGAAATTATCCACTGTAAGAAGGGTTCCTTTTTTGTACTCAGCTTCCTAGTGAGATGGTAGATTGATACAACCCTCGTTCATTATTGGGCATTATCAGAAGTCAAAGCTCATTTTGCCAACCATCCCATAAATGCTTAGATTTGCATATACTTCGAAAAATACCTCTGGAATATAACACAGACAAAGGGTAGTCTCACAGCTGAGTAATTCAATGCTTCCATCAATGTTCAGCCGGAAGCCAGGCCTAAAACTAATGCCTCTAAGTGGGAATGTGGGTCATTTCCTATAAGAATGTGACTTGGAGGACTCATCAAGGGGTACAAATTCTCTTTCAGACCCAAGGCACATATGTCTTGCCTACCTCATAACCTTGTATTCGTCCTCTATTCTTCTCCAGTGGCGAGGCCCAGAAAACTTCAATATCTGTGGCAGAAAGACTTCTGGCAAAGATACTGGCTGGTGGTTTGGTGGGTTCTGTAGATGAATATGGAGACAGTTATTACTCTATCAGCTATATTAGGACAGGATTGTAGGTACTAGCATTATAAGGTAAAAAAATTCATGGTTATAGAATCGTCCTTAATGACTGTAAGCCAAACCCTTATTTTGCAGAGGAGCAGTGATTGACAGCTGGAGTTGGTGGTAGTGAATATTTGTCCAGTGTTTGGGTTTTGAATTTAGGTGTGGGTAGAAGAGAAGAACCACTTAAGTTTAAGCACCAAGTTTTCATAACCAGCAATTCCCTTAACACAGATCCTTCTCAATTAGCATCTCACAAATGTTATTGCTTATGACATGGCTAAACTGCTTTTCTTTTTCTTTTTTGAAATAGGGTCTCACTCTGTCACCTAGGTTGGAATGCAGTGGCATAGTCATGGCTCACTGCAGCCTGACCTCCTGAGCTCAAGCCATCCTCCCACCTCAGCCTCCCAAGTAGCTGGGACCACATGCATGTGTGCCAACACGCTTGGCTATTTTTTTTTTTTTGGTAAAGACTGGGATCTTGCTATGTTGCCTAGGCTGGTCTCAAACTCCTGGGCTCATGCTATCCTCCCACATCCCCCTCCCAAAGTGCTGGGATTACAGGCATGAGCCACCGTGCTTGGCCACTAAATTTTGTTTTAAGGAAGACTATTGAAAGAAGAATGTTAACATATACAAATGGTATACACAGCTATGGCAGAAATCTGTCAAAAATAACTGAAATTTGGGAAACAGTCAGTCTAGTCTCTCCTTTGCAACCAAAGATGCTGAGGCCCAGAGAGCATACGTGACTTATCCAAGATCATACACGTTGCAGTGTGAACCTGAAGTGTCACCCAGCTCTCTTGAATATTAGTCATGTCAGCTGACTGTCCTTTTCCCTTTTTCCTCTCATTTTCATAATCCAGAGACATGAACTATTATCTAAGAGAAGTTGAAGCCTATGCAAAGGGCTGAAGCTTGTTTGAATAAATGTAAATCCTTTGGTAATGGTTGGAACATGAAATATGCAGGGAAAGGCATCAGCAGCTGAGTCAGACAGAAAGGCAGCAGCTAGATTATGGAGGGCTACTGAATCTAAGGGGATGATCTCTCTAACTGGGAATAAGTTATTGCATCTTCACTGACTCTAAATCAATGATTCACCTTTCAGATGTTTTAACATGGTCCCATTCTGAGCATCAGCTTTAAAACAACATAGACAAACTCCAATGGTAATGAAGACTGTGTGAGAGGCATCCTGACAGCAGGGATAGCGTGGAAGTGGTAATAATGTGTGAGAAATGTTAAACATAATGATGGTATGGATGACAGTGAGCGTAATCACATTGCTTCATGGCTTACTCTTTTCTTTAATAAGTGAGAATTTTTTTTTTTTTTTGAGACGGAGTTTCACTCTTGTTGCCCAGGCTGGAGTGCAATGGTGCGGTCTCGGCTCACCGCAACCTCCGCCTCCTGGGGTCAAGTGATTCTCCTGTCTCAGCCTCCTGAGTAGCTGGGATTACAGGGATGTGCCACTACAACCGACTAATTTTATATTTTTAGTAGAGATGGGTTTTCTCCATATTGGTCAGGCTGGTCCTGAACTCCCAACCTCAGGTGATTTGCCCGCCTTGGCCTCCCAAAGTGCTGGGATTATAGGCATGAGCCACAAGTACATTATGCTTTATGAAAATACAAGTGGTAAGAAAATGCAAATTATATTCTGATATTCACTTAAAGTCAAAAATAAAATTCTTTCGAAAGTAATGATAACATATAGATAGATAGGAAGATCTTATATGGTACTTGCAATTCTGGACCTTAGCAATGGAATCAATAATGGACAGCCGTGTGTTTTCATGTACAGAGCAGTTGCTATCTTTTTTAGAGATTCATGGTGGACAGTGAACCACAGTTTTTACATTATCCTCTTCTCCAATCAGGTATGCCTTCAATATATATGTACCATGCTAAATTGATTGTACATCCTAAAATTCACATTTTAGAACTGAAGAAATATTAACAGTCAATGATCTAGGCAGCATAAACCATACCTTCTTCTGCAGAATACACCACTGTGGTGGGACTGAAAGGGCCTTCTCCTTTGTTGTTGAAGACACCTACTTTAACCTCAAAGGGAGAGAAGGGGCGCACGCTCTCATTCCTGAACACGTATCTGGAGGCGTCAGCTGAGGCCAGCACTGTCAGCATCCAGATCATTTTACCATAGGGCCGGAAGGCCACCACATAACCAAAGCCTCGACCATTCTGTAATTCCTCAGGGACCGTCTGGGAAAGAAGGGAGATGGTCTTCAGAAATCATAGTAGTTTGATTCCAATGCAAAAATTGTTTTTGTTTCCCTCGTAACATTCTTGTCTACATCCTTCTCCACCCATCTTATTTGGGGTTTTGTTAACAGTCTTTTAAATTTAGGACTTGCAGTCAGTCTGTCTTAAACAGTTATAAGGTCCTGGGCAGGGTTGAAAACGTAATGAAGATCTGCAGTCCAGAGCTTTCTCTTTGATGGGGCAGACCCAGCTCTGAAATGGTTGGAAATGATTGTAAAAATGAAAACACAACTGGACATCGGTCTCCTGAAAAACAGTATTTCCAACACATATCCTCTAATACTAAGCTTCCTCCATTGCCAAATAGACAAAAGATCTCACTGAAGGAAGAAAAACCATCTTGGCTGAAGATCCTACCTCTCAGAGGGAAGAGTTCAGCTGGAGGGATGAGTGATTTCTTTCACTGCTGTGCTCTGGCTAAATGAAAGATTTTAATTTCTGGGGCTGTTTAGAATCTTTCAAAAAAAATGAAGAAACCTTTCTAAAGCTCCCCCCTCTTCTCTCAAAGCCAATTTTTAATAAATTGGTGACTAACTTTCTCCCAGGTTGTTTTAAAAAATACTTCCTAAAAGAGGGCCCCTTCTGGAAGCAAAACCAATTGCCAGGAAATTGTGCTGGTGCACTGACTCTAGTACTGGCAGAAGCTTTAAATCAATTGGCCATGCCGCAATTCAGGAAGAAAAGCAAAACCAGTTTTCTGTGAAACAGCCTTCTTTATTTTTTTTTGTAACTTGTGTTGTCTTCCCTTCATGACTGTTTTTACTGTAATGGATTGAATTAAAACTTGCCTCAACGATGGATGGGCAAGCACCAGCCTTCCTGCTAGCCATTAGCTACATGAGAGGGAGTATCTGCACTCAAATGAATTTTCACTGTTAAAAACAGAGGAGGAAAGTTCCCAGCTATGTCTAACATGGAGGAAAATAAAAAAATAGCTTCGATGCATGTACGTTCCTTTTGTTCTGTGATTCATTTACCTCCCAGGTTATAACCAGTTCAGATTTGCTGCCTCCGCCACCACTGACATTCGCTGGTGTGACTTCGGGGACTGCACATGGAGACAAAAAACAAGTCATGTCAGGCGGCAAAGGTGAATGAGGGTCAGGAAGGTTGCCTGACAGAGGTGACTCACTTTCAATGAGTACTTTGAGGCATACCCCTTTGTCTTTAGAGATCAGCAACAGCATTGTCAAGAGACCCACGGCGTCAGCTCAAGGAAGTGAAATGTACCGAGGAGACTGCTATTAATTACCTGTTTCTCATTCAACAAGGCACACGTGTTATCTGACATGTCTGACCAATTGTTCAGCTCCATCCCTAGAGGTTGAGGGGTTCCGGAAGGGAGGAAAGGACTGAGGTCTGGTCCTAATGTTTGGTTCTGCGTTTATTAGCCACATGATGATACACAAAGGAAAGACAGTACAAGCTCTGCTCAGGCAGAGTTTCCATTCTGGTTGGAGGGGAAGAGCGCTTGCACCACAGTTAGAGCAAGGTGGACAACCAGAATAGGGTACAGTCAGCATGGAGAAACGAAGGGGGCCTTCTGGAGTAGCGGCCTGCCCAGAGCTGAGGTGGGTGAACAGCTTCTCAGAGGAAGAGAGTTTTGATCTGAGTGTTGAAGGAAGTGGCAGGCAGAGGTTGACCCCTGGCTCACTGTGCTTAATCTCTTTGATCCCCAGTTTTCTCTGTAAAAGAGAGGAAATTATGCGAGCTTCCACCTGAGGACTGCTGAGGGAAATTAATTCAATTATGGTTTTGGAAGGGGAAAAGAAAGCAGGGGACTAGCTATATTGTCATCATGTAACTGAAAGGCTCTGGGCCGCATTTAAAAACCTCTCACTGGGGCATGTGGCTGGTGACTGGTTATGTCTCCTTGGTTAAAGCCAATCAAATAGATCTAGATGAGTTTTTGCTTTTCTGAGAGTAGGGTCAGAACTCCCATTTGTGTAGAGACCTTATTATTCCTTCAACACACTGGCCTCTCTACAGCTGGGAACTCTATAAAGACTGCACATGTAGGCCTCCTGCTTTACACCAGCTAAGTAAAAGTACGGCTGACCCCGATGAACTTGTTCTTCTCTCCCCGTGCTCATTCAAGCTGTATATGCAGAGGGCCATACTAAATTGCTGGCTAGTCTTGTTTGAATTAGCACGGTGTTCTGAAACTTCGTTTCTGGTAATGGTTTATACCCTAAGAAAATCTCAGTGAACATTTCTGAAGATTTAGTTTATATCTTATTTCTATTCTAAGCAGGACTACCCCATGGTTGCTGTGCCCAGAGCAGCCAGAAATTATTCTTTGCCATTACTTACTTATGTGAGATAATTTTATTTGAAATGTGGGGCATTGTTTTTTGAAATCCTGTTAGAATCTTGGTGACAAATGAACCAATGAAGAAAGGGCGGGCTTTTGAGAGGACTAAGCGCAGTGTGCCTGTTGCTGTACAGGTGGACCTAATGAAGGAAGCTTAACTCTGGACTGAAACCCATTGCGTGTTCAGCTGGGCTTCTCCTGGCCTGATTTCTACCATTATAATCATTTGAGGTGAAGGGTGTGCTAACACAGAGCAGCATGAGCGCTGAAGAGCAGCAAGAATTCAAAGCCTTTTGCTAAGGAACAGCAGCTGGCAGAACAGATGATCTGAATCCGGGGTGCTACTCACGAGCTTCTTCTGTTCTCCGTTTCTCAGAGGGTCGGCTGGGCTCCCCAATCCCAATCACATTGGCTGCAACTGTGCGGAATTCATATTCGACCCAAGGATTCAAACCCACCACAGTTGCTGTGAATGTCTTCCCATCAATGAGTTCTGGGACTGAAAGACAACAAAAGGTGGTGGCTGTTTCATAGGTTCTCAGAAAACAAATGCAGAGATTACGTTAGGAAGATAGGAACATCCACCCATCCTTATGGTTATTGCATTTAGGGCAGTGTAGGTGTTCTGATATTAGCTGCATCAACAGTTGTTTCAGTGAAGTAATCTCAGAACTATCTCTGTATGCGAAACACACTCTAATCAGATACCAGCAGATGACATCATAAAAGACACGCAGTCCACAAGGCCCCAAGCCACCCGACTCAATCATTACTATCACCCCTTCACATGTGTTTCAGCATTTATTATGTAGTGCCAGACACATTATTTCAACTATCCTCTGAGAAAGGTAAAAGTATTCTATTCTTTTTTTCTTTTTTTTCTTGAGACAGGGTCTCTCTCTCTCTCTCTGACGCCCAGGCTAGAGTGCAGTGGCACAATCTCGGTTCACTGCAACCTCCACCTCCCAGACTCATGCAATTCTTGTGCTTCAGCCTCCCGAGTAGCAGGGACTACAGGCGCATGCCACTATGCCTGTCTGTTTTTTTGTATTTTTAGTAGAGATGGGATTTCACCATGTTGCCCAGACTTCTCTCAAACTCCTGGGCTCAAGCGATCCACTTGCCGTGGCCTATCAAAGTGCTGGGATTACAGGTGTGAGCCACTGTGCCTGGCCTATATTTATTCTTAAACAATTCTTATTGTGTCCATTTAACAGAAGAGGAAAACGAAGATGTATAGAGATCAGCTGATTAGCAGTCAGGACTAGAATTCATCTCCTAACTTTCATATTTTTCTCATCTTTCCTTCTTTTTATTTTTTTTCATTTCTTTATTTTTTGAGACGGAGTCTCACTCTGTGGCCCGGGCTGGAGTGTAGTGGCCGGATCTCAGCTCACTGCAAGCTCCGTCTCCCGGGTTTGCGCCATTCTCCTGCCTCAGCCTCCCGAGTAGCTGGGACTACAGACGCCCACCACCTCGCCCGGTTATTTTTTTGTATTTTTTAGTAGAGACGGGGTTTCACCGTGTTAGCCAGGATGGTCTTGATCTCCTGACCTCGTGATCCGCCCGTCTTGGCCTCCCAAAGTGCTGGGATTACAGGCTTGAGCCACCGCACCCGGCCTCATCTTTCCTTCTTAAAGCACACCTGTGACTCAGTAATTACAGTAGGAAACGCAGAAACCCATTTCTAAGGACTGGTAAACAAAAATGATAAAACAAACTGGGGTTAAAATCAACAAGATTCATATGAATTGCGCAACACTGGGCATATTCTCCTTCAAAACATCAAGGCCATATAGCCTACCTTTGCTGTCTAGAGGAGTGTGTATCTTGTTTGTAATAACTACTTGTTCATCCAGTTTACCCTTTAATGAAACCTAAATAAGAAAATGAGTCAATTTGGAGGTATTGACAGAAGTGGGGATGGTATAAGAATTATTTTAGATGCAAAGAGAAATAACTGTGAAACCTTTTAAAAAATAGGAAGTGCTGTATAAATGTAATAAAGGGAAACAGGATGGAAGTGCTACTGCTAACAATTTTTGTTTCAAAGAATTTGTAAAATTGGTTAAAAAGAAATCTCATGTCTTTTTATTCCCAAATTTATCCATCTAAAAAAGTGGGTCTGGGCACAGTGGCTCACACCTGAAATCCCAGCAAATTGGGAGGCTGATGCAGGAGAATAGATTGAGTGCAGAAGTTTGAGACCAGCCTAAGCAACACAGCAAGACCTGTCTCTACAAAAAATTTTAGATAATTAGCTGGGTGTGGGGGCCTGTGCCTGTGGTCTCAGCTACTTAACAGGCTGAGGTGGGAAGACTGCTTGAGCCCAGGAGGTCGAGGCTGCAGTGAGCTGTGATCATACCACTGCACTCCAGCCTGGGTGACAGAGTGAGACCATGTCTCAGAAAAAAAAAAAAAAAAAAAAGGCCGGGCGCGGTGGCTCAAGCCTGTAATCCCAGCACTTTGGGAGGCCGAGACGGGTGGATCACGAGGTCAGGAGATCGAGACCACCCTGGCTAACACAGTGAAACCCCGTCTCTACTAAAAAATACAAAAAGCTAGCCGGGCGAGGTGGCGGGCGCCTGTAGTCCCAGCTACTCGGGAGGCTGAGGCAGGAGAATGGTGTAAACCTGGGAGGCGGAGCTTGCAGTGAGCTGAGATCTGGCCACCGCACCCCAGCCTGGGCGATAGAGCGAGACTCTGTCTCAAAAAAAAAAAAAAAAAAAAAAAAGGGCAGCAAGTGAGGAGGCTCCGTATAATCCTCAGTTATTGGTTTTTTAAAAGCATTGTGTAAACTTTACAAAGTCTGTGACTATTCAAGCAGAATCTACTGATTTCCAAAGTGTACCACAATGCTACACAGATGATTTTAGGTAATACAGATTGATGCATTTTATTTTTATAACTAATATATTTTTAATGTGTGTTAGGGAAAGTATATATCCAACCAGCACAACAGACTTTGTTTTTCTTTTTTTGAGATGGAGTCTCACTGTTGCCCAGGCTGGAGTTCAGTGGTGTCTTCTCGGCTCACTGCAACCTCTACCTCCTGGGCTCAAGCGATCCTCCCACCTCAGCCTTCTGAGTCGCTAGGACTACAGGCACGCACCACCACGCCAGGCTAATTTTTGTATATTTTGTAGAGAGGGGGTTTCGCCATGTTGCCGAGGCTGGTCTGGAACTCCTGGGCTCACGTGATCCACCCAACTCCACCTCCCACAGTGCTGAGATTACAGGTGTGAGCTACCAAATCTGGCCCGGACATACCATTTCACAGATACTATTCCTTAGGATGAGTTTAAAAAAACCTAACTGTGATTCGATATAAAGAAAAATACTAATAATAGTACAGTGGGCCGAGGTTTAGGAAACACTGCCACAATATATCATTGTGAGTAGTGTCTGAATGAGAACTTAGATGTTCCTTGCCACAGTGCTGTGTCCAGTATGCTGAGTTCCCAATGTCTCTGAACCAAGCATCCAATATGGTACCTGTATTGACTGCTTGCCAGCCCACGGAGAATGGAGTCCTGGCTTGAATGACATACATGGTGATGGGGCTGTGGTTGTCAGGCCCGGGTCTCCAGGAGAGCTGAGCAGTGGTGTCTGTGATTTCGTCTATTGTCACAGCCTCTGGGGGACCTGGAGGACCTGGGAAAGAGTAAGACCCCCAGAACTGGAACAGTGTATTCAAACACCCAATTAAAGGATCCACATATTTGAGTGGGGCATTGACCCATTCATTTCTTTACCCATTCACAGATTCATCACTTGTCAAATCCTTTTTGAATCCTACTATGTGCTGGGAACTTTCTTGGGCTTGGAAACCACAGAATGAGACACAGCCCCTTCCTTCTAGGGTCCCACAGTTTAATATGAAAAACTAATAGGTAAACAAATAATTACAAGTGAATACTTAATGTTAATAGGGAATACTAGGGCACCATAAGAGCCCACATTCATTAATTCATTATCTATTTATAGGTTCCTACTATGGGTCAGACACTGTTATTTGAGGATACGGTAGTGAGAAAAGATCGATATTGCTCCTGATTTCATAAAGAGTATAGTCTGCTGGAAATGGTTATTTCTACCACTGAGAATATAGATTTAAGCACAAATGGCTTTAAAACTTTGAAAGTTACAGTATTGCTCTGCACATTCTGCTGCACTGTAATTACTAGCATTCTCTTCACCCCCAACCCTGCATCCCACATGAGCGCAGACTTGCGTGCAAGGGAACTGCTGTGAAAATGGCCAGTGTGCAAGAGTCAAAGCGCTCCCTTCTTCAAAGCAATTGCAAAATTGGGCTTTATTCTAAAGACCCTCATTTGTAGTTTCTGCAAGTCATATCTGTATTTTTCTGCTTCTCTTCCTGATGTTCATTGTTTCTGTCCATGTACTTAAACCATGGAAAGGGGAGGAAATCAGATTTAAATGAAGGCTTGAAACTAATAAAGAATTAGAGGGATGGAAAGCAGCTGGCAGGCAAAGACAAACTATCAACAGAGCCAGAGCAAAGACCCGCAGCTATCCCATTTTCCAACATGAAAGTCTCTTACCAGGCAGTTAAATGCATTTTTAACAAGGTACAATTGACCACCTCAGGAGGGAAGGTGATGGTGAGGGGACATAATGACAAACCTCATGCCCATTAGACGGGCATAAGGAGATGCTCCTAGGAGGGATTTGCTAATCCCCAGTCTAGCAATCAAATGTACTACCCAAATACTATCGGGCCATGTCACAGGGACAGGGAAAAAAGAGACCTCTCACAGAGCAGTGCAAAGTTAACAGCAATTTCCTGAAGTTAGACTTTGTTCTAGGATTCACTCCTTCACCGTTTTCGTGATGCCCTAAATTCTCTTTCCTTTTTTAAAAATCACTTTTATAGACCCACAGGTGAGACTAAATTTATCTTCTCCCTCCCACTCCTGAATGAAATGTCTGGAAATCTGTATCCTGGAACTGATTAATTTTCCATGGTGACATTTCAGCATGTCAGTCTAATGTCACCTAGATAGAGCTAATGTAACCTTTGGTCTTGGGACCCCTTTTAACCAGATAAAGTCTTGAAGACAATATAATTTTTTTCACCAGTTTTCTCATCCGAGCATTCCCCACCTTTTTTCTTTATGGATGCTGCATTGATGGCCTTTAAAATCTAAGTACCACAAATAGAAAAGTGTTTCCCTCTAAACTCTTCAAAGAATTAAATCTATAGGAAATTTCTGAGTCCATTGTTGGCCTCTCTATAGGAAGGAAATGAAGGGCTGGTATGAATTTGGCCTCTGGAGAGAAGATGGTACTTTCCTGGATTTGTTTGTTCTTTTTTTATCTTCCTGCCACCCGCTCCTACCCATGCATAGATATGACCTTACAGAATGTTTACCAAATTTGTTTTAGGGAAGTTGACTCCCTCTTTCAAAATGAAAAATGTACAAATGTTTGTCCTCTGAACAAAATGATAACAAACGCAGGGGCATGTAGAAGATTTTGTTTCAGGCAACGGCAAAGGGAAGATTAGTCTGATTCTGGGGTCTGCTTCTCCCTCAGGAAGGATGGCCTTTCTGGCTGCCATTAGAGTGCTATAGGTTAAATAGAGCAGGCCTCAGCAAATCAAAGAATCTGGAGCCAAGAATCAAAGCTGCTATAGGTTTCAAATATGAAAATCTCTTTCAGGGTGGTGAAATACATTCCTGCCTCCCCCTCTGTAATGTACAAGAAGAGCTGCAAGGGCAGACCCGAAGGAGATAACATGAAAGATTATGGTTTTAAATGGCATATTAATTTATTGGCCTTATTAACTGATTAGACTAGATTTTCTTTTAGACTACATTTGCAAATTCCTCCTGGTATTTAATGTTATTTTCTGTGAAATGAAGTATACAATATCATTTAAGAACTTCAAGTATTACTGATTTAAATATTCATTAGTCTAATTTATTGGTGTTTTAACTGCTAATCTGAACATTATCCTAATTAAATAGAGGATAAATTTTCAACAACAGAATTCTTTTGTCCCCAAGGGAAGGGCAGACCAGCCTGGTGTATTTTAAAATGGAAATAAACACATTTCTGTAAGTTATTCTGTGGGCAGATCTACCTAGGTTGAAAGTTTTTTCTCATTTCTAGCCCTTGTCTGCACTGTTACTGAAAGGTTTTTTAAAGGCAATTTAAAGGGGAACAAAGCAGACACATTGGAATCACTATTTTTCTTGAACCTCTCTTCACAATTAGTTTAAGTTGCTAAATCCCACACATTTCCCCACCTTACATTATGCCTAGAGGATATAGCAACACTCTTTACGGCTTCCAATAATACCTTCTTCTCTGTGCATGCAGATTAACCCTGCCTCCAATTCTCATACCCTAAATTTTTATTTTCTTGCATTCGAAGTCTTGCCATGCACTCTGCCAGCTGGCCAAAGATGCCTGAACACCAACAGTTAGGGATTCTGATGAAGGAGATTCTAGCCAAGAGATTATTTTGATGTCTGGATTGGCCTCTCTTTTAATGCTATAGAAAACCCCTGAGCATGCATAGGTTGGATTCTGGTATGTACAATGGTTTGTGAAGATTTTAATTTTCATTTAAAAATATTTCTTAAAAGTCCTTTTACAGTTCCTTTGCCAACTGCTTTGCTGAGGCTTGGAATGTACTCAGTTGGTGCTGCTCAGCCAGGGGGAGTCATAGCTCTTAGGTCCAAATTAGGTCATGCTGATAATATTCAAGAGATTCTCAAAAATGTTAGTATTTACATCAACTCTCAGCTCATTTACTACATCCCAGGCAGTCAGGAAGTGTCCTCTCCCAAAACCCTGTTTTAGAAACTGAATAGCACTGTGAAGTTTAGGGGAAAAAAGGAAACTCGGATAAACCTGATGATGATTTTACTTAAGTTGCTGTTATACTAATTCAATTTAGCCCAGATGAAACATAAAAAGGGGTAGTTTAATCCCTCTTTAAACTATCTGCTTTTGTTCGCCTAAATTTGTTCTAGAAGGTCATATCAACTCCAACAGCTGTAATCGGGTACTCGATTGACTCAATTATCCTTTTAGTGTAAAGTTACTGGATGTGTTCAGTGCTTTTTCTGACAACCCCCACTGAGGAACTGTACATGCACCAGAAACTTCTGTGGACTGTTAGCCACTGTTTACAATGTTCAGCGTCTGCCTGACTTTTTCCCATAATTCTAAACCACTGAGGTTTTTGGAACTCTGTGCTACAGTAGATATCATGAAAATATTTCAAGAGCAACAACAACAACAACAACAACAAAATCCAATACCTCTTACAATCAGGTCTGCAGCAGCAGATAGCCTGTCCACACTTGTTTGGACTATGCAGACATATTTCCCAGCATGCTTCAGTTGGATGTTTCGGATCATCAAATCACCAGCTGAATCCTGCTGATAAAGTAGGGGAAAGTGGCTACAATTACTTTTTAATGAACTCTAAATATCATTATCACATGAAGGACACTGTGACTAATGGATTTATTTTACACTGGCTGATGAAAACATTAGTGATGCAAGCCATGGCCTATTAAAAATATGTGAGCCTGCCTGAGAGATAAGAACACCAACATTTTCAGAACACATCTTCGACAAGACCTCAGGTGTCTGGCTTCTCTGAGTCTCTGGAGCAGTTTGCCACCCACGTTGGAAGGACGTAACTTACATATTACATAAGTACTCTGTACTACGATGGCTCTTGATCTAGTTTTGTGAATTTCTTCAGAAATGCCCTCAGCCTATAGCCTTGGTTGGCATTCTGATACTTCAGAACTCTGTATTTGGAAAATGGAAGCAAGCCCACATTTGGACGTATCTGCATTTTTACCTCACAACCCTTTCTTACAGCCAGCATTTTTATTGCTTCCAGGTTTGAATTAAAGGATTAGGAAGACCAGATTCTCCAAGGAAATCTTGCACCACCTAGTATGGAACAGTGCTAATTTGTTTTCCAAATGCCAAATGCATGTTTGATTAGCAGATGAATAGGACTAATTACATCCTGGTTTGGATGTCTATGTGCCCCAGAAATATTTCTACAGTGTTCGCCAGCACAGTACTTTTAATAAATGTGAGGAGATGATTCCACAGGCTATCACAAAGGCAGCATTTTCCCTGAAGAACACTGCTACACCTTGGAGTTTGGTTCACAGTTCTGTTAATCTAAAGTTTGGAGAATAGCTGCTTGAGGAAGAGACCACTCTAGAGGTCAGATTTGAAAAACTACACTTCATTCTAAACCCGTAATGGATGACAAGATAATTTAGGATATATTGGCCGTCCTTCATTTTCCCATTCCAAATTATACAATAGGAAATTGACACAGACTCTTCTGTTGCTATTTCTCCAATGACAATAGTAATGGACGATGCTTAATGGTGTTTACTCTATGACAGGCAGCTTCTAAGTGCTTTACTTATATTAAACTCACTAAATACTCACATGTCCTCTGAGGCAGGTATTCTTGTGATCCTTATTTTACAGATGACGAAATTCCAGCACAAAGAGGTTAGGAGACTTGCCTAAAGTCACGTAGCTAGAAAATGGCAGAGCCTGGATTTGAACCCATATAGTCCCTGTTCTTAACAATAACACTGGACTAGCATCCAGAAAGACCATATCCTCATGCTATTTCAAAACTAATATGTACTTGGTTATCTCCATCAGTTCAGCACAGAGTGTCACATTCACAGGGTAATGGAAGAGATAGAATTGCCAATTAGAAATAGGATTAGAAGAGATGCCAAAGCATGGAGTGAAGGAAGAGCTACAGTTTTGATGCTTAGCTCTCTTGGGCTGATTCCTGCTCTGTGATTTCATCTAAATCTCTTAATCTCTCTTGGCCTTAATTTATTGACTTTTGAAAGACCTTTATTGACCTTCGTGCTAGGTTGTGAAAATCAAATGAGATAATCTGTGTATGTGAAAATCTTCTGAAAACTGTGAAGCATAGATTAACTCTAAACTGTTATTACTGATGGCCATGATCCATTTTCTTTGTGAAACAAACATGTCAAAGATGCTAAATCTAATTCAGGAAAAGCTATGGTATGTTAACCCAAAATGTCTTTTGTTTGTAACACTTGGCTTCTCATCCAGATGCCACTGTTTACGGATCAAGTCTTATAATTGCTCAATAAAATGAGAAAATAATTGTTAACCTATTTGACAAGATTTCTGTGAGGATTAAGGAGCTATTACAGTCATCCTTTGGTAGACACAGGGGATTGGACTCAGGACCCGTAGTACACTAAAATCTGCACATACTCAAGTCATGCAGTCAGTCCTCTGGAACCTGAGTATATGACAAGTCAGTCCTCCATATATGTGGGTTTTAAATCTCATGAATATTGTATTTGCAATCTGAGTGTGGTAGAAAAAAAATCCACATATAAGTGGACCCATACAGCTCAAACCCGTGTTGTTCAAGGGTCAAGTGTATATAAGAAAGTACTTGATAAAGGATGAGGAACTTTGCAAATATAAGGAATTATCACTATTATCATCATTATTAAGATTATTGTTACTTTACCTAAGAAATTTCACATATTGGGACTTTGAATATAGGTTTAAATTAAAAAATATGTCCCTGGGGATGTGTGCAGGGAAGGTGCATATTGGCCTGAGGGAAATGCCTACCCCCCACCCCATCTCACTAATTCACTTTATTCGTCAAAGGCTTAAATGTCAAAGAAACTTGTAGCCTGGATATTTCAGAGCACAGCAACCTATTAATAGAACATTTTGATTTTGTGATTTAGAAAGTACTCTAGTTATTTACACATTTTGACTGGATTTGTGTTTTTAAAGTAAAACTGAAACAAAGAAAAAAATAGGAGTGAGGTAAGAGTCTCATCAAAGCAGACCACAATAACTTTCTCTTTCCCTTTGAAGTCATCCAGACCCAACTATTAACTGAGATCTACATTTTTTATGTTCCTAACAAAGAAAACAACAGCATCTGCTTATTTTCCACCACTGCAGTCTGTTGTGTTCCTGACAGAATACTCAGTGGGGATGGGGGTATCAGAGGACAATGAAATAATAACTTCCCTAAAACCTCCATAGGTTAACTCTATACCAAACATCATCTCCACCATGCTGACCCAGGAAGCTGAAACTGAAATAGGCTTGACTTCAGAATTACACTTGCTTTTCTCTTCTATTGTCAAGTCCTGACTCCACAGACATTAATGATCCTAGTAGCTAATACACTTAGATCTCACATGCGGTTGTGCTGTTCTTAATTTTCTATGTATTTCTCTGCAGGAGTTGATTAGTGTTAGCATTAGTTTAACAGAGGAAACAGACATTTCCCATATGAAAGATGAATGTGAGCAGCTCTACGGACGGCTGTCTCTACAAAAAGGTGGTCATCAGTGTTTGACTTCCTTAGGGTGTCCCTGTTTCTGCCTTAGCCCTGGCACCATTCTGGCAGAAAGGCTACATGTGTCTGAATGGTAGGACATCCACTTCGATTGTTCAGGTATCTGTTTTGATTGGTTGGTGCTTACACCATTCTGAGATTTAGCATTTTTAGTCTCTCTCCTGCCCAAGAAATTGGTTTTAATGTGAGAACATTCGGCTTCATTTATGAAGAATGTTCTCGATTTATACTTTCCTGTTATTAGAATCAATGTTACCCTTCCTTCAGTTGATACCACCATTAAACTTTATCAAGTACTTCTTTTGTGGTAGACATTGGGCTATGTACTTTCCTAGACCTCAAGATATTCAATATCTCCAATGTCTTTGTGAAGTAGTTAATATTTCTCTCACTTAGCCAAAGTTATTAAGCTGAACCATGTGAAAGAGGTCCAGAATGGTTTACTTTGGCAATTTCATATGGCCTTTCTCAACCGGGGTCCCAAGAGATAATCCCTAGTGAACCCAGGCATCCACTGATGTAACCAATTAACTTCTTTCCTGTGCCATCTAAAGTTGTACCAATCAGATACCATTCTTGGCACAAAATTGAGACAACAGTCATTGAAATTGTTTTTGGCGTTCTGTGACTCAACTGCAAAAACCCTGTTTGATAAAAGTAAAAGTAGTAAGAATGTAATGAACAGGGCTAGTACTGTAGTTGGGTGGAATATATGCTCTCACTATATCATATGGATGACTTTAGGCCACTTATTCTCAACATAAAGGGGGTGGACAGATTTTTATGGCAGCCTAGAAAGTGGGGAGGGCTCTTCAAGTCAGGGCCCCATTTTTATATTCTGCTATGTTTTGATTGGACTCCTTCATAAAAATGGCAGCCAGAGTCAATCTTTATTGTCAATGGGACCATAGAGCTGTGTTAGAGCAGAAAAAATTTTTTTGACAATGATTGTCATAGACACAAATTGTTTCCAGATTTAACCTCTTCTTGTTATGTGTTCAATGATAATACACAGTTATGGAAAGTAAGGCATTTTGAAAATCCAATCATTTTGAATTCAAATTACATGGAGATAGTAAATAACTCAATCAGACTTTCAAATTCAAGAAAGAAAACCCTAAATTCACAATGATGAGCCTTCTACAAGGTCAAAGGGAGTTTAATTAGCAGCCTAAATGCAGAAGGAATCTATCTTTAAGCTATTTTCTTAATCAGATTCTAGGGTATATGATATGATATGTGACACAGAGTTTGAGATTTGAAGTTTTAAGCAGAGTTCCGCAATTCAGTAGCTATGAGGCCAAGGCAAGTCATCCAATGTCTGTGACCCTTAGTTTCTAATGCATACACAGGAATGAATAATTAACCTGTAGGATTGGTGCCAGTTAGAGAGCAGTCCTGCCATACAGGGTTGTTCAATGAGTGATGCCACATTTATTGTGCAAAAAGGAGCAGGAATTAACCAAGAGTTTCTTGCCATAAAATTACTTGAACAAAATTCTAAAATGGTAACTTTAAATATATTGTTAAGTTGGTCCAAACAAGTTAGTCTGAGTCAGTTTTGAGAAGTTCATTTGCACACTGTGTTTCCTGTGGATACTTTGATATTAATACTTACCCCTCCAACTCTTTCAAAGTGGTCCCCATCTCTGTCAAAGTCTATCAGGTGTCCATTAAATGACCAAGTAAACACGATGTCTAGCGAGTGATCATGCGTCACTTGGCACGGCAAAACAATGCTTTCTCCAACAGTGACATCCATACTGGAAGGGGGCACCATTACCCTTGTTGGGTCTGGAGAGTTAAAATAAAACAAACAATAACAACAACAAAGTCTGTGAGCTTCTGTGGAAATAAAATGTAGACTCCAAGAGCAGGATGAAATACTAAGTAATTTTGCTTTATTTTTTCTGAGGCTATGACCAGCAAACTTCAGTCATCTGGGAAGCTCAGACTCAGGCCAGGAGGTCATTTTTAATATGAAAAGATGAAAACACTCATTATGTGAACCTTCTCAGAGCAACAGAACTCAGCCAGGGAGCATGGAGGTGAGATCTCTAAAGATGCTCACGAAGGGCTTACTTTCTGGCAGCCTGCTCTGAATTGCCTCTTTGAAAAGATTTTCATCTCTCTCCAGTTTCACTAGAAAGCTACATTTCAGCTGACTGCAAACAGGAAAAATCCATGCTGACTTGAAGTTTGTTGGGCTCTTTTTTTCTATTGTAAAAGTAATAAATGTTTTAGCACTGGGAATTTCCTAAATTAAAAGAAAATTAAAAGAAGGAATAGAAAAACAAATCCTATCTGGATAAAACATCTATTTTTCGTGGTGGTATAATTTCCCCCAGTCTTTTCGGTTCATAGTTTTTCAGTTGTTTTGTTTTACACCATTAAAAACATGAGACATATACAATTTTCCTTTTTCTCCTCAATATTATATCAGCATGTTTATTCCTTTGTCAACATATTTTTATAATCTGCCTTAAGCTTATAGTTTTACCAATTTTGAAAATAGTTGGCATTTTAGCAAATTTTATGAGACATTTTTCTAATATTTATAATTAGAAATCATAAATAATGCTGCAATGAACATCACTGACAAAATGATATAGGTGTATTACTTTTTAAAAATCAGGACCACCAATTAGCTTTAAAATTGACCCTTTACATTATAGTTAAAACTGGGAATAGAATGGGCTTGCTTAGCTGAGACAGCTTATGAACTCTAAAACTACATTCACACCCATAGTTCCTTATTTTTGTGCAACATGATTTCATAAATGGTGTCAGAGAGTACACACGTGAGAAGCAGTTTGGATTCAATGTAAAGGCCATATGCATGCCTAAAGAACAAAATTCTGAATTAGGCCATATTCCAGAAATTTCTATATATTAAACCAAATCAAGCCAATCAAACAATTACAAAGAAGACAAACCAAAACCAAACCAAATAATGAAAGAACACCGACTAATCCTCTCCCATAGTCATGGGGTTGCATTTCAGGCTGTGAGGTATATAAGTATTTATTCAGGGGACCTCTTGGGTTAAAATATCAGCTGGGAATTTTAAAATCATATCTGATAGGAGAATTTTTGTGAGACTTACTGATAACCCACGCTAAAATTTCCTCTTTAAAGAGAGTATTTAAAATATTTTTTCTATCCTTTTATCCAACTACAGAAAGAAAATCTCTCAGATACTTAGAAAAGGGAAATTCTGTCCTAAATAGGTTATAATCTAGTAGTGGGATATACTTTTGCTGTTTTCTAAAAATAGAAAAAGATCATGATAAATAGATTAATGTGCTTTCAGTCACTGTTAAATGAGTGATGTCCATGAAATGAGAAGTGAACAACAGGTACTGCCAGCAAAGAGGTAATGGGGTAGAAAACCCCTGATTTGAAAACCTGAGGCTTTTGAGGGCTACATAATAAAAATCTGCTATGTTGATTCAATTACCATCAGGATACATAGTGATTAAGTTTTTTATTTTATTTTATTTTAAATGAAGAAAAGAGGTAAGTACAAATATTATTCTAAGCAAACATCAAGGAATAGCCCCATTTTGACTTAACATGTCATTTGACATTTTTTAATTTACATTTTCACAAGCAAAAAATGAAGACTGAAACAGATCCCAGGCAAAAATGATATATCTCTATGGATTTTATTTCATAAAGATGCTGCCTAATTCTACTTTAAATAGCTGCCCACTGATTCTGCAATTTAGATTTTCATTTTAATTCATTTATTTGTTGATTTATCCACCAAGCATGGATTGTGTTTACACGGATAACAGACATAACAGAGGCTGAGGGAATAAGAACATTTATAATAACTGAGTCCCTTAGCACTGTTAGGCACTTTACATGAATTATTTCATTTATTCCTAATAAATAGGTACTATTATCATCCCTATTTAACTGATGAGCAGACTGGTGTCTAAGAGTCGTTAAGATATTATCTATTGTGTGATTCTGCCTTTCTTTCACTGAAAACATGATATGCACATGCAAATCATGCAGAGAATAAGTCTAAGGGCATAATATAGCAATTTGCACTCTTGATTATGTGTAGTCAACTGAAGATATTCAAATGCAGAAGGAATTTAAAGAATTTCTGCCATGGGGTGCAGATGGTTGCAGAGGGCTTCACTGCATGAGTAATGAAGTTACTGCCTTAGGTAACAAGCAGTGATGATTTTATGCCTAACATGCTGGCTCTAGCTCTAAGCCTACACATCAAACTTATGAGTGCGGAGTCAAATGTCCAGTCTCCAGTCCCCAAAACTGTCTTGTCTCCCTATCTCCTGACAACTTCTGGGCAAGAAGCAAGGAGTTGGCACATACCCCAAAGCCTAGAGCCGTGTGAAATTCTGGCTCACGTTTCTGAATGACATTTCTCTCCTAAAGAAACGTTCACCTCTTTATGCACATGTAGGGAACTGGGACAGATTTTTAGTATTGGTAAACTTGGCTGTCTTTTAACCAAGGACCAGAGAAGTTCCCTGAATCAAGGATTATGTTGATACAGTTGTTGTGCTGACAGCTGCTGATTCATTAACTCAGCACTTGTTGCCGATTCATGTGCTGAGCCCTGAAGTAGCAAGAATCAGTGCAACGTCATGTACTGTACACATACCAGAGAGGTCTCCTAGGGACAAGAAAAGATTAAACTAAAGAGGTTCAAAAATCTCATTAGCGACTTGGTTTTCTCAAAGTGTATGTTTGTTCTCTTGTTTTCTGTGTTGTGAATTTTGATGCTTTTTACTTGATGAATTTCCTAAAATTTGAATACAAACCCTGTATACAAACAAACAGATGGCTTCCTGCAAAACAAACTGTCTCCTCTCCTTTGGTTTTAATTCATCAAGATCAGGAAGAACCTATATTTATGACTTCTGTTCTGAAGAGTCACTTCAGCTATTGTTCTGTGCATAGAAATCTCAAAGGCAATTAGAACTCAAGATGTGAACTGATGGCTGGATTTGGATGTAATTAAATAGCAACAATAAATAGGACCAACAACATCCCTAAACTTTCTTACTTGTGGTTGGTTCATACTGTGTAGAATGATAAATTCTGAACTCCAGAGGACCGATGCTTAAAAATATATATATTTACCAAGTGCTTAATTCTCCTAGAGTAAAAATGAAAAATTCTTTTACTTTCTACGGTGTTTTCTGTAATGTACAAATGACAAAAGGTAAACTAAGTGCTTTGTTTTAAGGATTATAACCATGAGAAAGAGTTAATTATTAACCATTATTTTAAATAATATTGACTACTCAGTTAATAATCAGATCCACAATTAGACGTATACATCACAACACTTATCTAAGCCTTATTACATTTTCACTTTCACTGTTGGTGGAAAAACTTTCTGATTTATAGCTTTTGTTATCTCTAAAAAGAAGTGTTTTGGGGTCCATTGGATAAGAATTCTATTTTTAAAACACTGCACTGTTTTATGTTTTTTTATTTTTTGACAGGGTCTTGTTCTATTGCCCAAGCTGGAGTGCAACAACAGCATGATCAAAGCTCACCATAACTTCAAATTCTTGGGCTCAAGCAATCCTCCTATCAAGGTAAGACTACAGGCATGCAACACCATGTCCGGCTATTCTATTCTATTCTATTGTTGAGATGAGGTCTCATTCTCTCCCTGTGGTTGCAGTGCAGAGGCGCAATCTTGGCTCACTGCAACCTCCCTATCTCAGGTTCAAACGATCCTCCCACCTCAGCCTCCTGAGTAGCTGAGACCACAGGTGCACACCACCATGCCCAGCTAATTCCATTTTTTGTTTTGTATTCTTGGTAGAGACAGGGTTTTTGCCATGTTGCCCTGGCTGGTCTCAAGCTCCTGAGTTCAGGCAATCTGCCTGCCTCAGCCTCCCAAAGTGCTGGGATTACAGGCATGAGCCACTGGTGCCTGGCTAATGTTTTATTATTTTGTAGACACAGGGTCTTGTTACGCTGCTCAGGTCGGTCTCAAATTCCTGGCCTCAAGAGATCCTCCAGCCTTGGCCTCCCAAAGTGCTGGGATTACAGGTGTGAGCCACCATACCTGGCTGATAGTTCTTATTATCTCCAAAATTAAGTGTCCACAGGATAAGAATTCCATTTCAATGTTGCTTTCCTGATACCCTACCAATTCTTCTATTTTAGTTTATAATTTCTTTATCTTTCATTTACAGTGCCAAGATATTCACTTGTGCCTATCAGGATAGTATTTAATGTGTGTTTTAGTCATCTTCATTCGTGGAAGGCGACACATCCCTTTTGTTAACAAATGTTTTGACTGTAATGGTTTTGATAATGCCTTTCAGTAGGATTGTATCTTTTTTCCTTACATTAGTTTTCATAGGGAGAATTTAAAAGTGGGATTCTTCAAAGGCCTGGAGCTAGTCAAAGAGCAGACAGCAAGCTCACCTCAAATGAAACAAGGGGACTGGTCAGATAATTATTTTTAATAATATTTAAATGCCACAGCAAAGACTACTGATTAATGATGACAATAATCCTGAGATAGCATCTCTAGGGATGAATTTCAACATTCTGTAGTTGGTACCCTCTTTTCAATAAAAATCAATGCAAGATAAACTGTATCAATTCTGCATAAAACACACATCTAAAAGGCATACCCTAAACATTAGATGAGAATCAAGATTCACAGTGATTTCAAGCGGGACCAACCTTTTCACCTAGGCAAACTTTAATAGGGATAAAGGCAAAAAACTACACTTAAAAAATCGCCTACTAGGCACATACTGGGGGATTGGCAGCTCACATGCATAAGACCTGAGGATTTCAGTGTGCATGGAGTCTGTGCAGCTGGCAAAGAAAGGGAATGCAATCTTAGGTTGCATTAATAACACATGATGTTCCAATTTAGGGAGGTAATAATCTGGTTGTATTTTGCATTAGTCAGACCACAGCTTATGAGGAACATGTTTTAGATTCATTGATACATTAGTATACCTGGGTTAGTGAAAGATCTAATAATTCCATAACAGCTAAAATAACTGAAAGTATTTGGCATGAGAAAGGTAAATTAGGAGAGACATGACAGTAGTTCTCAAATATGTGAAGGGCTTATAGGCAGAAGATAAGCTAAGGTTATTTTGCATTGCCTCAAAGTAGAAAGCAAAGAGTAACTACAAACAGGCATATTTTGGCTCTGTGGAACGAAGAACTTTTTACTAATTTGACCTTTCCAACAGGGAAACAGGCTGCCACAGAAGAATATGAATCTCCATTTCTGGAGGTATTCAGGTGGGGGTGGGCACCCTCAGAGAGGGGATGCCAGGTTCTCCTAATGGCCAGCCAGGCTGGAAAAAGCCTACTGTCTTGAAGAGCCCATGAATCTGAGCCACCTCCCCACATGCCCTTCCTGGCCACCCTGTTCACTGATGATCCTGTCCTTTCATGAAGCTCATCGGAATTAACTGTTCTTTTTTCTTCAACATTAAGCTAGTGCCCTGTTGTGCAAAATCATTTGTCTTTTTTACACGTGTCCTGCTTCTCCCCCTGTAACTGATCAGCTTTCTGGGAGTCAGGGACTAGATCTTACACTTTTATAAGTCCCTGATGCCTAGTTCTGTTCCTACTCATGAGAGTTGGTTAAAGATAAGTTATGGAAGATCTGTGAGTGGCCCTGTTAGAGACTGATGAAAATAAGGCCTTGAATCTTGAAGTACTGTAAATCAGGAGGCTATATTAAGTATTTCTTATTATTTACCCTGACTTATGTTGAATATGGGATTTTAAAAAGGAATCACTTGAAGGTCAACTCAGCACTCACCAGGCAAGCACTGGCCCTTCATCTGGGTTTATTACTGAATTTGCTTATAAGGCCACATTTTGTACTTTTTTCTTGGTTTTAAAAAATAATTTATTTTGAAATAATTTCAAATATACAGGAAGTTTGCCAGAAAAGTACAAAGAACTCTTTCACCTTCATATAGACTCCTCAGTAGGTAATATTTTACTGTAGTTCCTTATTTTCTTCTCCCCCATATACATATATGTGTGTGTGTGTGTGTATACACACACACACACACCCCTTTTCCCCACCATATACACATAAATACACACACACACACAGACACACATATATACATATATACACACATATATATATGGTGTTTGCCTGGCTTCTCCATCTTATTCTTACCATTTACACCCTTGTAAATAATGAGTATTTTGGCTGGCTGCAGTGGCTCATGCCTGTAATCCCAGCACTTTGGGAGGCAGAGGTAGGCAGATCACTTGAGGCCAGGAGTTCCAGACCAGCCTGGCCAACATGGTCAAATCCTGCCTTTACTAAAAAAAATTACAAAAATTAGCTGGGTGTGGTGCACTGTAGTCACAGCTACTCAGGAGGCTGAGGCAAGAGAATTGCTTGAACTCAGGAGGTGGAGGTTGCAGTGTCGCCCCACTGCACTCCAGCCTGGGCAACAGAGTGAGACTCTATCTCAAAAAGAATAATAAACTAAAATAAATAATAAATAATGAGTACTTTGTGGGGAGGTATCCCAAGATTACACCAGTACCTGATGGTCATCAAACTTGTACCTGCCAGCCTTGGAATCCAATGAAGACTCCTGCCTGAATTAATGACTTTTATGATGGTTGTCAAATGGTGATTCTCCATTGCTATTTTTCCTTCTACATCTATCAGCTGACATTCTACTCCAAGGAAGAGTGTTCTCCTCTCCCCCATTTATTTATATACTTACTTACATTAGGATAAATTCATGGCTTGACAGGTGGTAATACATTACTAACATTATTTACACTGACGCACCAATTGTTCCCATTTTGGCCAATGGGAGTCCTTTTAAGTTGGGCTCTTTGTACGTTTTACATTTTATTATTATTCATTAAGTGTTTCTTTACTTTCTGGTCCAGTAAGGTTCACGTTATATTTTTTCCTGCAATAGTCCTAGAGTCAGTCATTTTGTCAGGGAGCTCCGGTTCTTTTTTAGTGGAGGATGGCTTTGAGAAATCAAGAGGTGGAGACCCAATGTGCTTATTGTTACTGAGGGTCATTGATCCTAGGCCCTCTCAGCAACAGAGCTGGGAAATATCTGTGTGTATATACATGTATAATACCTAAACATCTATAAATATTTCTATATGTTATCCTGAAAACATTTCCTAATTTGCTTAATCAACTTACATTTTGTTCAGTATAACCAATCTGTCAACCCTGCCAGGTGTCTCCTCTGCCCACCACCTCTATACTCACCCACAACCATGTCTCCAAACAGCTCTCCAACCCATCTCACCACTCTGCATCCTCCCTCACTGTGATTACTTTTCTGTGCCAGACAGGAAAGGGAAGGTTGCTCAGATTGCTTTAGTACTTAAAATGTAAATATTTAAAATGAATACTCCACAGAACAATAAAATAAAAAAGATGGTGAATGGTAATTCTAGAGCATATGCCATTTAAAAATTAAAGTTTTATGCTACTTATAAAAAGAAGAATGAGTAAAGCAAATATATCAGTTCCCTAAAATTTAAACACTGAGTTTTTGCATTTCACACCAGGGAGAAAATCTGAATTAATACTTTCATAAAATACCTATTGCCAGGAGCAAGGCATTACTTAAAATTATATTTAGTTTTCAGAGAATAATTCATCCTTAAATGGGAGAAACATTGATTAATTTTATAATTACTATTCTCTGCTGGGTCATTAGGATCTACATTTTGAAGCAGCTGTCAAAACAAACAAATGAAAACACAGTTTCCAGTTTGTTCTATTCCTCCTGAGTTACTTTGCAGAAACAGATCCATTCTGTTAGGAAGGTAAGGAGGGAAGTAGGAAATGATGGATGGGGTGGGTGAGGTTATCCTTGAGAAATCTACATATACTTAGCTAAAAGTCCTTTTCACGTGGTTCCATTATTGCTACTTTTGAAGTGCCATTTTTTTCTGTTTGCTGATTGTCACTTATGGTGGCAGACTTCCTCAAGGTCTTTGTAATTTTGGTTTGGGAGTTCATCTTACAAGTGAAGTTTTTTCTTCCTCATGAGCACCCACTTCTCCCTGTTGTGTGGTTGTAAAGGCCTGTTATGTGAAAAATTTGGGGTTTGCACTTCACGGCATAGCAAAATAAAGGGCATTGCACCCTACATTGTACAGGTTTGGCTCTTTTTTGGGGGTGGCCTTGCTGCCCATTCTGGCCACAGGTAAATGTCCTTTAAAGGTCTCCAATCTGGGTAGAAATTTTTGTCTGCCCCAGGTTCCTGGAAGGGAGCTCAGCTCCAAGTCCTGATTTTAGGGATAAGCTTTAAGTGCTGAAATAGCCTGACGAAATAAAATCTGTTCAGGTTATCATCATTCACATAATATCAGACATCTATATATTTGGTTTGTTCCTACGTACGTATCTAATTTGCTTATAATTTTGCTCTTTGGAAAATTCTTTACACATTTGATCTCTTTTAGACACATTTACTTTTCACTAACATTTGTTTTCCATTGAGGAACTATGCCTGTGAATTGAGAACTTTTACAATTTTAAAATATAGGCTAGTTCTCGCAATAGCACCCTTATTTATCTTACCTCTCTTTTGTTAACATAATTAAATGAGTTTTAAGAAGAAGGAAAGAGGAACCAATTGGAAAAAGAACAGTAAGTGTATTTTGGCTGAAGACAAGTAAATCTGCCCTTTTAGGTGGCAGAAAAAAACACAGCATTAGCATAGGGCACTTTCACAAGTCAAGGTTTTTAATCGATTCGTACCAAGAAGCACTGCCACGTAGTATTGTGACCTGGTTCTTGGAACAACGTGTGCAACTTGACAAATGGCATCATAAGAAAACACAAGGCAAATTTTGACCCCAGTTGGCATGAGCACAAACTGGAGCCTTCTGTAAAGCAATTTACAAATCGCCCCTGAGCGGAATGCTTACCGATCTATTTTCAAGGACTGGGGGAAAATCACAAAGCAGAGCTGTTTAATAAGCTTGACTGCCACAAATGGAAACTGCTATGCACAAGCCAATTGAGGGTGGCCAAGTATAGGTACTTGGGAAACAAGCAGCCAAGTGGTAATCAAAGTTATTAGATTTGCCTGGTCAAAATGTGTAGCATAAAGCACCTATTTCATTATGAAGACTGTTCTAATGACGTTCAAATGCTCTTGGTTGCCTCCCAAGTCTCTAACTTGGTTACAACTATTAATAAGGAGATTTTTGTTTGTTTGTTTTTAATAAGCAAGATATAATCTGTCTTAAAGTCATTCACGGTCAACTTGTTTGTTTTAATCTTTACCCATCACCAGGGAAAGCAAACCTCCTGCGTTTGGATTTGTGCCATATTTCAGTAGCAGGGTTTCTCATCTGGGATGTCTTTCTAAATGCAAATAATTTTCTGCAGGTGCCTAACCTTCCATTATGAATAAGAATATCTCCTCAAGCAAAATAGCAAGTAATAACAGAAGAGGAAAGGGGGAAATATGTTAAATTTGCCCTCTCACATTTTCTTTTTGAAGCTTTCTTTATGATTTGAAAGAAATGACAATCTAAAAGGACTAGGAAAAGACTATTCTCAATGACAAATTAAATACATTGTATCTTTGAATCAAGGTATAATTAAAATCACTCTATGGAATGCCTTTGACTATGATGGAAGATAAAAAAGAATCATAAATGGGAACCACAGATGTCTTTTACCCACAGAGAAACATTTTCATCAAATAATAATTAGAATGTTTTCTATTTATTTCAGCGACTGCACATAAGTAACTCTCTCTTATGACTCACAGAGCAAAATAGTACCCCCAAAATCCCATTAGTGTCAGTGAAATACAGTAAATTTCATCATAGTCAATGCATAAGAATGGCATGATAAGATCTTTGCTGATTAAAGGAATATTATTACATCTGCTGGGCATTGGGCTGCATCTACTGATACAAAGTAAGCGAACATTTACTTAAACTATAAAAGAAAGGAAATGCACACCTTGAGGCAAGGACAACGAATTCCAAAGACAATGCCTTCCATTGCGATTACATGCAAAGGAACAACGAAGTGCCCATTCACACACAGTGCAATGTGAGGAAGAATTAATATTCTGGACAGTAGATGGTGCTGAAACCTCAGCAGAAGGAGAGTGTCCCTCTTTCTGTTTAACCTGCTCCTGTTAGCAATTTTCTACATGTTTTCAGATTCCTCTGCTTAAGGACTGCATCTTGGGAAAGAAGCAGTAATTCACATATTCTAAAGCAGTACTTCTTTGTTTGCTTATAGGTTTGAGATGAGGTCACGGAGGAGCATATGAAGCTTAAAATAGAAGGTATTAATATCTTGGTAGACAATATTAGCTACCCTGTCTTTATTTGATGTTGGTAGGGTTGGTTTATAACGCTTCCCGCAAAACAAAACCTTAAACAATCCTCCCTCCCCCACCCCCAATAGTCTGGTCCACCACTGACTAGCTTGTTTGAGGGCTTGTCTGTAATTCTAAGTCAACTTTTTCCTGAAACCCTTCAGAATGGGCAACTATTAATAGCTCTTAGGTCCCCTGCAATTGTTGAAATGTTCCCTTTGTGTGCAGCTAGGTAAGGCATTATGAGTTTAACTAAAAGAGACTCTTCTTCCTGCTGCACTGTTTGCTTCATAGTGCGATCCATAAACACATTCAATGAAATTTAAAGGAGGGAGAATGAAAATCTGAAGAGCCCTGAATTAACACTTTGTTACTGTTTTTCATTTTGAAGAGAAAGAGGCAAATCATTGGAAAACTCACTCTTGTAAGGAAGAACTACTCTCTGGAGCAGGTTTGAGGGTCACTGCACATTTAGTCCAATCTTCCACACTAGAGATAGGGAAACTTTTCTCTCTATTGAGAGTTGCTGACCCAAAGAGAAAAAAAAAAAAAAATCAATCAAGGGTCAGGGAAGTTTAAAGCAACTTAATTTAGTTTATTTTCAGAGAGATGTTTACAACTTTTTATGTCTTTTACATTACAGGGAACATAAAATTTAAAGATACATCAAATAATTTAAAAGTTAGATCTAATCGAATATGAAGGATAATGGAGGTGGACAGAATGTTAAAGCCAAGAGACAAGGAAAAGGAGATGAAAATGCAGAGAAACAGAGCAAGACAGACTAGCAGAGAGCGGCAGAATCCTCTACTCCACAAAGACATCACATACTAATAAACGACATTCACACGATGTGAAGTACACAGAGCTAGAAAAGAATTTTTAGAAAGTGAAAAGGCAGTGTTTTGTGGAGCACCATTCCATCTTTTGGTTTTTATGATATTAAAATAGAAACCCTTTGTTGGGCAAGCTCTATCTTTATAATTACAGTCATTTGCAGATAAGCTGTATCTTGCCACTTTCAACTAAAAGTTGCCTGAAATTTAACTCAGAGTTCTGATGTGACCCAAAGTCCCATATTTTCCAAATCCACATTTACTGTTCTCTAAAGGCTTTGCCATGGTGATAAGTGAAGCACTCTAGTACTACTACAGACTGAAAATACTGAGAAACGGTCAGCATGAAGAATTGGCAGGATACTTCAGAAAGAGATTAAGGGCACAAAGAGAAATAGATTTTTGGCTAGGTCTTGGTTAGTCAAAAAACATTAATGACTTCCTCATTCCACAAACATGTTACTCACTTGAATTAAAACAAACAAAACCCCTAGGTAGGGGTGTGTGTGTGTGTGTGTGTGTGTGTATGTGTCAGTGTGTACATTTAAATGTCTGTTCCTCAATAAAATTTGCTAAAGTTTACAGGAATGTATTCACTTCCTAGATTATCCATTAGAATCTAATAGCTCAGTATTGGTAGGAAAGATAGTGAGGCAAGACCCAAGCCTAGGTTATAACATATAGGTACACATTATTTGTATGACACATGCCAACTCCCTAGGGTGTCTCTGGGCTGCAGTGCAAAACAGTGAACAGAGTTTGCAAACTGCTGCAGCATCAAATAAACCAATATTCACAGAGAGATACATAAGAAAAATCATTCATTTACTCAAGCAGGCAAGATGTGCAAGGCATATGGTTCTTTGCATTTATAGATCAGTCCAAGTTTACCAAATCATTTCTTATCCATCATATGCTTGCTTTCCACAGAAAGGTCATCTTGCATTTGGTTACCATACCAGGCAGGACCTGACACTTTTAACAACCCCAGAGGGCACTTTTCATGCAGGATGCAATTTTCACTTGGGCAACGTGGCGACCCACAGGATACCCTGCTATTTTCCCATGGCAGGAGCTCCCAAACAATGCTGGAGCACCAGTAACAAGCAGGACTCTCAGTTCACTGGAAATTAGCCCAGATATAGAGTTCATCTCAGAAATAGTTGCTGGACGTTATTTCTCAGGGAGTAAAAGACTTTCTCTTAGTGACTCTCTGATACTAACCTAGGTTTTGCTACAAATGTCATCACGATGAAATATATAAAACACTGAATTTAGTGTCTAAAAGCCTAGTTTCTAGGTGTGGCCTACAGCGCTGATTAGGCATGAAACCACCAGCGAGTCATTCGACGTCTCTGAGCTGTAGTATTCTTATCTGTAATTTGGAGGAGATGGTATTTGGCATCCCAGGATGACTATGAAATTCAAAATGAGTTAATGGATTTTAACATGTTTCATAAAACATAAAGAGCTACAGAGTATGAGATACTATTATTACCGTTACTATTGATGCCAAAGATTTGCATGGGGAAGAAAGGAAAAAGAGACACTTATTTTGAGAGTAAGAAGAGGGCGATGTTCTAAGGGAACCAGTTCACTGTAGTAAGTCATAGTTCCAAGGCAGCTGTTGGCTGCTTAATAAAAGCCAGTGGAGATGACAAAGTAATTTCTGGTTCAAGCATGAATGCTCAAGTACAGGAGTTTATGTTCGATTGCCAGATACTTCAAGCTAGCAGCTAAATCCAAAGACACCAAAGACACTTCATGCGCCAATGGTAATCTGGCTTCTCAAGTCAGAGGACTGCATAAATGCACATTCCAAAAGGAAAAGATGTCACTGAAAAATTACCCAGAGGATTAACTGTGAAACTGATGAGAAAGGTGGCAAATTCAGAATCATTAAACCACAGGTTTGAAAAGGAGGTAAAACATGGAGAAAGAAAATGCAGCATCTATAGGATTGCATGACTTATAAAAAGATTCTCTGTTTGCTAAGGATAAAGATGACCATTCACCTTGGTGCTAGAAGAGTTTACTTTAACTTATGACTTTTGGACATCTGTCAGCCCACTGCCTTTCAACAGAAGATTTAATGTATGTGTTTAAAAGAAATTCTTAAAATGTCTACCTTTATTACTGTCACCAAAAGCTAATATTGTAGTATATTTATCAAGTTGTTCAAGGATGTATAGACCAAACACTCTCCCTTTTGTTTTGTGGTTATCTAATAGGTCATTTTTATGAGGAGAAAAATAACTGACAGAAAACAAGTAGATTTCTTATTGATGACTAGTTCCTGTGGACTGGAATTTCTATTTCAAGTTCTTAGGCAAATGATGGTGATACCATGATGGCCCCATCACCAGTGTTGAGCACCATCAACTCTCATCATCATTGCAATTTATGTACAGAAAGCGTTTACCATGTGTCAGGGTCTGTACTACATGGTTGCCTTTATGACCTCACTAAAATATAAGCATGTGAAACAGAGAAAATGTCTCTCTAACTCTGCATAGATACCTTCTACATAGCACAGTTACTGACACATAATAGGTGCTCAGTAAGTATCTGCAG
Organism: Colobus angolensis palliatus; assembly: GCF_000951035.1. Lineage (NCBI taxonomy): Eukaryota > Metazoa > Chordata > Mammalia > Primates > Cercopithecidae > Colobus > Colobus angolensis. The sequence continues at coordinate 6,291,417 of NW_012114711.1, read as the reverse complement.
AGTGAGTGGATCACTAGCAGCCACACTTCATAACCCTACGATATAGGCATCATCATTATCATCATTGAATAGACAAAAGTACCCGAGGCTCCCTTAGGGAGGTTAAGTATGTTCTCTGAGGCCATAGACCTAGTTAGAAGGAGAAAACAGGTATTGGACCCAGGTATGGTTGGTTCAAAAGCCCTATAATTTACTGATTTCCATTCCAATATCTCTACAGCTCACTGCTTACTTTAATTCACTGTGAAAGAGGTGTTTGTGTGGCTGCCAATGTTTAGGTATAAATGAGCTTTGCCTAATTCTCTTTTTATTCGGATAGAATGTGATATATGTCAGAACCAGAGGTACTTGCAGAAGTCAAGACATAAGAAGGGGAAGGAAACAATGAGAATCTGACTAAGCACAGAGTTATGAGGTAAGAAAGGGATCCAAGAGAAGAATGGAAAGAAGCATCTCTGAGAAAGCCAAAAAGGAATCATTAGATTTAACCATCAAATGCTCCCAAACATAGTAATGTCTTGGTTATGTATGGAGCCCAGCGCCATAAATGAAGGCTCAGCTCAAGAGGAGGCAAAAATATGTGGATTTAAAACGTTTCCAAGTTTTGAAAACATTCATTCTATATTCATTTTTTTATAAGATGTGTTTTACATATTCATTACATATTGGAAAATTAGACTCCTTGAACAGTTTAGCTTTGGGATTAAAAATGTGAACTCTGAAGCCAGACTTCTTGAGTTTCAATTTTAATTCTACTACTTCCTGACTGTGTTGACAAGTTGCTTATTTTCTCAGTACCTCAGATTCCCCAGATTTAATGGGAATTAATAATGGGAATACTAATGTATTCCTCACACTTTGGGAATTAAATGAGTGAAATAATACAAAGGTTTTTTTTTTTTTTTTTTAGATAGAGTTTTGCTCTTGTTGCCCAGGTTGGAGTGCAATGGCGCAATCTCGGCTCACTGCAACTTCTGCCTCCCAGTTTCAAGCAATTCTCTCTCCTCAGCTTCCTGAGTAGCTGTGATTACAGGCATGCGCCACCACGTGGGGCTAATTTTGTATTTTTAGTAGAGATGTGGTTTTACCATGTTGGCCGGGCTGATCTCGAACTCCTGACCTCAGGTGATCCACCTGCCTCTGCCTCCTAAAGTGCTGGGATTACAGGTGTGAGCCACGGTGCCCAGCCAATACAAAGTTTTAAGAATAGAAGTCTGGCCAACATAGTGAAACCCCATCTCTACTAAAAATACAAAAAATTAGCTGGGTGTGGTGGTGTGCACCTGTAATCCCAGCTACTTGGGAGGCTGAAGCAGGATAATTGCATGAACCCAGGAGGCAGAGGTTGCAGTGAGCTGAGATCGCGCCATTGCACTCAGCTTGGGCGACAGTACGAGACTGTGTCTCAAAAACAAAAACTAAAACAAAAAACCAAAACAAACAAGCAAGAGTAGAGCTTGCTACACAAAAAGTGCTCAAAAAATGCTAGCTATTACTAAGAATATGACAGAAACAAAGATGCCTCCACATTTACCTCAGAGTAAATGCCAAAATCCTTGCAAAGGCCAAGAATGCCCCACATGATCTCAACTGATATTTTGTTGAATATAGACATCCTAAGTAAAAGAACCTCTTCCAGGTGTAAAGACAGATGCCTGTACCATGCAGATCCAAATGAAAAACTGCTATCTAGATTCTTGTGGTGAGAGGGTACAGATTCTAGACAGAAAGCTGCTCTTACAGACTGGAAGTAGCTAAGAAACTGAGTTCCGCAGTCAGAAAAATCTGGATGCAAATTTTAGCTCTGCCACTTACTAGTTGACTGATTGTGGGAAAGTTACTTGACTTGTAAGTCAGTTAATTTGTGTCTTAACTTGTAATATTCCTGTGGTTTCATGTAATTTGATGAACGCCTTAAATATTTGAATAAAGATGTCATCATCCTCATCATCCTCATCACTATCATCACTGTCCTCATCACCATCATCATCATTGAAGTCTCTTGTGCCTGGGTCCGTTTTAAGTGTGGGAAGTTTCAGAGAAAGATAACTTCTCCAAACATGCAGAGATTAGGGATGGGGAGAGTAAAATTTAGTTACAGGAAAATGCTCATATTGTGCACCTCTAAGTCATGAAAAAATGTGCCTCAATTTTACAAGGAAGCTAAAGAAGAAACAAAAATGACAGCTACTAAAACTGATAACAAATGCTCAAAACAATTTGTTGCTAGTGAAAGCATCATAAGGAAATTATCATTGTACATAGACATTTCTTTGCCAGAACAGTATACAAACACCCAGATAAGTAATCACTCATTTGCCAGGGCAACACACAAAGTTTGAAGATGATCCCTAGAACGACATCAAGTCAAGGGATTATCATGCTTGTTGTATCCACATTTCAGGACCTCCATTAACTCTCTGGACATCATCAGACACTGTGAAAAATGCTGAAGACAGGACAATATGACCCTGAGCTGAGAAGATTAATAACCGGTGAATAACTAAACTAGCTCACTGATAGTTTGCTATGCTGATTTCTACAGCTTTCTTAATGGATTATTGGAGTAGTTTATGGGGCATAGCCAAAAATATACTTTATTCAGGGACATGAAAGGTCTGAGAAAAGCTTAGCTGAGAAGTATCTGGCTTTAAAAAACACAGAATCTTTTTAAACCTTTTTTTCCCCCACTTGTCTTCTATTTTATAATTCTCCTGAGGCCAGAAATCGTGCAAGGACTAAGGGTTGCTTCTGGGAGCATCAGCGCAAATGCTCACATACAGTGCAAGATTGCTTACCTCACAGGGTCACCTGAGGCAAGCTGCATGACTTTGTAGAAGTGATAAACATGAGAAGATGAGGTAGCAAACTTCAGAGGAGCAATTCTTTCTTCAATAGGAGTCTGTGGAATTTACCAGTAGTGGAGATCTGCATTTCAATATGAGGGTGTATTTGCAGGATGCTGAACATAGATTTAGAAAGCTTATTATGTTTGTGGATAGGTGTCACTCACACTCAATCTCTGTTTCTTTTACAAGGTCATTCTAAATGAAATGGAATGGAAACTAACCATTCTAAAAGCTCATGGTGACACCACTGGAAAGGTGAATGACATAGGTCTGAATTTCACAGAGCCCTCCTTGTCCATGCTGTTTGGCTATATAGTACATAATTTATAAATTTGGGTGATTTTATAAGGATTGAATATTAGCAAAATAACAAAAATAATCCCTACAATTATGTGTCAGGCATTGTGCTGGCTTCCTTAAATTATTCATTTCCTTGTCACAATGATCCTATTAGAGTCCTAGGAACCTTCTAAAACTTTTTAAAACAGTAGTACAAGGATTTTGTTTCTTAAAGGCATAAGCCTATAAAGACAGAGAGAATGGCTGGGAGGTATTACTATTAATACTGGAAAGCAACTGAATGATTAGCAGATAAGAAACCCTGAATCCTAAACTGGCAGTGGGGAAAGACAAGAAGCAGTCTGACTTACTCTACAGAAGAATGTCCAAAGATTCGGGAATTCAGGTATCACTGGAAGTCAGGTAACAGAGCACTGTAGCATGCTGTTTAGAATCAATTAGGTCCCTATTTGCTCTCCCTTATTCCATGCATCCAGGTGACTAACCTTCCCCACTGCAGAAGTATTCTGGGATTTTACTTTCTAAGCAGGTAATACAGAGGTAGGTCTCTGGGTCAGAGGACACCAGGTTGAATTGAGGATAGCAGGGATTGGGATTTAGTGAGTGTTTATATAGTGAAGCTGAGATTCTCAGTCTCCTACCCCAAGGAGGCTCCCAGGACACTGGTGTTGAGTCCTATGTCCTTCCAAATGAGACTAGATACTAGATACTCTTTCTCTAGGTAGTGATCAGCCAAAAAGGAAACACCTAAATATTAATGTGGGTATGGGGAGTTCCACAAGGAAATGGCCCCAGTTCTTAGTCAATGAACTTTCATCTACATGTTCATGGCTTCACATTGGCTTTTTAGTGCCATACTCTTAAATATGGGCAGACAACTATGAGTCGATAGACATGTGAGGACAACTGACACAAGAGATCAAGTACAAAGCAAGGAAAAATAAATTCTATCATTATTTTTTCAGAGAAATATTAGATATTAAATTGACAGTAGCAAGAAAAGGGTGTTTCTTATTTATCTGCATAAACAAGAAAAGGGTGCTACAAATAAGGAACATTCAGATACTAGAAGAGAGTTCCTAAAAATTTAAGCCATGATAATTGAAAGGTAAAGGTTAACTGGTCTAAGACTGATCTCCTGTACGCTGGCCTCCCAGAAAAGGAGGTTCTCTGCAATGCTCTGAGGAAACTAACCATGGCCCAGTGTTTATGGCAATTAATCCTAGTCAACTCTTATAGTCTAACATTGGCCCCTACTCTCCAGTCACACCAGGGGAAGGCAAGGTACTTCCCCAATTGTGGCTCCTGAGGTGGTACTCCTGCCACTTGTTCACTGCGCTAGTAACACAAGGCTTGTCCTCTAGCCCGCAGATCATACTAAGAAAGATGCTGGTGATTCTATAATGACAAAGTTTGAAGCCGTACAGCCCAAGGTTTGGCGCCCTTCTTTTGGAATCTCACAGCTTACTAGATCTCAGTGGTTTGCCCTAGAATGCTGAGGGCAATGGGAAACCTGAATGCCTGCTACTGCTCTTGTCTGCACGACTCTCCCTGGAAATGCTGCTGCAGCAGGACTGATGTGTGTGCAGCTTGAATATTTGCCTTTGCCTGCCTGGCAGTGGCAGAGGGGACACAGAGCTGAAGAGAAATCTCAGGAAAGTTTCTGAAGGATAGAGCAAAAACATAAGGAAAGGAAACATAGGAAAGAAAAGAGAGAAAATCATAGGACCATTGTAGATAAAGAGAACGGGATAAAGGTAAGAGAGAAATACATTCTCAACAATAAAAAAGAAATCCTCAATTTTCAAGAACAGAAGGAAAAAAGATTCCCAATTAAATAGGCATATTAAGTATCAACCAGAAAAGATAACATGAGACTCTATAATAAATCACAATACTGTTAAAGTTCAGAACAATGAAGACAAAGAGAACAGCCTATAAGTGCTGTTTGTGTGTGTGTGTGTATGTGTATGAGAGAGAGAGAGACAGACAGAGAGAGAGAGATAGAGAAGCAGGTCACATACAAAAGAACAGGAGCTAGAATTGTTTCTGACTTCTCAAAGAACTTGGAGGACAATAAAATTTGGAGGACAATGGATCAATAATTCCAAAATTCATCAGAAAAACGATTTCTATCCTAGGCATGGTGACTCATGCCTGTAATCCCATTACTTTGAGAGGCCAAGGCAGGTGGATCACTTGAGGCCAGGAGTTTGAGACCAGCCTGGCCTTCACAGTGAAACCCCATCTCTACTAAAGATATGAAAATTATCTGGGCGCAGTGGTGCATGCCTGTAGTCCCAGTTACTTGGGAGGCTGAGGTGGGAGAATTGCTCGAACCCAGGTGGTGGAGGCTGCAGTGAGCTGAGATCATGCCACTGTTGAATTGCAACAGAGCGAGACCCTGTCTCAAAAAAAAAAAAAAAAAAAAATTAAAATTAAATAAATAAATAAATAGAAAAGAAAAGAAAAATTATTTCTATCCTAGAATTCTGTTCCCAGCCAAACTATCACCATGATTTCCTAGGTGCTTTAAGTTAAACAGGTTATTTGAAAAATGACAACACCCTTTGGGTGAGACATATTTAGCAGGATATGTTTCAGAAAACAAAAGAATAAATCAGAAGAGGAAGACACAAGCAAAGAAACAGAGAGGAGGTAGGAAGAAAACGATCAGGCAGGCATTTACAGTGGGTCCTTGGTTGAATTCTTTCAAACAAAGGAACAGCCTGAAAAATCAAGCTGCAGGCACAGATAAGGGAACTTGCGCAGGGGGGCTTGCATAAGACATGCCCACAGATAAGAAAGGCCAAACAGGAAACTTGCCCAGACATGCCCATAACGGAAAATTCCATCTCCGACACATGCACAGTAAGGGGAACAAAGCAATATGGAGTAACTCAAGCTAAGGGCCTGCATGCACACTAGGAGAATGGGGTGGAGCTACCAGAAATTTGTGCTTTATGCAAATGAGATTCCCAGCCCTCACTGGTTTCTTACAAAAGTCTCTGTATTCAACTGTGAAATGGCTACCCTCTTCCGGGTCCCCTCTCTGCAGCAGAGAGCTTTCTTCTTTTGCTTGTGAAACTTTTACTCCAACCTCACCCTTGGTGTCCCCGCTCCTTAATGTTCTTGGTCATGAGACAAAAAGAACTTGGGGTGATACCTCAGGCTACAAGAGACTGCTACATTGTGCTGCATTGGTGAGACTGGAGGGAAACTCCCAGGATGATGGTGAAGGAATGTCCTAGAAGGGTATTTTATAGTATGTGTCTAATTATATTTAAAGAAGTTTTTGGAAATTGACCAAAAGTTTAGGGTTTGAATTAGTAATGTGTATACAGAAACCTAAGCAAACAAACAGAGACTAGGAAAAGTGAAAAGATTTATGAAAGAAGGAAAGAGTAATCTTGGTGTGTTTCATTGCTCACTTGAGAATGGCACTGCATAGTCATAGTTATGTAATCATGGGTTAATGATCTAATCAAAATTATGATTTATTTACATTAGGAGGGTGTGCTAAGGAGAGTTAAAGACTCATTTTCCATAGTAAGAAGTCAAAAGATAATCCCTGAAACTGAAGAATCAAGAGACATGAGAGACATGTTATTTAAAGATGAAAATCAATACCAAATGAATCCAAAAACAAAAAAACAAAAAAACAAAAACAAATCCCACACAGGTGAAACTGGTTGCCTTCAGAAAAGGAAGAAAAGGGGACAGGAGGGTTTATGTTTCTCATGCTAAGCCTTTTAGAACCATTTGATTTTTCATTCTTTGTTCACATATAACCATGGGAAAAAATTAAAACTGATTAAACAAAACATTGTCAGGTAGACATTGTTATCCTATTTCAAAGATGAGGAAACTGAGCTTTTACACAATTCATAACTAGTAGAGGGGAATTTTTAACCCAGAACTATAGATGTTCTTAGTTACAACAATTTATTAGGTTGCTGCAAAAGTAGTTGCATTTTTAATTGTATTAAAAGTAATGGCAAAAACCGCAACACTTTTGTACCAAACTATCGCTAGTTGCCTCTAGAAATCTGGGTTGCTTTAGAAGGGAAATGACCTATTATTATAGAGTGTCTCTGTGTCAGGTTATATGTTTAACGCTCTGCATAATGTTATCTTTCTTAGGCACGTAACAACTTAGGGAGGTGGGTATTCTCCTTTTGCAAAGGCAGAATCTGAAGCTTAGAGAGGAAGTGGTGAAATCACCATTGGAGGGGAGGTTTCAAAGCCCACATTAAGGAGCAAAGGTGCTACATATTTTACTCTTCCCCATCATATTTAATGAGTTGAGGATATTGTCAACTTTTACAGTTTTTTCAATGTAAATGCTATTTCTTTGGCTTGCTGTTATTTAGTCTTAAAAAATCCAACTCTGATTTGTTTGTTTTCTTTGGAGGATCCATGCCAGGTAAAATGCTGCCTGACAGATTTCGTGTTCTGTGGCCTAATGTTCATTTAGGAGAATGGCATTTTTCTGCTTGACTTGATATATCTCCAAACAGGTTTGGATGTGAGGCATTAGCATTTTTCCTAAACTGGCCATAAAAAAGGAGCTTAGTGAATACTGAAAACTGTCTAAACTTGATGTAAAATTACCCCTCCCAAGAATTAATACCTCTTCTCTCCTAGTAGGACTCATTATCTCAAATATAGAAACACACAATCTCTACATGGCTGAATAGTAAGCAATGATTACTTTATATCTCAAAAGATTTTTCTCAGGGAATCCAAAAGAGGAGTACATCACAGATACATCATCAATCCCAAATGTCCCAGTTATGCAACATTATGAGAAAGTTTCCTAAATTACAAAACAGGGTATGACTTAGGGTTGACATGTGTCCTTGCTTGCCCAGGATGGTTTTGGGTTCATCTCTGTTGTTCCAGCCTATCTGCAGCACCCCATTTACTCTAATTGGGATAAAACATTATATGATCGCCCAGTGTCACTTTATCATTCCTCCCATTTTGCTATGCTGGCACAGAATCTATTGCATACCCTACTTTTATCTTGCTTCCATGCCAATATATGGGTTACCAAGCCAGTCTTGTGTGATGGAGATGGATAAGTGGCTATTTTACCGCACTGGTATTCTCTCTTTTTAATAGGGTAACATGTAGAAAGCAAGCATACATCTTATTAACCTAACATATTGTTCTGCATACTGTTTCAAAATAAAGCAACTTCATTTCCTAGGTGCTTTAAGTTAAACAGGTTATTTGAAAAATGACAACACCCTTTGGATGAGACATTATAGATAACCACAGGCAGAGCCAGGTGACACCTTTTGTCGGTTATTGATTAAAATGATCTGATATACATCTTTCCAAGCACAGAATAATCCACTGGCATTACAGAAATGATGATAATTTTACAGGGAGGGTTAATCAGATACATGAGAAATCATATCTATTCCTTGATAAAGTACGAGTTACTCAGAAATCAATCACAGATTCCAGTTGCTCACACCACCATCCTTCAGAAAACAGAATTCAGGACAGATAGATACTGTGTTGTCAAAGACCTAGTACACAATAAGACATGCTGCAGATTTGAACAGTTTTGCCTGCTGAGAGCATTGATTTGTGGGTTTTATAATACATGCACAATAGTAAACAACATAAATATAAGAAGTAGATATACAGTAATGATTTACTTTTTCTGGGAGGACAGTGACTAATCTCTCAGACTTCAGTGCTGCTTCAAAAACACTCCTGGGATTTGGTACATTTTCAGGGAACTACACAGTAAGACACACAATTAAGCACTTGGAGACACTGCTCTTGGATAAATGGTAGTGGAGTCAATGCGGGGGATAGGTAGTAAAAGTAACACAAACACAATGATATTGATTATCAGTTAAAGGTACACACTCAACACCAGGAGCTCTTAGATGTCTGCCTGAGAAAATTCTAATTCTTATAACAGGTTGGACCTCCCATTTTAAGGAGGAAAAACTGAAATTTCTAGAGATTAATTGTTCCAGGCTATAGGGTTGCTAAGAAAGTCTGGAGTTAGTATATGAAATCAAGTCTGTCAGACACCAAAGCCCATGTCCCTTTCACTATGCCCCATTGACGACCTCTGTTTTTCCTTGGTCTGCTACTTACTAATTTGCTCAGTAGTTACTTTAATAACAAGAATTTGCTGAGTTCCTCTGTGAGACAATAAGGTACAGAAAAAGGCCTAACTATTGGGCCTTAGCTTGAATACAAACTTTTCCCTTTTTAGTACCCTTTGCAAAAAGAATGAGCTGGAAGAGATGCTCACTATCTCTTTCAAAAATTTCAAAGGGACCTTCTACTTTGGGCAATTTATGAATCAACTCTGAGATAGGATGATTCCAATGCACTGCAAAAGGAGACCTGGTCATGTGGTCCTTTCATTCATTCTTTCTTCTATTCATTCAAGATATTGTTACAGAGCCCCTAATATGTGCCAGACGTGTCAAAGACTATGAGTATAGGTGAGTGTTCTGATGGTGAAGTTTATGTTCCCATGCGGGTGACATGAAGTTCAAATAACCAAAACCAAAAGTATGTTTACATAGCAAAAGTATTATTAAAAATCTACACAGTGTGGGCTGAGTGCAGCGGCTCATGCCTGTAAATTCAGCACTTTGGGAGGCTGAGGCGGGCGGATCATGAGGTCAGGAGGTAGAGACCATCCTTGCTAACACAGTGAAACCCCGTCTCTACTAAAAATACAAAAAAATTAGCCGGGTGTGGTGGTGGGCGCCTGTAGTCCCAGCTACTTGGGAAGGTGAGGCAGGAGAATGGCGTGAACCTGGGAGGTGGAGCTTGCAATGAGCCGAGATTGTGCCACTGTACTCCAGCCTGGGCGATGGAGCGAGAATCCGTCTCAAAAAAAAAAAAAAAAAAATCTAAACAGTGTGCTGAGATAGACTGCAATTGACTAATGTTTGTTTCCCCGATCCCCAAATTCCTATGTTGAAACTCTAATCCCAATGTGATGGTATTAGAGAGGTGGGGCCTTTGGGGAATAATTAGGTCATGAGGGTAGATCCCTCATGAACAGAATTAGTGCCCTCACAAGAAGAGGAAAGAAAGCTAGCTAGTTCTTTTACTGCCATGTAAGGATACAGTGGTAAATGAGCATTTCCAAACCAGGAGGCAGGCCGTAGCCAGACTCTGGATCTGCCAGTGCCTTGGCCTAGAACTCTCTAGACCACGGCCTCCAGAATTGTGAGAAATAAATTTCTGCTTCCGCTGCAGAAACAGGGATCCTTGTTAAAAAGTGGCAAACAATTTGGCTGAATTGTGTTTGTGTTCTAGTGTTTTCTGGAAGGTAGAATTTGCAAGTGATGACACTGGATATTTAGCTGAAGAGATTTCTAAGCAACGTGTGGAGTAGCTTGGTTCCTCCTGATTGCTTATAGCAAAACGTGAGAAGACAGAAATGATCAGAAGACAGAATTAGTAAGCAAAAAGGAAGTAGAAATTAAAGATTTGGAAAAAATCTCAGCCTATCCATATTGCAAGGAAAAAAATAAAAATGAAAAAGCACTTTCTGAAGAGAATACAAAGGATGTGGCCAAGTGATTCCTGGATAAGGAGATTAGCCTTGGTGTGAATCACTGACTTAATCAGCCACCCCAGCAGGAAAAGTTCCAATTTAAACTGAAGAGGAAGAAGATGGGAAGAACTGAAGAAAGGCTACCAGAATTTTTGGATTTTATGGAAGACCATAAAGCTATTTGGCAGTGAATGTGTGCTTATTTCCAGGACAAGAGAAGAATGACCCTAAAGGCAATTCAGAGATCATCAGGGCTGCCTCTTGAATTTTAAAAGGCACTTCACCTTGCTTCCACCAACCAGGCAGCCTCTATCCAAAGGCATGGGTGTAGAGCCATCCAGTTGATCCCTGAAGAGCTACAGGTATAAGACCACTGCCCCAGTGGGTCTGAAAGGCTTTATTTGTGAAGCCAAGTACACAATGGCATAGACAAGATGTTAGCAGAATATGGCCATTTGGCTAGACGCTGGGGTTCTCATTGGCGGGCTATGAACAGTAGAGCAAGAGAAGAGAATAACTATTTGAGTGCTGGTGGGTGCTGATTAAGGTTAAAACATAATGTAGTCTTCCCAACTATCCTATTAAATAGGTACTATTACATACATTTTACAAGCACACTTTCAACAGCTTATAAGTGGTAATGTTGAGATTTGAACCTGATTTGTCTATCTTCAAAGTCTATACTCTTCCCTCTATAATACATTAGAAGAAAAGAGAACAACAAATGGACTTTACTGGATCTGCCAGAGACCTTCTCTGTCCGGTTACTCTGCCTTAAACATCAGGCGCGATGTCACAGAAATAGAGAGGAAGGGTGCCCAGATTCTGTAGAGCTACAGTGGGTGGAAGACTGATGGGGAGACTATTCTCTAACAGTGTTTTCTAGGAATAGAGTGGAAGGCTGTTATCAGAGTAGAGGCAGGATCAGGAAAAACATCAAAGTAACTGAGAGGAGAAAAGTTGGTGACCCCTAAGAATATGTCAAGCTCTAGGACATCTAGGACATCTGGAGATCACAGCTGATGAATTTACTTCATTACTTCCTTTTTGTCTTCACTCATTCTTTTTTTTTTTTTTTAGTGTGCAAAATAGATCATTACTTATTTTTCCCTTTTATAATTGAAGATATAATACATATAACATAAAATTCACCTTTTTAAAGTATACACTTGAGGCTGGGCATGGTGGCTCACAACTGTAATCCTACCACTTTGTGAGGCTGAGACAAGAGGATCACTTGAGTCCAGGAGTTCTAGACTAGCCTGGGCAATATGGTGAAACCCTGTCTCTACAAAAAATACAAAAAAATTAGCAGTGCATGGTGACATGCTGATGTGCACCTGTAGTCCCAGCTACCTAATGGGCTGAGGTGGGAGATATCACTTGTGCCCAGGAGGTCAAGGCTGCAGTGAGCCATGATCATGCTACTGCACCCCAGCCTGGGTGACAGAACAAGTTTCTGTGTCAAAAATAAATAAACGTTTAAGAATTATACAATTCAGTGGGTGTTTTTTGTTTTGTTTGTTTTTATTTGGTGCAACCGTGACTACTATCTAATTCCAGAATATTTCCATTATCCCCAAAAGAAGCCCTGTACCTATTAGGAGTCAGTCCCAATTCTCGTCTCCTTGAATCCACTGGCAGTTATGAATCTGCTTTCTGCTTCTATACATTTTCCTATTCTGGGAATTTCATAGAAATGGAATCATACAATATGTGGCCTTTTGTGTCTGGCTTCTTTCACTTAGCATCATATTTTCAAGGTTCATCCACATATCAATTGCATGTATCATTACTTCATTTCTTTTTTTTTTTTTTTTTTTTTGAGACGGAGTCTCGCTCTGTCACCCAGGCTGGAGTGCAGTGGCCGGATCTCAGCTCACTGCAAGCTCCGCCTCCTGGGTTTAGCCATTCTCCTGCCTCAGCCTCCTGAGTAGCTGGGACTACAGGCGCCCGCCACCTCGCCCGGCTAGTTTTTTGTGTTTTTTTTTTTTAGTAGAGACGGGGTTTCACTGTGTTAGCCAGTATGGTCTCGATCTCCTGACCTCGTGATCCACCCGTCTCGGCCTCCCAAAGTGCTGGGATTACAGGCTTGAGCCACCGCGCCCGGCCCATTTCTTTTAATGGCTGAATAATAGTCCATTTTATGGATACACCACATTTGGTTTATCCATTCATCAGCTGATGGGCATTTGGGTTGATTTCACTTTGGCTATTATGAATAATGCTTCTATGGACATTTCTGTGCAAGTTTCCCTTGCCTTCTGATACATCTACACATGACTCAGTTTTAAAGTCAGTATCTAAAACAAAACATTTTACATACTGAAAACTGCCCTTTCAGTATGTCTCCTAGGAAGGCACCACCTTGGAATCAATATACCGTTCAAATGAACCAGTTTTCTCTCTAGCCCTTTCTCTAAGAGCCAGCTGAAGTGGCTTGCTTGTGTTTGGTGGCCATACTATATAAAATCAATGTCATCAATTCTCTTCAGCCTGGTGAGATGATCACATTTTGACAGGTATATGAGGATCGAGGCAAACTGAGTCCATTGTCCTTTCAGGTCCTCATTGCATGACCACTCATGGATGAGCTGGCTGGTAAAACTGCCCACACTATTTAAATGGTAATGTATCTCTTTCCTTGAGTGACCATAACCTGATGCATGTAAAATAAATGTTGATAAAATAGAAATCTCTTGCATATGAAAAATTTCATCTCATTTTTGGGGGTGCCTGAGTTAGAATACCTCTGGATAAATTTGTTGTTACTGTTAACAAATAAATTTGAAATTAGGATGTTTTAATGCTTTATTCCAACTTCTTTATCAAATAAGAGAACTTTAGAACTAGAAGAGGCCTTCATTTTCTCAATTAAAGGCTCTTCATTTTACAGGTGAGAAAACTGGAATCTGGGAACCAGCCCCCAGATATACAGGACCTCAGTTCAGTGCTCTTTGTATTAGACTGTAATGATTCCCATATTCACAAATTGTAGAAAAAGTAGGTCATATCGTCTCAAGTTTTATCCTATTTACAACCCTTATAAGTCAGGATGTTACCTAGTATTTTATTATTTCTCTCTATATCTCTCTGTTTCTGTCTTTTTTGAGCTAAACCTGAATTATATTCCTCCCTGGTTGGCAGGGAGTTCATGAAGGTAAATTAGTCAAGAGGAAGAGCTACTTTGTCTATAATTTATGGCTTTTTTAAATACACAAACTCTCCCCAACAGACTGGTGCACTAATGATTTCAGCTGGAAGGTGGCACCCTGATTTTCTGGAGCTGAAGCTTAGCAAAAATTTTGTCATTCAAAAACACTGGCTGAATCGATTAAAAATGTTCATGAAAATTAGGCCGGGCGCGGTGGCTCAAGCCTGTAATCCCAGCACTTTGGGAGGCCGAGACGGGCGGATCACGAGGTCAGGAGATCGAGACCATCGGTGAAACCCCGTCTCTACTAAAAATACAAAAACTAGCCGGGCGAGGTGGCGGGCGCCTGTAGTCCCAGCTACTCCGGAGGCTGAGGCAGGAGAATGGCGTAAACCCGGGAGGCGGAGCTTGCAGTGAGCTGAGATCCGGCCACCGCACTCCAGCCCGGGCGACAGAGCAAGACTCTGTCTCAAAAAAAAAAAAAAAAAAAAAAGTTCATGAAAATTAGAAAATGGCTTTAGCTTTATGGGTGTTTCATGGCCACTGTTATATTACCATTAATCTACACTCTCCCTGTTTCATTGGCAGTTGACAGGAATCCCCAGTCAGCAGACAGAGAAAGAAGTCTTTTTAAAGACAGGACTAATTTGTTTCCTGGTGAAAGGTGACAACCTGCCTCAATTTGCTTCAGATTTCTCAACGATAATGACTTGTGTTTTCTTGTCCCAATTAACCACTGACTGCTCCTGAGAAGATCATGTCCATTCAGATAACTGGATTTCTCTTCCACTGATAACCTTCTGGTATAGATATGGGAGTGAAATGCAGATTGAGTGTAGAATCATGTACGGAATTATAAATAGAAAGATTGGAAACATTCTCTTCTCTAGTCTTCTTTCTCTCAAATCCCCATCATGGTCAATTTGCATCTACTTAATAATTTAAAAATTGGAAATAATCAAGAGCTGGCTTTTCTCATAGAGCAACGAGACCCACTTAATACTGCATGTCAAATGCTTTCAGAGGATGTGGCAGTATCCTAAGCATGTGATTTAGAGCTATAAGATAATACAGAATAATAAGGTCTGGGGTCAGTTTAGAGAATACGTGCCCCCTGTCTACTAAAGGCATTCCAATTTAAAAGTTTTAAACACTCTGATAGCCAAACAATACAAGTCTGTGGGTTCAAGTCAAATTGGCCATGAGAGCTACCAGTTTGTAACCCCTGGTCTATAGCTGACATTTAAACACACCTGATGTTTCCCAACATGCCTGTCCTCTTTCTTCCCCTTACTTACTCCTTATCCAGTGACGCGTCTGGGAAAAAACAATGAGGAATTCTTGGCTCAGTGCCATTCTTTCTCCTGGAAGAGTGAAGGATGTACACTTATTGGGTTGATCCTCCACTCCTTATTTTTCTTTTTACAGTGAGAGAGACTTGAGGTTGTGTAGTGGTAAAAGTCTGCTTAATTTGGAGTTCAGTGTTAAGAAGCCCACTATTGCTATGTCCCTGAGCCACATTCCCCTTTAGCACTAGCAAAGCTGACATTTGATTTTCATCTGCCCAACTACTTCAACTTACTTCTCAAGTGTTTCAAAACTCAGGCACTGAACAAGGTACTGTTTATTGAACCCCTTCAAATCCCAACATATGATTAAATAGAAAACGGTTCCTTTTATTGGACTCTATTTTAGAGAATAGGTTACTTGAGAATATATTACTCAAAATTAGCAGAATAACCTTTTCAACCCATACTACTTTGCTGCTTATGGATAAATTCACACTGAAAGCAAAAAAAAAAAAAAAAAAAAAAAAAAAAAAAAAAAAAAAGAAAAGAAAGACTCTGCAATAAGAAAACAAAGTCAACTTGACAGAATTCAACCTAGGGGCATGATTTTGCTCTGGAGTAGAAGCAGATGAGGGCAGAAGTTTTCAAAGCTATAAAATTAGAGAATGATAACATTTCAGAGTTGGATGGGATATATGAGTCAACATTTACTTAGGGTAGGCCCTGAGAATGCTAAGACGAATAGAAAATGACCCCATAGGCTACTCAAACCACACACTTGTATCTGATACATCAATTCTTTCTGCTATATTTCCCCAGAGTAGATGTCTAGTCTGGAAATGAATGTCATCACTAATAGGCCAATGGCCTAGTTGTTTGAAAATTTTCCTTTTATCAAACGTAAGTAATATCCTCTGCTCCAATAGTTCTTGCTCATCTCTTATGGTACTGTCCTCTGATGTCACATAGAGTTTGACATCTCTTTAAATGTTTGAAAACACTGACCACCCCTCCCCTCCCACCCTCTATAAGTCTTCTCTTCCTTGGATTACCAAGCCTCAGTTTCTACAGCTGTTCCTCATATCATCCCAGTTATCACCCTTTAAAGTGATTTCAAATTTTAATGTATATCTTACAATAAAAGCAATCCTCTTCCAGTTGTATTTTTATCAGTAGATCTCTATATTCCCCCCACTCTTGTTTTGGACACTATTATATTCTAGGTTTAATTTGCTTTTCTAAAGAGTATATATTGCTGAGTCATCAATGATGTTATGGTCATCTAAGACCTATAACACAACTTGACTCTAAAATTTGGCTCTCTCATCCTGAGTTTTGAAGAAAGATGCAAATCTTCATATTTTCTCACTATTAAGATGCATCTTATTATATTTGGTTCAAATAACAAAGATAAAAGATAATTATCTTTTAAAGTAATTTTGATTACTAATTCTGATATTTAGTTTATTCCCTAATGATTCATGTGATCAGAAAGTGTACTCAGCATGTTATCAGTAACATGATGTGTCAACTGATAAGAAATTTCAATAGGAAAAGTTTGAGGAAAGGGCAGAGAAATGACTAGGGATTTCATTCTCCCATTGACATTAATCCCTTCTATGGTTTAAAAGTTTGTGTCCCTTCCAAAATTCATGTTGAAACATAATTCTTAATGCAACACTATTAAGAAGTATGGCTTTTAGGAGGTGACTGAGTCATGAATGGGGTTAGGTGCCATTATAAAAAAGCTTTGTGTGGGGTGTTTGTCTTCTTTTGCTGTTCCATCCTCTCTGTCATGTCAGGCACAGTGTTCCTCCCCTCTGGAGGATGCAGTGTTCAAGGTGCCATCTAGGAACTGAAAATTGGGCCCTCCCTAGACCCTAAACCTGCCAGCACCTTGATCTTGGACTTCCCAGCCCTGAGAGCCATGAGAAAGAAATTGCTATTGTTCACAAGTTACCCATTTTATGGTATTTTATTATAGCAGCACGAGTGGACTAAGACAATCCCCCAACCAACACTTTCAGGGTAAAACATGTGAAACAATCCTCCTAAACATCCCCCAGATTCCTCTCTCTATCTTCCCACATAGATATTACGAGAGTTGTTCTTTTTGTTGTGTTTTGCTGATGCTATTTTGATGAGCAGGAGATAGAAACATATTCATAAAGAAATCAGGCTAGTCCTTATTTATTGTTCAAAATAATCTATGCTGGTAGAAAGATACTAATGAAAAAAGAAGTTACAAACAGTGTATACAGTATCATCTTTTTGTGATAAGGATATTTATTTACAGAACTGAGGACAGATTCATGCACAGTTAAGACACAGATGTAGATACAGATTGAATTCAGCCTCGATGTAATTCTAGAAGAAAACATAAAAAATATGTGGATCTCTCTGAATGACGAGATTATCTTTTCCCTAATAATTCTACAAATAATATGATTAAAACATAATTTTTTAAAAAATCATATGCTGGTGATAACTACTTTTCATTTTAATGTCTCTTAGAAGAAGCAAAATTTCCACTGAAGTTGGTGTCATGTCACTTAGCTACAGTTTGTGCAATCTGTATTATTTCCATTAAAAAGGGAATTAAAATATTTGCCTATTCTCCACAGGTCCTGAAATATAAGCAATAGTGCCTCAGCTATGGGTGTGTTCCCCTCACTTTTCCGCTGTATTTTCCCTGAATATGCTAGGACCCTTCATATATTGGGACAATTAGATAAATTTCTTTTCCTGGGATTATCTTGACATTTTAAAAAATCTGGCAGACTCTTATTCATATTTCAATTCGCTGTTCGATTATCACCTTTACCTCTTAGTTACGCCTCCCTTTGTGTTCCTTCTGTACTCTGAACACAGCTCTGTGTCTTTGTTTATCCGTATTGACACCTAAAGGTTGAGCTCCTAAGTTTGTAGGCTTTGTTGAGTGTAGGCATTCCCTGAAGAACTTGTTGAAAATGAAAATTCCTGGGTCTCATCCCTGGAGATTCTGGTTCTGCAGGTCAGAGGTAGGGTCCAGGAATATGCATTTATTTAAAAACTCCTACATGATTCTGAGCCATACATTGTGATGGCTCACAATGGCCTAGAGGGAGGAGATGGTTTTGTCTTTTGTACCTTTTGACTATTCCCTCATATTTGGATTGCATCAGAGTGTCCCTTCATCAACTATACTGTCATTATAATTTAATTTCCTTTGTCTTTCACATGAAGAAGTGTTGGTACAAATTGCACAGTGACCAGGTGTTCTATCTATGCTGTGGACAAAGCCAATGGAGGCAGATACATGTTCTATCAGGAGAGACGCAGGCTTATGAAAGAATACATGGAGGAGAAGGCAGTTCTGATTTGACCCTTTGGATCCTCCTCTTCTAGGCAGAATCCAAGCTTTCCTTACATTTACAAGCAGTTCTACTTTTGAAGAGAGAGAAAAGCTGAAATAGTTAATAAGATGACAGTTGGTATGGTTTCCAGTTTGGGAAATCTTCAAAGCAATGTTGCTAATCTTCACTTAATTATGTCTTGCACTTTTGCACACTGATTATAGACCTGCTAGAAGGCCATGCAAAAAGCCACTCTTACTCTAAATGTTCTGCTTACGTTTCCTCTCCCATAACCAGGAACCTCCTTTTGACTCCTCAAATGGATACATAAAAGAGACAACCATTTTAACCTTTTAGAAATGGATCTTCTACAGTAAATCAGAGAGAGATGATGAAAATGTTAATTAACTTGCTTTCATCTTGGTCAGATTCTGTATTTAACCTAAAGGCCTAAAGTCTTTTGGGCAGTTTTCTTAAATTTAATTGCCTGTGACAGCCAAAGAAATTCAATCATGATTTGGTGGGGCTGCCTCTTTGAGAGTAATACTCCTCCTGCCTCTGGCACAGAAAACAAATGCCAAAAAAGGAAGGTGAGATTCACTCATGAATTATTCTGACACATCTTCTTTCTGAATCAACGTTTATAAGAGACCAAGCTTTCCCTTTCAGACTTGGGACCAACTGTTGTCTCCCACCATGGGACCACCTCTAACATCCAAGGAGACAGATAATTTAAAACAGACACATAGACACACCACAAGCTCCTCTTCTGAGAGATCATGTGCACATAAAACCAGTCTACATGACAAAGCATCATTCTCAAACCGCAGGAAGTTCAGATATTTAGAAACGGAAGGTAAAAGTGCCTAATTTTTCTTTTCTCTTTATTTATTACACAATTAGCCACTTAAACTCCATTTAAGCTATGGAAATTATTTTTAAAGACTCCATAGTTTGAAAACAACCTACATTGAGCTTTAAACATTTAATGAACTGAAAAGCTTAACGTAAACCATTTCTTTCCTTTAGTAAAGGAATAGCTCTATGGCAAGATGACAGAAGTAAGATGACAGATGTACTTTAAAAAGATATGCATGAGAAAAATATTTTTATTTATGTATTTCAAAAATATATAACTTTAATAATGCTGAGGTTGTGTTCAGAAGTGGTAGCAGAGGTAGATGAGAGATCTATGCATTTTAATATCAACTTCCTCTTGAGTGAGAATCTTATTGCATTAATAGCTAAATCACAGTGATTGCAAAACAGCTGAAATGAGGCAATTAGTATGGTCTATGACAGCCATGAAGAATGAAACATGTGAGGTTTTCAATGCAAGCCAGATGGATATCTTCAATATACTTCTTATTATCTTCTTGTTTCAATTAAACTGAATCAGTATAACATAAGTCTCTTTGAATTGTTGGAAAAGAAATTAATTATGTGCTTCACACTTAATGAAGCCAAAGAGTCATATTCTGTTTGCCTTTTTTGTTTGTTTTGTTTATTCTGATTAGTAAGTATTCATTACAAAAGAATTCATTAATTCATTTTATAGGAGAGTTTTTTTTCCTTAAAAGAAAGAAATTATTTGTATGGAATGGGTTAAATATCACCAGGTAAAAGGTATCTCTTCTGCAATAGCTGAGAGAGAACTGAAAAAACAGACCTCCTGTCTGGATGGCTTTGCCTGCAATATCTGACCATGTAGGATTCTGACCTGAGGTATTCTTTTTAATTTGAAATATTTTACATATAAAACTACAATAAAAATTTACCAATATGTGCTCATATTCCCTCTTCTAGAATTAGCAGGCTTTAACACATTTTCATGTACCTCCAGCCTTTTTCCTGCCATGAATATATATTAAAAATTTACCCAAACAGATATTACCAACACAGCTAAAGTCCTTTCCCATAATCTCACTCCAGGCATCCTCCCCCAAAATACTAAGTTAGTGCTTATGCCGCATGTGTATTCTGTATGCAAACATTATAAGATATTATTTTATATTACTAATTTTATATTTAATCATACAATATATTAAATAAAATGATACCATATGTATTATTCTTTAATTTCCTTGTTTTTTTTTTTTTTTTTTCATTACAAACACCACAAGGAACATCTTTGCAAGTCTGCCTCGGAACATGTGTGAATCCCACTAGGTTAAATGCCCAGAAATGGAATTGCTGGGCCATGGAGATTGCACTTTCTCAACTTTACTTGCTCTCCACCGCATCTTTTCCAATTTCTATCCCTGCTCAGAGTGTGTGAGTACCATTTTCCTCACATAGTCACCAACAAAAGGTACCGTTAGATGTTTCTCTTTTGCCAATCTCATATGTAAAAAAATCACACCACACTGATGCTTACATTGCCTTTTCCTGATTATTAATGAGGTGATGTTACTGCACAAGCTTCTTGACCCACAGAGTGTCTTTTATGCCAAAAGCAAAAATGTGAGGCCTGTCTTCAGCATAGAGGCTTTGCTATGAAAGGACAGAGTTGGCATAGAGAAATGTAACAGTTAAGGAATTATATCTTCCCTCTCTAGACCAAGGATGGAGAAGTAATGGGCAGGCTGGAGTCAGGGCAGACTGGCATGGTATGCAATCAGCATTACAAAAAGAGAGAAGGTTTTTACAGAGAGATTTGGACAAAAGGGGAATCATTCTATTCATGATTGATATTGCCAAAGGCATGTTATTTGCTCAATCTATGTGGCTCTCACACATGTCCATAAGAATGTCAGAGGAAATAATCATGCCCTGTTTCATCAGATTTCCAGGTTATGTCATGCTTTGTGAACACAGGAAGAACAAGAGGCACAATTACCTACCCTTCTTTTCAGATTCTCCTACCATCAGTGTGACAGATGTCAGATCTAACAGGATCTAGTATTGAAATGTTCTGGCCAGATGTTCTTCTACTGAGGGACCTACCATGATTACCATTTGGCACTTCTAATGACAAACTTTTCCTTCCTACTCTAGGTGCCTGGGGTCAGAATTTGTGTTAATCCTATTAGAAATACCCTTAATTATCACCTAGAAATAATTGGTTCCAGTGGAAGACATCTAATTCGGTTGAAGTGTATTCAGTTATAAGGGACCAATGTTAAAAGCTTTTATTGTGTGTTAGCAGCCAGCTGTCATTGTATGTTACTGATTTCTGATGGATCCCCTGTCAAATCTGGATAAAGCCTTGAACAATTTTACATAGAAGATGTGGGCTGCTTCAAACTCATTTGCAAAAAGTTCCAACTGAAAAGACTCTGCTTTATTGCGTTTATTATGCTATGCATGGAATGGTTGATATTTCTCAATGCCCTACGGTTAAAACAGAAGAAGAATTTTATATAGTGTGCAATAGTAATGCTGTAGATACTCTTTGGTGCTAGTAAGAATATATATGTATATGAAGAAATCTGTTCATTTAGACATAAATAAACTTCCTATGGGATGAACAATGAGCACTCTTTCTGACAATAAAGGAATCCATTAAATGTTCAGTAAACCACAGGAACATCTTTGGTTTGCAGGGCTGAAGAATGAAAATACAAAATAATTTCTTGTTAGGTGTATGTGTGATCTTAGTTAACTGCTACTAAAGACTTCTTTTCTATTAAAGCTATTTAAAATATAAATTTATTTTTTCTTATTATAAAAGTAATTCTACGCACTGAATTTAGACATTTAAATAAGCAGAAAAGCCAAAAGAACTCTTTTAAAATTCAGACGAAATTAGGGTAAAACTTTATATAGTCAATTTCAAAATTAAAACCATGCTATTAGAGAAAGAACATGCAGTCTGAGAATTATGAGGTAAAGGTGGAGCAGTTCAGCTGATTTAGGCTGGTGACGGTGGGAGGTTTACGAAGTGAGTCGTCTTTTTAAAAAAACACCAGGTGATGTGCTTCTTACGTTACGGTCTTCTTAGTTTACTATTCTGGTTCCAGCTGTGTGAATCCTCCCCACATGCTGGAGAATCAAATTGAATAATTGTTTCAGTGTCTGCCAAGTAATTTTCCTCCTCCCTCTCAATCAATGATTTATCACCTCTCCTCTGGATTTTCAATTTGTATCCAAGTTCTAAAGTCAACCCTTTGGATACTGGGGTGACACTAAGGTCCTGGGAAAGAAAACTCCCTACCAATTCCAGCTAATAATCCGACTCAAGGACATGTGGAAATTTCCAGCATGCAAGATCAGCAGGGGTAAAAGAAAAGTTGTGTATAGCTTGGCCAGACTATACCTTGGACAGAATTTTGAAGATCTGAGGAAGAGAAAAAGTTATCAAAGAAAGGATAAGTATTTTTTTTTTCTGTGAAGGACTTAATAGTAAATAATTAAGGTTTTGCAGAAGTGGCAAAGTTGAAGATATTATATAGATACTTATATATTACACAGTCTCGAGGGTGGGGGGTGCAGTGGCTCACACCTGTAATTCCAGCACTTGGAGAGACTGAGATGGGCAGATCATCTGAGGTCAGGAGTTTGAAACCAGCCTTGACCAACATGATGAAACCTCGTGTCTACTAAAAATACAAGATGAATTTCATAAAAGTTTCACACCCAAAAATATTATTGTTCTTTTGGTTTTTTTCTCAACCAGCTAACATGTGAAACCTATGCTTAGTTTAGCCCCTGGGGTATACAAAACAGGTATGGATTTGGCCCATAGGGCATAGTTTGAAACCCCTGAAAATACGATGTTCTCAAACTCTGATGTGTATAAGGATCAATTAGGGTATCTATTTTAAATGTTAGTTTTCCAGGCCTCCTCCCTAGAGAGTTAGATTTGTTAGGGTAGGAGTGAGGCCCAGGAGATCTGCATTTCTAACATGTACTCTGGTGAACTTTCACTTGCTAGGTGGCATGCATGTACAAAGTTCTTTGGTGTAGGACAGTGCTTCCCAAACTATAGTCTGGAACTACCAGTTGCAAAATTGCTCAAGGTCAGTTTGGATGTAGTTCAGCAAGATGACTATGGTAACAGCATCCACAGCTTCATGCCCTACATTTCGAGTCCTGGAGATGATCAGCAGGAGTGAGGGTTGCTATTAACATAGTTATCTTGTTGAACTGCATCCAAACAAATACTCTAAGTTGCTCTTCTCTAGGCCTGCTACTTAAAAATATCTGTCATATGAAACCTGTATGGCAGAGGCACTGTGTCATGCAAAATCCCCACCCACCACCACCCCTTTAACTCTGCTGTACAGATAAACATGATTTACTAAGTACAATATTGCATATGAATGTACCCTGCCCTCCATATAGTTCTTAATGATATCAATGATCACAAAAGCACATTTTTGTTTAAAGGTTAAACATTATGCTTTCTGTTAGGATTTGAGAGTTTGACTTAAGAACTAACTGTTCTTGCTTACAATGAAACAGCAAACCAAATCCCAAGTATATTATAACTAGCCTGA
This sequence comes from Colobus angolensis palliatus, assembly GCF_000951035.1. Classification (NCBI taxonomy): domain Eukaryota; kingdom Metazoa; phylum Chordata; class Mammalia; order Primates; family Cercopithecidae; genus Colobus; species Colobus angolensis. Next base: position 6,267,494 of record NW_012114711.1, on the reverse strand, counting down.
AAAATAAAATCAGTAAAATTTAGGAATTCAGATGATGGGATGATAATCAAGAGCCCCCTGGGCACCTGTCAGAATTCTGCAGTTTGGAAGCCTGCTCATGCAGAATCTGAATATTTAGCCATGTGATGAGTGCTTGTCAGAGGTTTATTCTAAACCTCCTGTATCTGGTGGAATAGACGTGCCGCCTCCCTTTCCTCCCCTACTTGCTGACCCTGTGTTTGACACTATCTTCAGCCTCTCTCCAAAACATGGGGGCAAGGGTAGGGAGAAAGAGAATTGGATTTAAAAATCATGGTTAATGATAGAACTATTGTAAAAAGGTTAGAAAAGATGTGTTCTGATGCCTGACCTTCACGGTGTTTTAATCCCAGACACATGAGGAAATCGGAATGGATACAAGCACATTTTAAGGTTAGAGAACATCTTCTCTGATAAATTAGTCCCTTTGTAGATCTCAAAATTGAATTAAAATACAGCGCTCAGTCATATTTTGGGCTAAGCTGTTAACATTTGCATTAAAGGTGTAGGGCTCAAGCATTTTGATGTGGGATTCAGGACTTGGCACAGTTCATGTGGAGTTCAGAATGGTTTTCTCTGCCTATATCGCGCTTTATGGGGCAGATTTTAAAATTATATTTCTCAGTTTATGTTCATGTCCTTCTCGGAGACCTAGCAGTGTGGGTGTTCCCTCTGCAGACACACATACTTCCCATTAATGCTAATGGGAGTCAGAACCAACCACACTGGGAGATAAATGATCTCCCAAATCTCTTCTGACCTTATCTAAAGTAACAGAATTGTTAACTTCCGTGAACATATTGGCCAAATAAAGCTTTTTCCCCCCACCTCACCTAGAAGAAGAATATAGGAATCAGAGGACCTCTGTGGAGAAACTAACTGCAGCTCAGAACCAGGAGCCACTACCAGAAATAACTCTGCTTGGAAACACATGAATTCTACCTGTCAGTCAGGCTACCTGGGCACATCATCCCTTAACCATACCTACACATCCCTGCCTTCCTCTTTTCGTGCTGGGTCAGGCTCTTCCTGCCTCAGTCCTTCCTCTTTCTCTCACCTATTAGGAAATTTCAGTTTTTAAAGTGTTGTGCCTGTTTCAGCAAATCATGTGGCTAGCATAGGCAGGACATACTAATTCTGCATCTATAAATCCACTAAAACGCTTCTGGAAATTGTCCTCAAGTCATGTTTCCTACTTTTAGACATTCACATATACCATCTTCATGATTTTTTGCATATCCTCCTATAACAATGTATATTTAGTACTTTTCTTTGTACTGACTGACTTCTTAAATTCATTTTGAAATACTGTTGTATTTCCATTAATTGCCATTAATGGAAAACCAGTGTTCTCCTATTATACCTTGAAAGAAACAAATAGTTACCAAAATTTAAAACAATTATAACTGTAAACTGCCTAAAACTATATCCTATACTTACTTGGTGAATAGCTGTTTGCATTTTACTAGAAGGCAAGAAATAGTTTGTTAGAATAGGTAGAAGTTACTATTTTAGCAATATTTATAACCACACAAAAATGAGGCAACCGCAACATATTTCATCCCTGATATATCTGCAGGCTTTGCACCATGATTCAGTGTAAGATGAGCAGCAGGGAACTGCACAGTTCGTTGGGAATGGTTTTGTCCTGGGGCTTGCGGTATCACTGGGATATGAACTCTGATGGGAAATAGAGGCCTCTCCTTTCTGCCAACTCTTGGGAGAGCCAAGGAAGTCAATACTTATAAGAAGGATGATAATAAAATACAGAACATACCTTGTTCCTACCTGTGAAAATACCCTACTTTTAACAATATGAGGCTCACTTCTCTTTGCTAATTATTCTATTTGGGTGGAAATGTCGTAAATGTTCATTTCAACATGATTTAGAATACATGCATATCCATTTAAAAATATATAAACAACAAAACAAATACTAATATTTCTTAGGCGCCAGATACCCTGTTAATCGCTTAGCATGGATTGCCACAGTCATCAAAGCAACCTCATTTTATGAAAATATGTTTATAAACAAAACAACTATTAATATTTCCTAGGTGCCAGGCACCACACTAATCACTTAACATGAATTTTCACAGTTTTCAAAGCAACTCCATGAGATTGGCACTGCTATTATCCCCACACAGGCTAATTGTCTTGTCTAAGAGCTAGTAAGTGGTAGAAATGAGATTCAAACCCAGCTCACTCTGACTTGAATCCCTTCCTTTTAACTATGATTTAAGATGTCAACCTAATATTCTCTTATATCTCCATAACTCACAAATAATCTATAACAGATCCTAGCTCTGTGTCTAACCAGCTCTGAAACATTGAGATCTTTCTTGGTCCTAAATGATTACTAAGCTTCCTTTAGCCAAAACAATCATACATTAGCAAAGACCTCTAGCTAGAACTGTGCTTTACAAATATCATCTAACCTCTTTTTCCTTTGCCCACGAAACAGAGTGAACAAGCAGTCAGTCATACACTGATGCTAGTGCTCTGAGGTCGTAATTAATAGACTGAAACAGTTGGAATCAATCTAAACATATATTTAGTTCTAACTCTTGGACTTCCAATTTTCTATCTGCATAGTCAAGTATGTTAATGATAAGAAGACTTCCTGAAACAGTAGTACATCTCCAACTTTTAAAGTACCTAAAATACACAATTAGGTAATCTGTAGTTTTCTTCTTTAAATTAAAGGCAATTTTTTTGGTATTTGTATTTGCCTTCATCTGTCCTCACAAAGGGAGCTACAAATGGGCAAGAAGGAAATAATATGATATGACTCATCTGTATAAATTACTCAGAAACAGGAAGAATGGGTAAAAAAATTTCCTGGTGCAGCATAAAGAATCAAGAAGAACTCAGATTCAGGATCTGGGTTCAGGTCTCCTTCAGCTACTCGGGACCTTGAGAGAACCACCAACCTGAGCCTCATCTTCTTCAGTCAAATCATTGCCAAGTTCCCTTCAACTCAAAAATCCTATGACACGGCAATATATAAAGTGAAAGACATGCAAATGAAATGTAAATTAAGATTTTCTCCTTTTCAGTGGTTACTTAGCACTTCCAGCCTGTGCCATGAAGCTAATATTGAAATAGTTTCACTCGTGTGCTTTGCTAACAGCATAAAGGACTTTCTGTTGCAAAAATTATAAATCACCCAGGCTATGGTATATGGGAATTTTATTTCCTTAAAACTGACAAGGTTCGCTGAGTGACTAAGGCAAAGCACAGAGGTGATCAAAGCCTTTTATTAGTATAATAAGCCACATCCATATCTCTGAATAAACGGGACAGCTATCTTAAAAATTACCAATGTCATTGTTTAAGCAACGTTTGCTAAAAATAGTACATGAGTCTTGAGTTTTTAATTTGTTGGAATAGTGTTCCTAGACATGAATTTCAAATCTATAGAGACTTGAAAGAAATTTAATTAAAGGATTGAAGATAACATTAGTTACAATACTATAATAGATACAATGGCTATAATTCTCAAAATTGTATTGGATGATTCTGAAATAAGATAGTCTTTCAGTCATATTCATTACCAGCAGTTTTCTAAGAATTATTAATCATATCATGTTTGCTGTGATGAATTAATTTAGCAATACAGTGATATCTGTATCTATTAATATGAATGATGCCACCTCTATAGATTACATTATTAGACATGAGGACACATATATTAATATTTGAATTCTTTAGGTTAGCCATTACCTTTCACTACCAAGTTTCCAGTACTGCTAGCAGTTCCAAAATGGTTAGTGGCTATACAGGTGTAACTCCCAGCATCTGATTTAGTAACGTTGATGATTCTGAGGTTTCCATCTTCAGAAACGGTAATTCTGAAATCAAAGTAAATGAACCAAAAATGGTGAAATTTATCTCATATGACTTATTGCAATTTTTTTCTGTTATTCTGTCATTGTTCAAACCATAAATCATTGCTACGTTATTTGACAGCCTCATCTTTATTTAGGGTATTTGTCTACATATACATAAACATAATTGAGATATGTGACTAGTTTAGAGTTTTTAATTCTTTTCTTGCTAAAATGGTCTCAACAGCCAGTTGGAATACCATTATAAATATTCGATAGGTTGTGACAATTTCTATTTGGTAGCTCTAACCACATTAGGCAAAGGGAAGGCTTATGGTAGATCACCATTAGTCTTATAACTGCTAATGAGGAATAAGAAAAAAATCCCTTGATAAATCAATTTAAGTCTTTTCATTGAAAGTGTTTTTTTCTAAATGAGAGCCTTAAATTAAATGAGGTATTATTAAACATATTTATTTCTGAAATATGTCAGCCAATACATTTTTAATGAGATATAAAAACTGAACTTAAAAAAAATTAATATATTCCACAACTCAGTGTGACTTTGGCAGAATAGCAAATGTGGATGGCAAACCTCAGGCCCCACAGTTAGGGACAAACATCTACTTTCTGCAGGGAAGAAAATGTTTTTGTGGACAGATGCAAAATCTGGAAGAGGAAGAATTTTTAAAGAACTCTGTTTTCAACGTGACTACCAGAAGAGAAGTAGGAAAATACAAAGATGAGTAAGACAGACAGCTTGGCTTAGAGGCTTGTGAGAGAAATAAAAAATGTACACAGATAGCTCATTCAAGGTAAATGTTTGTTAAATTTCTCTTTTATTTCAAATCTGCCTACATCTTTCCATCTCTTCCACTCCCTCCTTCTCACCTAGTCCATCAAAATAGCCTCCTAATTGGTCTGCCTATTTCTACTCTTGTCCGTCAGATCCATTCTTCAGTCAGTGGCCAGATGATCTTTCAAAATTTAAATCAGATTATATCACTCTCCTGGCTTAAAGCTATATCCTTGGCTCTGCCATTGCATTCTGAAAAATTTTCCTGCTGCAGCCTTATTATAAAGCCTAATGGATCTAGCTTTTTAAAAAGCCTCTCTTGCTTACTATTTTGTTCTAATCTCTCTACTCTTCAGTGAACTCTAGTCACACTGGCCTTCTGCATATTCCTAGTGTATTAGAAATCCTTCCCACTTCAGGGCCTTTGCACTTGCTGTTCTGCCAGCTTTGAACACACTTCTGTGTATCTGGACATAGCTGTCACCTTCTCACCTTCAGGATCTCAGCGTAGAGGCAGTTTTTCCTTATAGATCTTTCCCAATTCACTGTTTACAGTGGGTCTCCCTGTCTCCCTGTTTTCCTGGAGCCACTTTATTTTTTCCCACTAAATTCAATCTGGAAATTTTGTTTGCTTGCTTGTTAGTTGTCTTATCACATGGAATGGTAGCATCTCTGAGGGCATGGATGGTGTTCGTCTTACGACTGAACCTCTTGGGTCTAGTACACAGGATGGCATGTAGTAGATACTAGAAATATTTCTTTAGTGGCTGAGTGAATACATGAATAAATAAATAACCTAAGGGAAAAATCGATAATATGTTGTATGAATTCAGAGTGGTTGAACTACTTGGGCACCAGCGCTAGACTTAACAGAGTCCTTTCAAATCTCTGAAACAAGGGGTCTAGGATGGGATCTCACTTCATAGAACTTTTGAGTAAGTATTTTAAAAACATAGGTGAAGATGTAAATGCACTGGGTTACAAATGCTGCATATACTTTTGTGAAGGCTTTTATGGATGGAGAAGCTGCAGTCTTCCCGGAGACCCGGTCCAGATCTATGACTCAATCTGACGAGAGGGTATGAAGGCAGAAGAACTCTACAAATAATTTTGGAATCAGAGGGGTGGGAGTTCACATTCCAGTGCTGTCGTTTCTAGCTGTACCACTAAAGGCAACTTACTTAACTTTCTCAGTTTTTACTTCCTCTTCTATGAAATAGAACTAACAATGTCCATCTTATAGACTGATAGCAAGAATTAGGTAAGATAGGGTCAGTAAGATCCCTAGGTGTTTCCTGATATTTACTAGGCAGTGGTTCTCTTTCATCTTTAAAATTGTGTTTGCTAGGCTGGGTGTGGTGGCTCACGCCTGTAATTCTAGCACTTTGGGGGGCTGAGGCAGGAGGATCACTTGAGCTCAGGAGTTTGAGACCAGCCTGGGCAACATGGCAAAACCCTGTCTCTACAAAAAATACAAAAGTTAGCCAGGTGTGCTGGCTTGTGCTTATAGTTCCAACTACTTGGGGGGCTGAGGTGGGAGGATGGCTTGAATCTAGGAGGTGGAGGTTGCAGTGAGCCAAGATGGCACCACTACACTCCATCCTAGGAGACAGAGTGAGAACTTATCTCAAAAAAAAAAAAATATATATGTGTTCTCTTATTTGGTCATTTGTATGTATAGGAAACATTGGACAACATCATTTTGATATATTTTCTTTTAACATAGTAATTAAATCAGCCTTATTTTTGTATTTTGACTGTTATTTCTGACAATTTGAAATCAATACGCAAATTAACTGAGTCATCCCAATTCAAGGTACAAGATGCAGACAGGGCACGAGGGCACCTGTGGTTGGGCAGTTTGTACCTGCTGACGGTGCCTATGTTGCTTTCTGGCAGAGGCCTGGCATTGGAGGCCTTGGCCTTTGGGCTGGGGTGACCCATGCTCCTGGTGGAGGCAAGGGAGCCGAGCTGGAGCCATGGCCAATGAGGTGGTAACTGTTAGGCCTAACCATTGCTGTTGAAGGATTTGCGGGTCATTATATTTTGCAAACCAGGAAGCATATGGAGCCTCAGATAAAACAAGTTTTTCAAAGTCTACTGAAATCTGCCCTCAATGATGGCTATTACAGAGATGTCTGAACCCAACATGACAAGATAAGAAGCAGAGGTGCAAATCTTCCTGCCAATAAAGAAAGAACAAGAGATGCTCATAAACAAATTATTCTCTTAAATCACATCACTCAGATACAGGAGAATGTTCTTACATAGCAGCCAAAATTTATGAAGCTAAACATTTACTAGAAGATCAAGGTAAAAAAAATAAGTAAATGTATGATGAATTTTAAGTTTTTATTAGTTTACATAGATGACTACCAACTTCTTATAATAAAATGTCTCAAAGCTACAATTAAAAAAATAATTTAGCATAAGCTAAATCAAAACTCTGGCTAAAAAAAAAGACACAGACAAGAAGGCCTTTTGTTCATTCACATCACAGATACGCATATAACAGTTGCTCAATAAAGACCATCTGATACCTCATTTGCCAAGGAGCAGATGCATTGACAAAAACAGAGTGGTGAACAAATCTTAATTACCTCAATAATAACAAAAATAGTTTTAAAGGAGTTAGTCACATTCCATTTATAAAATAATTTGCTAGAAATTGTGAAATGCTGGCATATGAGAATTAAATATGTAAGGTGACATTTATGTTTTATGTATGGGCTTATCTTCCATGAGGTAACACTGGCTTGGAGCATATTAAATATTCTAAGGGGTGAGATGACTCTTTAAAAGCAAAAACACCTACTAATAACTTATACCATTAAAAATAGTATCATGACCATTCCAAAAACCTGAAGCCATCGCTTGTATCAAACTCTGACATGCTGAAGGAAATGAATACGGAAACAATTAAAGGATTTGTCATCAGATGACTTGGATTCTAGCCTTGACTCTGAAACTTGTCAAGTATATTGCATTGCCAAGTTACTTATGCAAGCTCTGAGACAGTTTCTCAACCTTGGCACTGATGACATTTTGGACTGAACAATTATTTGTCCTAGTGGGGATAATGGGCAGCATCCTTGGCCTGTGCCCACTGGACTCCCATAGGTCTAACCCTTCCCCAAGTCATGACAATCAAAAATGTCTCCAGAGATTGTCAAAGATACCCTGGGGGTCAAAATCACCCCAGTTGAGAACTGCTAGTCTAATTCAGTTTTTAAAATCCCTTCTTCTATAATGAGATAAGATAGGTCAAAATTTTGTAACTTAAAGTGCTCCACACTCTTCAAATGTTTTCCCTACCATCATTTCCATCCCTGCTTCCTACTTTTGGTATCTGCACTGCATAAAACCCAGCTAGCTTTTAACAGTCTTAGTACAAGGCTCTCTTTGTCCCTTGTCCTCAGAGTTTCCCTGTCCAATTTCCTATGGGCCTTGTGAAATTATAAAATAATTCTATAAACTGTTTTATTATTAATTTTAAAGATTTCAGTGCCTGATATTTGTTTAGGGTCTTAACTCTCCCATTGTTATTTGCGAAGAGGTAAGAGCCTAACTCTTTTAGAACTCCAGATGAGAGAAGGACAGTGAGGGAGATCATTTGTAGAAGGGGTAATTGTCAGTAGACTTCATTAAATCACATCATATTGCTGTGACCACTTATTCTTACTATTATCCAAATGTGGGGGTAATGTGAAGTTTGATAAACTATTCTTTTGAGAAACTCAACCACTTCTTTATATAAGCAATACAGTGTAGTAACTAAGAACATAAACTCTGGAACTAAACTGTCTAGGCTCAAATCATGCTTTTACTGCTTAGGAGTTGTGTGACTTTGGGCAAGTTAATCTCTCTGTAACTCAGTTTCCTTGTTTGTAAAAATGGGATAATAAAAGTAACCATATATATCTCATAGAGCTGTTGTAAATATGTGCAGTGCTTAGAATGATGCCTGACACGTAAAATGCACCAGGCAGGACAGGTACTTGGGCATATGTCAGTGAGACAGTCTATTCATATGTCATGAATAAACCAGGGTTAGTCACATGTTCTATTAAGTGAAGCTCTGTGCCTTCCTAGACCCATTGTTTCAAGCAATTACAAAGGATTCTGTTAAGGCTAAGACAACTGCTGAGTAGTTCTGCCACTCTGAAGTCCTACAACACATCATGATGCCTCACAAAGCATATGGGTGACACCAAATAGACACCGAAGGGAGATGATATATTGAACTCATTTATTCATAGTTCTTTACTAAATACCTCCTATATATTAGGCTTTGTGCTATTTTTTAGTGATGTGAAATTATTGTTTCTGTTCTCAAGAAGCTCATAATAAATCATTACTTTTGATAATTATATATCTAGAAATAATGCCAGTGTGTTCTACACGATAACATACACATTTCTATAAGTGCACAGTAAAATGAGCATTACTGTTTTCAATGGGAAAGCTGTTTCACAAACTATCTAGGTATAAAGATGGGCAGGGACCCAGAGCTGGCCAGTCAGGAGACCCTATCCTTTTGTCTGTAGTGATTGGTGTAGAACCATGCCATCAAAACCATGAGCTCTTTGGGAAAACAATCTCTTTCTGCTGGGATTGTTAAATTTAGAAGATGGGAATCTAGAATTGTTGGCAATTATTTTGCCTACCATATAGAGAAAGCATGCCTTAAGGAAGCCAAGCAAAGAAACAGAGCCCAAGAGAAAGAGAAAGAGAAAGAGAAGCAGAGACCTTATGACATTTTTGAGCCCATTTCTGTCCATGGTGGAAGTCAACACCTTGGATGCCTCAGTCATATAAGCCAATAATTTAAGATATTAGAAATTGACTTTCCAGCCCTTACAACAGGAAGAGTGCAGTCTTTCCAAGAAATTACTGAACCTGTTCACGTGATAGTGGTAGTAAAAGTAGAATGGAGGGAATGGATTCTGAGGATGATTCTGTGATAACTGCCTCGACAGAACTTTTTGGTAGAAGATTGATGAATGCTATCTGTAATGCAAGAAAAACCACACAGTTTCACACACAGCTGTATCACATAATTTTGGCTATATCTTTCTGCATACAAAGGCTAAGTATACAATTTGACCTGTTGCTTTTAATGTGTTTTATGGGATTTTTTTTTTTTTTTGACAGAGTCTTGCTGTGTCACCCAGGCTGGAGTGCAGTGGCACGATCTCGGCTCACTGCAACCTCCACCTCCCAGATACATGTGATTCTCTTGCCTCAGCCTCCCTGGTAGCTAGGTGTGCACCCCCACATCTAGCTAATATTTTGTATTTTTTGTAGAGATGGGGTTTCACCATGTAGGCCAGGCTGGTCTCAAACTTCTGACCTCAAGTGATCTGAGGGCCTCAGCCTTCCAAAGTGCTCGAACTCCAGGAGTGAGCCACCACACCCGGCCAATGTTTTATGGGATTTTTATAAGCCAGAAATAAGCCATAAAGCTAGCATTTGGCCTTGGGGTACAAATTTGGCTAGCTCAAGGAAATTTTGAGATGCAACTCAATATAAATACTTAGATATTTTCTTCCTTTCAATTTGGATCCTCTACCAACTTAGAAAAATGGTTTTTCCATTAATATTACATTCTTTTTTAAATATGAATATAGTACCCAAACCCAGTCCAAGGATAGTGATATAGGAGTTAAGAAGAAATTATTTAGGCAGATAGTGAGGGTATGGGAGTCCTCGGTAAGGTTTTCCTTTTAATGAAAAACAGCCCCCAAATCATTTTCTTTTCTAACAAACAGCAGCTTGTAAAATCGAGCTGCAGACATAGACAAGCAAGCTTGAAGCTTTCATGGGTGAATGCTGGCAGCTGTGCCAATAGGAAAAGACTACCTGGGACTAGGCATGCTTAAAATAGTGGCTCCATCTTCCCTTCTCTTTGCCAGCCATGTGTACAGCAAGAAGTAGACAACATGGTGGTGCTGGCCTGGTGGTGCTGGCCAGGCAAAGACCTCATTTGCTTAATATTAGGGTGGGCCAGCCAGCTTCCCCACGAGTTATATAAACGTCACACCTGGTCTTTGGGCCCTGTGTAAATCAGATACCGCCTCCTCAAGCCTGTCTATGAAATCCGGTGTTCTCCAACACAAGCCGGAAGTCCCATTTGGACTTTCCTCTCTCTTGCAAGAGAGGGAGCTGTTCTCCTTTCTCTTTCTTTTGCCTATTAAACTTCGGCTCTAAACTCACTCCTTGTGTGTGTCCGTGTCCTTAATTTTCTTGACATGAGATGTCAAACGTCGGGTATTACCTCAGACAACAACGCAGCTTCAATAGCTTTATTTTCATGTTTGTTTCTGGATGAGATTTCAAAGTTTCCTTTATGGTCCATCTCATCTTGGTTTCCTCAATTTAGACTACTGACTGACTTGTAGCTATTAGGGTGATATTGAACTTTGAGCTCCTCCTAATACTTACGAATAGTGATGGAGTAAGATAAAAAGAATTGAAAATGTACATCTGTTCTTGGCTTAGAATAGGTTAGTCCTGACCTACCTGTGGGCCCTTTTTAAATTATTGATGGTAACAGAGAAAAGTCAAAGATGATAAAGGAGCAAGTAGTAAAAATAAAGATGTGACACAAGACTTAATTTTCCCTACATGAAAAGAGGTCATCTAATTCACAACACAGTAAATTACCTAGAGCAGAGAGAAGCAGTTTTTCCCTCACTGTCATTTGGAGATTTTGGATCCACAGAGGATAGGAACAAATCTGGACTCATGAGATAAACTGAATCTCTCTTTCTTCATATGAGGCTCTGGGTTGCAGCCATTGAAGAGTTGACATTCTCAGTCCTATAAATCAAAACCAGTCTGGGGACACAGGACCTTTAAAAATGCTGATCTTTTCTTTTGGGGGGGCTTTAGTAACACATGACAAAAGCTGCCAACTTCACTCTATCACCCAGAAGAGGAGGATTATCCCAAAATGGAGACCTATGATTTTCCTGAGCAGCTCAACAGGAAGCCTAACTGCTGTAGAGGGAGACAGCATATCCTTGCTTGCCTTTAAGTCGCACTGGAACACTTCCTTAGAAATAAATCCCTTTAGAATACAACTTAGAAAACCAGTTCTCCCCTTCTGCAGAGAAAGAAATTATGCAGTGATCATTTCCTTTCAAGAAACAAACAAAATACATTAAAAAGTGACAAACTGTTTTGTTAAATTTTAAATCATCTTTATTATTGTTAGATGAAGAATAAAGTAGCTCACTTAAAATTATGTGCAATTAAAAAAAAAAAAACTCAAAGGGCTTTAAGAGGCTTCTACTCTCTTTTATACATGATCAGTTCTAGAAAACATGTTTGAAAGTTGAAAGCCTGAAAGTGAAACAACAGATTTACACATTACAAGGGAGGCTAGACTCCTGAAGAGCTAAAATTTATTACAAAATCCCAAACATAGTTTAAATTATTATTGCTACTGTCACCAAGTAGCCCCATTTTTCTGAGATGGTTTAATTATTTTTCTCTCTCTCTTTTTTTCTCATTCCCCTGGTCCCCTACTTCCTACTTAGCCCTTTAGAAATGCAAATATAGCCTTTTACCTCCCCTTTACCAGACACTCCCTACAGGGCAAGTTCATCTAACTATGTGCTTAGGCGCTCCAGAAAGAAATTTTCACCCACTGGGAGGCTGCCTCAATTTTACAAAACTCCCTCCCACCAGGAGACTGCCTCAAGAGATATGAAACCCCTTCCTACCTGGTGAGTTTGCAGCCTAGTCCTGTCCATGAAGGTGCCAGCAGTCACAAGCTTGACCACCTAGTAGATAAGGCACCAGAGTATCACATGTTTTGCTTGCTACCTCCTCTACCTTTTCAAAGTACCCGCTTTCTGTTCCAAAAGTGAAGTGGTACACTTAAGGCAGGACACCTGTATTTCTTCCCTCAAGCTAGCTTTGGAATAAATCACTTTCTCTATATCAGACCTCACTCTTGTTAATTGAACTCTGCAAGGGGTGAACGACTAACTTACATTTCGTTAAGACTACTTCTCAGCTCAAGCAAACTGGGAGGATGGCAGAGGGGAGGATGGCAGAGCTGTCACAGGAGGCCTGGCTCCAGGAAGGAAAGACTGCTGACCCCAGGCGCCATCAGCAATGCCCTAGAATGAGGGTGGTTAGACAGGCATCCCCCAACCAAAGGTCTCTCGTACACCATAAGGCAGGACAGAATTGGGCACGTGTCAGCGAGCGCCTTGTTAATAGACCAGAGGAACTTCACAGCCACAGAGGTACTTGCTTTTTCTACACAATTAAAATAAAAATCAAATAATTGTGTGATTTCATATAAAAGCCTATTCCTGGCTAATTGTGACATAGGGGAAGACAGGGCAACACTGGCAACATATCCTCTCAGGGTACCAATAGGCTGGAGGAGGCAGGCAGCAGCCCCTTTGAGCAGATCGTGGGCTTTCTAGCTCCCATCCATTCCTGGCTTGAACCTCTCTTTAATGTTCCTACCAGGCCCCTGCAGGCCTCGGAGACTGTGAACCCTGACTTTAAAGCAGCAGCAGCATGTGCCTGAGTACATGGGGCAGGGATTTAGGGTAGCCTATGGTTATAAGGACACAATCTACCCCCTCTTCAATGTTTCCACTCCAGACATACTGGACAGAGAGAACAGAGCAATGGAGTGGGAGGGGACAATGGGTGTGGTGTGGTAGTAGCTTCCTATGGCTGCCATAGCGACACACCGCAAACCAGGTGCTTTACAACAATAAAGATTTATACTCTGGAAGTGGTGGAGGATGGCAGTCTGACATGAAGGTATTGTCCAGGTTGGTTGTTGCTACAGACTCTGTGGGAGAAACCTTTGTTTCTCTCTCAGCTTCTGGTGGCTGTTGGCCCTTTTTTTTGGTGTTCCACGTCTTGCAGAGGCATCACTTCAATCTCTGTTTCCATCATCACATGGTGCGGATGTGTGTTTCTTTACGTTGTCTTCCCTCTGTATCCAAATTTCCCTCTCCTTATATAAGGACATCAGTCATTGGATTAGGGCCTATGCAATCCAGTACGACCTCATCTTAACTTGATTACATCTGCAAAGGCCCCAAATAAGGTCACATTTTGAGACTCTGGGTGAATATGATTTTTACAGGGATACTGTTTAACCTGTAACAGGTATCAAGAGAGAAAACCCCCCAAGGCTGTTAACCCTTGTTTGAAGCCCTTAGACAGGGGCAGAGGGAGTGATACGGAGGAGGGGTTCTGCTTCTGTGGGCCTGGCACCACCTCCCATGCCCACTGCTCAGCCTCCTTCCAGTCTGTAGAAGGCTTGGTCTTTCCCCAACAGCAGCTAACAGAGACTTGCAATTATTGCTCTCTCAGTGATACAGCAACAATCAAATGAGGAGTATAAAAGACAGTTTGGGGGTAGTAATGGGTAATGTACAAAATAATAAAAGTCCAGTAGGAAAAAAAAGATTAGGGCCTGCCTGCAATTTTAATTTCTTCTGTAATTAACCCAGTTTGTTGATTGGATTAAACTACATCTCCCATTTGATATTTTTCTTGTTACTCTGGCCAAGCAATAAATAATTACTTTAGTATTAAAATTATAACCAAAATTAGACAGGGCAGGGTCTACACCAAAATGGCAACCTATGGTTTTCTAAGCTGTTCTGCCTGGAAGTTGAACTGCTTATGAGAAAGGCATTGTCTTTACTTGCCCTTGAGGCAACAGCAATACAGCATAATTGTGGAATACAATGCCCAAGAAATAGTCACAATGTGGAAGGAGTGGAGAGGTGGCAATGAAGAGACAAGGATAAAGATTCATATATTCAACCTATCAACAGGAGAATTAGCCTGTGACCGCAAGAGCTGACATATGGATGCAGTACAGGGGTCCCTGGCTTTGTGCCAGTTGAGAAATTAGAAAAGCCTATTGGCATGGGTAGGCTGTATGCTACAGACCTACCTGATAGCAAATAACACCAAGACTTTTCTCTGAAAAGAAAAAAAAAAAAGACTTGTTTTGCTCTGAATTTCCTTGGCTATCTCTTTTAATAAAATTCAAAAGGTATTTTAACTTTTAACTGAAATTTGCCCAAGTTTACATACTTGATTTCAAAAGATACGTGGAAATTCTCAGCATGATGAGAAGGAATGAATTATTTTGAATTACAGAAAGAAAGAGATATTGTTTTGTGGTCATGTGCAATTCATAAAGAGTCAATTGAGACCCCGAGAAGATGGCTTTGCTCCCCATCTTAAGAAAAAAAAAAGTATTTTGGATAACAAATTTAAATGTAGGTCAATAGAGAGACATCTACTCCGGGGTAATTTCAGGCAAATCTGTCATTGATCTTTCTATGTAGTCTCTGTGACAGCAATAGACATCACTATTGAACAGACACCCTGGTGACAAAGTTTCCTTAGAGATAATTTGCTTTCCGTTGTAAGATTTGAGTTTGATAAACCGCTGAACAACCTGTGCATTTCAGGCCACCTGAAGAACAAGCTGCGTTCAGACCCTATTGCCCTTGTCTGCAGCCTTGCTCAAAAGAAAAAATAAACTTGTGTTTGTTTAACCTGGTTTGATCCAGGTTTAACTTCCTCTGAACAACAGTTTGAAAGCCCTTTAAAATAACCTGGAAATAACTCGCTGCCTGGGGCTGGATGAGTATTAAACATCACAGAGTTAATTTTAATTATTCTTTGTGACACAGTGCATGATGAACATGAGATATACTTTTCTTGGGCTGGTAAAATTTTGTGATTTTATTTATTCACATGGTAAACACATAACACTGAAAACACCATGTCTTTGGGAAAAGGAAATAAAGTAAAGGACACATTTGGATGTCATTTTGTCTAAAATTTGTTTCTTAAATTGCTATATTTAATTGATGCAAGATCTCTCCATGTTTCCATTAATATAAGATTTAGAATTCCTTTCTTCTGAGAATTTAGGACCTGAGACAATTTCAACATAATTCCATAAGGCATTGTGAGGATGAATGGGGGTAAGGACAGGAAAGTAATATTATTTAAAGCAATATTATTTGCTATTTTCTATACTTCCATATACTTTTACCAAAGCATCATAATAAGTAATATAACTTTTATAATGCTAAAAAACTTATTAAAATATATAAGGCACTCAGGAAGTTTTATATAACAAAATCAGGACAGTAGAGTAGCTTGTAAAAGAACAGTTTAATAACAAAGTGCAGCTATCTCTAGAAATAATTAGAAATAAAGAAGACATGGACAGAAATGGACCAAGAGACCCAGAGGAAAACTGTAAATATACTAAGTTGAGTGTTGGGCACAAGGAGATGCTTACGAAGTTTATTAAGCACCTACAACATCCTATTGGGTGCTGTTGGCTGCTTGTATTTATTATCTCATTTAATCTGCACAATTCTGAGGAGTATCATTATCCTCATTTTTCAGTTAAGAAAAATGAAATCCAGAGAAGCAAATTAAAACATCCAAGGTCAATGTAATTTGTAAGAAATAGAGTGGAGTTTTGAGCTCAGGGCTCACCATACAGCCTGTACCCTTCCTACCCTGCCATCCTACAGTGTTGGAGGGTATAGGAAAGAAAGAAAACGAGAAGTAAAAAAGGTAATCACATTTCAGAGATTTTCTTTAAATTTGCCATTAGATCTTTGGATATAATTAAATAGTTCTCTCTTTTTTTTTCTGTTTTCTTTCTAATTTTACTTGTCGAAATAGCTTTTCCTAATATTCAGAAATCTGTGTCCCTTTTAATGTGTCTGAAAGCAGAAGCAAAAGTAAAGAATACGTGAAAAATAACTTGAAGTTGAAATCACAGAAGCTTCCTTTACCACTTGGTAACTAAAATGCCTGGAAGACAATATTAATTATTAATTAGAAAGGGGGGCCCACTATATAGATTATATAATTTGGTAAAGAGAAGAGGTTTCTGCAAGACAAATAGCAATATTGGCCACGCCAGAAACAAAAAAATGTTTTAATTGTGCACCCAATTCGCAACTCTTTGGTGATTTCAGGATCACGCTTTATTTGCTTCAAGCCCTTATACCAGAACTTTATAATATTTCTAAGAGAGAAAACTAAAGTGGAATCTACTAGTTCATTCACTTATCACGATAGAACACCACTGTCAAGGTTCACTTAAAATCCCCAAGGTCTCTCCCTACCCTCTAAAGTAGCTGCATCTTTGCCTTCTGGGAAGCACAGAAACTCAGTATCACCAACAGTCATCCATTCTAAGCTTTCCTGAACTCCTGACATGTCTCCATTTCGGCCATATTCATGTACTGCCAGAGAGCCTAAATCTTTGCCTCTCTATCTGCTAGACATGTGACTTGGGAGTCTCAACGTCTCTGGGCTCCAGACTGCCATCTCTAAAATGGGGGTCATAATTAATGAGCACCTCAATTTCATAGGTTTTTTTGTGAGAAGGTTAAATGTAAAATTCCTGTGAAACATTTATAACTGTGATGGTGCATGGTAAACAACTAGTAATTGTTAGCTGCAATGATCATTTCTGTTGTTATTTTCAGTATCATTCTAATAACCAATAGTCACAATATTTTTTAAATGGTACAAAGTTCAAAATTAAAGAAAATAGGAAACTTGATGTTGCTATGATACATGGAAACCAGTATCCACTTGCCATAAATAGTGGTAATCATTAAAAAAAATGTGGTAAAAACACACCTAAGGTATTAGATTCTAGCTAGGTAAACTTGTCTCCTAGGATTCTCAGCCTAGGAACTACTTTTTTTTTTTTTTTTTTTTTTTTGGTAAAAGAGGGATTACTGAGGATTTCAAAAGTGTTCAGACACGCTAGGACCAATCATGAGTTTCCCCTTGATATTCTCAGAAGGAGTGTAAGAGAACTATGTTGCTCAGTGCTTTTTAATGTCTGTATACTGTGTACCGTCCGAGATGATCTGAGTACTTGGAGAAGTGCCAATCTTGTACCTTGTGAAACACATATCTATTTCAACCATTCTCCCATGATCAACTTCCTCTTACAATGGTATGAGTAAGTATAAACTGTGTTGGGCAAATCGCATAATGGCCAATTCACGACCTTCCAAAGCTGCCGAATCTACTCACGTGGCATTAATGTTACACTGCCTCAATATATCATCACCGCACTTACCCAAATTATTTCCAGAACTCAAATCCCAGGTCGTATCCATCTCTTGGTCTCCCTATCATTTTACACAGTCCTTTATATACAAACAGGCACACATTAAATATGTTGATTATTGGATTAAAATTCATTTAGTCTTTAGAATTTTAGAGACAATGATGACAATTCCTGGGATTAGGACTGATTTCTAACCTTTCTTGATGTGTGGGTAGAGGTCACAGATTACTTAGGATTCGGAGGCAAATTATAACATTCTCCCCCAAAACGAGGCTATGCACAATGGTTTTGAACACTTCCAGGCCTTCGGAAGAATCTCCATATCACAAAACTGAATAGAGAAATCACTGTCTGGGATAAACAGAGATGTCACCAAAAAGTTTAGTGTTGAGGGTGTGTCAGCTGTATTTACTTTTTCTGTTAAGCTCAATAAAGCCTGCTATGAGCTGGCGTTAATACTTGGGTGTTCTCTTCCCAGGGATATTATTTTTATGTTTTCTGTACCTTCAGATCTGTTTTGCATAGGGGAAATTTCCATGATCAACTCAAGTCCTTACAGCAATCCTCCTCTCGTTTCTAAATGATTAGACTCAACTATTTTCTTCCCTAGATAGCAAAGAAAGTGATTTCATTTCAAGGAAAAGCCTTTATTCTTTTCAGACAAACCATCTAAAAAGAACTGTGAAGTCGCACAGGTAATGGGTTCCAATAAATAATTCTCATGATGACAGAACATTTAAGGACTTGATATATGAGTCCTCTCCTATTTAATAGCCCAAATCTGCAAGGACTTTTTCCTAATTCCAAGGGGAAGCTGATGACCGAAAAAGAGAAGAGCTTGAGAAAGGAGCAGGAAGCTCTTATTATTAAAAGTGTCTTGGTGGAAAAGTAGAAGGTAGTAATTTCGATGCGACAGTGATAAAGGGAATTTGATAAGGATATGAAGGGGAGGGGTTTGAGGAGAATGGTTCATTGTGAACCTGACCTACTTAAATCAAAGAAGAGGATAATATCTGAAGATACTTGCACTATGTGTAAGTAAAGGAGTTTTCTGGCAAATCCTCCTCTAATAATCAGCACACCACATTTACTGAAAAATCTGGTAAACGGGGCTTTTGTATAAATATTAAACTCAAAAAAACTATGAAAGGAAGATAGTGTTCTGAAAACATTGATAACCTCAAGCAACAAACATAATGTGCTACAACTGTTTCCAAATAATCCACAGCAGCAAATTATTCAAATTGGATCCCTGTAATCAGTTTAAAAATGAGATTGGTTAGTATTATCCTTAACGAATCATGCTTTGTTGCACTGTTGAAGTGTCCAATATTTTAGATCAAGTCATGCAGAACTGTTAGACATGTCTACATTGGGTAAATATCAGGAATTTATTAGAATCTTTGAGTGCGTGTGTCTGTATGTGTATATGTAGGAGTGAGTGTGTGTGTGTGTGTGTGTGTGTATGAGTTAGCTGGAAAATTAAGGAGCAGAATGATTTTTAACATTTATGAGTTACAGTGCTATATAAGAAAGTGATGTTAATAGCAAATTCATTTTTTTAAAAATTAGGTAACCTGAATAATAACTGATTTAGGGACACTCGCTCTGTAGTGGTCACATAGCAGAGGGAAACAAAGTTGAAAAGAACATAAAACATTGGGAGGTCTGTATAATTACTCAGCAATCCTACAAAATATGCCATAAATTAGAGCTGCAATTATACCACTGTGCTTGGAAAATAGGAGGCTGGACTTTTTATATAAGCATTCAGGTTTATCTCTTAATATCTATCTCCAGCATAATGTAAAGTGCACTTCTGGAAATGTGGCTATGAGAGTTAATGCTTTCATTGCTGCTATTTACAACCTAGTTTGCAAATTTTTACAGCATCTTCATAGTCACATTGCAGTTAAGTGGAAGAAAGAAATATCTTGCCATTCTTGAAGTTCCTGTCAAGAAAGAGAACCTTAAAAGTCACTAGAAGATAAAGTTTTTATGGGTCTAAAATTTGCTGTGAACCATATTCCTTTTAGGAAAAATGGTATAAAATTTATCTTTAAAATACAGGCTGTTCCTTCACAATTTTCAACTCTGGTTCTTTCTATAAACAATATACTTTAACATATCTATTGCTACTGAATTATTTATTCTAAAGGTTCTAGAATGCTGTTTATTGTTTTTCTGTTAGATGTAAAGATTTGCATAGTTTGAAAAAAGTGTTTTGTGAATATAAATTACAATTTGCTAGGTTTCTTGCCAGTTTATGGTATACCACTGAATTCCAGATCACTCACTAGCATTACTTTTCTGATGAAAGAGCAATAAGAAATGTCATATATATATATATATTTATATACACACACACACACATACACTTGACCCTTGAACAACACAGGTTTGAACTACATGGGTCTGAACTGTGCAAATCCTAAAATACACAAATTTTCTTCCACCTCAGCCTACTCAACTTGAGGAGGATGAGGATAAGGACCTGTATGATGATGCACTTCCACTTAACAAACAGCAAATATATTTTTCTCTTCCTTATGATTTTTTTAATAACATTTTTTTTCTTTATTGTAAGAATACAGCATAGGCTGGGCACGGTGGCTCAGGCCTGTAATCCCAGCACTTTGGGAGGCCAAGACGGGAAGATCACCTGAGGTCAGGAGTTTGAGACCAGCCTGGCTAACACGGTGAAACCCTGTCTCTATTAAAAATACAAAATTAGCTGGGCATGGTGGTGGGCACCTGTAATCCTAGCTACTCGGGAGGCTGAGGCAGGAGACTCACTTGAACCCAGGAGGCAGAGGTTGCGGTAAGCCAAAATCACGCCACTGCACTCCAGCCTGGGCAATGGTGTGAGACTCGGTCTCAAAAAAACAAAAAATAATAAAGGATACTGCATATAATCCATATAACATACAAAATATGTGTTAATTGGCTGGGCATGGTGATTCATGCTTGTAATCCCAGCACTTTGAGACACTGAGGTGGGTGGATTACTTGAGCCCAGGTGTTTGAGACCAGACTGAGCACATTGTGAAACCCCATCTATGCAAAAAATACAAAAATTAGCCAGGTATAGTGGTGTGCACCTGTAGTCCTAGCCACCTGGGAGGCTGAGGTGGGAGGATTGTTTGAGCCCAGGAGGTCAAGGCTGCAGTGAGCTGGGATCAAGCCACTGCACCACTCTAGCATGGGCAACAGAGTGAGACTGTCTTAATTAAAAAAAAAAAAGTGTTTATAAACTGTTTGTTTATCATTAAGGCTTTCTAGTCAATAGTGGCCTATTAGTCCAGGTGCAGTGGCTCATGCCTATAACCCTAGTGCTTTGGGAAGCTGAGGCAGTAAGATTACTCAGCCCTAGGAGTTTGAGACTAGCCTGGGCAACATAGCTAGACCCTGTTTCTACAAAAAATATGAAAGAATCAGCTGGGTGTGGGGGCATGTACTTGTAGTCCCAATTACTTGGGAAGGTGAGGCTAGAGGATCACTTGAGCCCAGGAGTTAGAAGTTAAAATGAGCTATGATTATGCTGCTGCACTCCAGCCTGGGTGACAGAGCAAGACTGTCTCTCTTAAACCAACAGCAACAACAACAAAAACAGTATGCTATTGGTAGTTAAGGTTGTGGGGAGTCAAAAGTTATATGTGAATTTTTTTTTTTTTTTTTTTTTGAGACAGAGTCTCGCTGTCACCCAGGCTGGAGTACAGTGGCCGGATCTCAGCTCACTGCAAGCTCCGCCTCCTGGGTTCACGCCATTCTCCTGCCTCAGCCTCCCAAGTAGCTGGGACTACAGGTGCCGGCCACCACGCCTGGCTAGTTTTTGTATTTTTTAGTAGAGACGGGGTTTCACCATGTTAGCCAGGATGGTCTCGATCTCCTGACCTTGTGATCCGCCCGTCTCGGCCTCCCAAAGTGCTGGGATTACAGGCTTGAGCCACCGCGCCCGGCTATGTGAATTTCTTTCTGGGCAGAAGGTTGGTATTCCTAACCCCTAACATACAGTTCAAGGATCAACTGTATGTGTGTGTGGGTGTATATATACGTATTCAGTGCCCTACACAGGGGAAGAGTCTGATTGCAATCTGCTTTTGAATTCTGACACCCATCCAGCTGTTCTCTCACTATCGTGCTCCCATGTGGCTTTTCAGACAAGCCCCAATTTATTAGTTTTTAATAATTTTAATGATATTCCTAATTTTTTTAGCCTTCCCCAACAATAAAATAAGAAAGCAAAAGTCTGTCATTGTTGGTCTGTTCTATATTTTAGCCTAAAATGATCAATCCACAGATATTTTGTGAGTACTTGCTATATAAAAGACTCTGTGATTACCACTACAGCGGATTCTAAAGGAAAGAAGCAACATCACTCTGATCACAATTTTCCTGTGGATTGGACATCTATTGTATTGTCTGCCCAGCATCCATTTCTCTTTGTCTAGTAATAACAATAATAATAATCCCAATTTTCCTTTGGGAAATCATGTCTCCTCACTTTCAGACCATGTACTTTGGGTGGCTGTAACACCATTCTCTGGCTGCTGGGGTGTTCATGTGACACAGGCACGGCCAAGGACAAAGCATCGCACACTCTTGGTTAAAGTGATTGCTTTAGGAGTGGACACATGACCTAGTCTAGGTCAATCACGATAAATGTGTGTCATCCTAAGACATTTGTTCAAAAAACTGGAAAAGAGGTATATGTTTTCTGCTGGGGTTACTAAAATGGTAGATAATCCGCTAGGGGTCATTCATCACTTCATCAGGGAATGGCTTGACTGAGAATGAAACCAACAGAAATCAAGTCTTGATGATATTCCCTTAGCACATACAGCAAACCCTGAAATTTTCAGATATGTGAGCCAGCAGATTCCCTTTGAAATATTATGAAAATAATGTAGAATGAGATGATGGCGATAGTTGCAAAACTTAGTACATTTACTAAAAATCATTGCGTTGTACACTTAAAATGAGTGAATTTTATGGAATGTAAATTATACTTCAATAAAGTTGTCAAAAATGCCTGATAAGCCAGTTTGAGTTGGATTTCAGTCATTTGCAACCTGAAGAGTTGTGATGAACACAGTGTCCCTTGTGAGACAGAGTATACAGAGGAAACAATATCTGTGTGTCCACAGATGATGCATCAAATGGCTGAAACATCAGAAGGGGGTCAACATGAGTACTCATCCTGATTATAACTGTCCACCTCCTTGTCTTTCTCCTCACCAGTATATAAGCTCATAGTCCTTTTGCTCTCTGTGTTCAAAACCTAGCACAGTAATGAGTCAGAGAGGCTGTAAACAAGTTTGCTCTGGTGGTGGTGGTGGTGGTAGAGGAGGACTCTTCTTGTGACTTTCCTTTTAGTGGCTGATGACAAAAAGTTTTTTCTCACTTATAACACAATTATTCAGAGTTCAGGATTCATCTTTAGTGCTATTTCTGTTTTTCAGAAAATTCAGACAAAACATTACTTAACAAGAGGAACTCTGGACGGTCAAGTGCATCAACTAAACTGGGAAAAACCATCCAGATAACTGCCAAGTTCTTCATCTCACTTTGTCTGCGTAGCTATAGTCTGTGGAGGGATTATACCCTGTATACATTTAGGTTGGCCTTTCTACATTTTTTTCCCTTGGTTTTGATGCGCTTCTTTGGCTGTTTAGGCATACATCTAAAGCAGAAAATGATAGATTCCGATACTTATTTTTGAGGAGGGAGCAAAAAGCACATTGTAATCAACTTCCAAGAAACTTAAAAAGTGATTTTTCTTGTGAGGAGAAATATGGTCATGCCCACAGATTCTGTGTTCCATTCAGCTGCTGACAAACCAGTTTTGGAACTGTTCTTGAGATTAGCACAGAAAACAGCAAATGCAATCTCAGCTTGTTTGTTCCAGCTGATACCATCTGAACAGAAACCCAAAGGCAAGGGCTTTTGAGATAAGGCAGACTTCCCTAACTTTCAACTGAAAATGGTCATGGTTCATAGACAGATGACCCACCCCACTTTTAACTGGCACAGCATGAAGTACAAAAGGCAGCACAACTTTGTCACTTTATTTTAAGTAAATTCTCAACCAAAATCCTTGTCATTAAAAAAAAAAAAAAAAAAGCAAAACTCCTCTGAAGTAGGTATTTGAAAAACAAAATGCCTTTCTTTCCAGATTTAGACTTTGAGAATGTGTCCATACACACACTAGTTTCCCATACACACACTAGTTTCTACTGAATTCGCCACTAATTTACTGATTAATCATGGGTAAGTTGTATAGTTTCTTCCTCTGAAAAATGATATTGAAACTGCCACTGCAGAATTATAACTGAGACAGTGAAAAGAGATCTGACCTAAACAGCTCCATCTTGCTTCTAACCTCCAAGCTGTCCTTGTTCACTCCTGGGCACTGGAATGGAAACTAACTTTGGGAGGAACTCAGTTTATAGTTTAAAACAAAGACAATAGCCCTTTCCCACAACAAACTCCATTCTTGCCTGGGGAATTAGACTGCCTTTGTAGGCTAACAAATTAGCCAAAAGATTAGAAATTATGGTTTAGGAGTCATGAGGCCAGAGGCTACAAGATTCTGCCCTCCCCAAACTGCTCTTGGGTATAATATTACTATTATAAAATCCAAGACCAGTCCTTGAGACATTTTGCACACCCTGCACTCAATGGATCAGCTGGCTCCACCCAGATCAATAAACTGGCTCATCTGATTTTATAGCCCCCACCCAGGAACTGACTCAGTGCAAGAAGACAGCTACGACTTCCTATGTGTTCCTCTCCAACTCAACCAATCAGAACTCCTGACTCATGCCCCGACTCCCCACCGACCCACCAAATTATCCTTAAAAACTCTGATACCCCAATGCTCGGGGAGAATGATTTGAGTAATAGTAAAACTCCTGTCTCCTACACAGCCAGCTCTGAGTGAATTCTCTTTCTCTATTGCAATTCCCCTGTCTTGATAAATCTGCTCTGTGTAGGCAGCAGGCAGAGTGAACCCATTGGGCAGTTACAATATGGCCGAACTTCAGTGTCTTATGGCTTTAAAAGTCCACCAGTCAATACAGTCAAAATTCAGACATTTTAGCAAAAGGAAACATAACTTGGCTGATTAAAATAATCTGTCTATGTAGAGAAGATTCAATGCCTTTTATTTATTCTTTCTTCATTAAAATGTATATTTAATTATTATGGGTACATAATAGGCATATATATTTATGGGATATATGTGACATTTTGATACAGGCATATAATGTGTAATGATCCCATCAGGGTAATTGGGGCATCCATAACCTCATTTATCATTTCTCTGTATTAGGAACATTCAAATTTTGTCCTTTTAGTTATTTTACAATATGCAATAAATTATTGTTGACTATAGTCACCCCATTGTGTTATTGAATAATAGATTTTCTTCATTCTGTCTAACTATATTTTTGTATCCATTAACCATCACCCCTTTTCCACCCCTCCCTCCTTCTGGTAATTGTTATTCTACTTTCTGTCTCCATGAGTTCAATTGTTTTAATTTTTAGCTTCCACATGTGGGTGAGAATGTGCAAAATTTGTCTTTCTGTGCTGGAATGCCTTTTATTTTGTACAACTGAAACTAAATTCAAATGATCAATTGTTTATAGGAAACCTATCCCCCAATCCTCCAAAAATCCAAATATGTCTGAGGTTTATATTAGCTATCAATGGTAAAAAAAAAAATAAAGTTAACTGAAGAATTGAGATTACCAAACAGTTAACAGCCAATATTTATTTTTAAAATTTGATACTAACTGGTTTAATCCCCCTTTCCTGTCTTCCCTCTCTCCTTCTTTTCATCTCCGATTCATTCAATGGCTAGTAGTGCTCACTACCTATGGTAATGTCTCAGTCAATAAAGATGAATTGGAAATAACCCTTCCCTTTAAGAAATTCACAGTCTGGTGAATTTCCACCATCACCACCAATAAATGTGAGACAGATAAAATAATGTGGTTACCTGAAATGATATATGTATCTATATAGTATCCTGAAAACATAACAGAGATCCTGGATGGGGATGAATCAATGAAAATTTTTCATGGAGATGAACTGATTCTTAAGGGATATGTGACAACATGTGGAAAAGGTGGTAGCTCATTGACAGAGCATTAACTGTGAGGCAGAAAGGGGGCTGGCAGCTTCAGAAAGGGGTCAGGTCACAAAGATCTTTGCCAGTCATGTAGGAAGCAAAGACTTTATCCTAGGATAAGAAATTAAGGCATGGGAGTGATACCATCAGATTTGCATTTTGGAAAGATCATGCTGGTGAATGAATGAGGAAAATCAATTTGGGTATAAGAAGAAGCCAGTGGAAACCAGGCAGAAAAGTTCCCGCAAGCGTCCAGGCACATGCTGTCCAAGAGATGGCTAAGCAAATGTGGCTACTTAAACTTAGGTTAAAATTAAGGATAATTAAAATGTCTCTTCCTCAGTTGCATTGGTCCCCTTTCAAGTGCTCAATACCCACATATGGCAAGTGGCTACTGTATTGGATTAGCGTAGACATAGAATATTTCCATCACCAGAAAAAGTGCTACTAGACACCACCAGACTAGACAAGAGAAAACCTGAACTAGGGCAGCAGTGGCCAGGAGGAGCACAAAACAACACAACTTAGGAGGAAAAGTTAGGAGGAGAATTAAGTATTGATTGGATAGTGCGAAACAAGGCTCAGACATGCTTGTCTGCAATGAGACAAAGAATGCGGGAGGAAGTTTTGTACGATGGTGATGATCAGCTGAATGTAAGTTTAGTGATTCTGAGAGCACACAGGTACAAAATGATTCCCAAGATAATGCCTTAATTCTATAATTTCATTTTTTAAACATGGTACACTGTGATAGAATCACAGACCACTGGAGTTGGGAAGGGCCAACCATTCCATTTACACATCAGAAAACCTGGTAAGATCTTTTTCTCATTCACTGCTGTATCTTCAGCCCCTCGAGTAGGGCGTGATGGAAGCACAGTTAAATTTACTGTGAATGAGTGGGTGAATGTGGTTCAGACAGATGATGTGAAGGGGGAACAACTGCAGTTTGTGGAATGAGAAACATTGTTAAATTTCTAGTTGTGCAACTTCAATTAAAGATGTAAGTTTTCTCAACCTCGGTTTCCTCATCTATACCTGAAGAATTGGGTCTTTGTAGGGATTTTTAAAAATTCATTTACAAATAAGTTCTTTGAAAACTACAAAGTGCCACACTTGCTTACAACTGGTATTTGTTGTTATTATCCAGGGTTATCTAGTTCCTTACTTAAAGTTTGTTTTGAGGTCAGCAGCTATGTTACATATGGGAGCTTATAAGAAACACACATCCCAAACTTTCTGAAACTCAGGCCCATCCCAAACTTTCTGAATCAGATTCTGCATTTTATTAAGGTTCTTAGGTGGTCTACATGCTCCCAAAGTCAGAGAAACACTGAACTATATATTAGGAGACTGGAATTTCACCTCAAGTCTCCCAATTTCAGAGATCAATGAATGGAAGAGTTGACACAGTTATTAAGCAATTTGGTGAAAAACATATATAATTTGAAGTCTGATTTACTCACATTGGATGTTCATAATTAAACTGAAGTCCCTGAGAAATTGCTAGATCCCAGTCTAATTTTCTTATGCAGAACTAGTCTCAGTGGTGGCCAAATTTCTCCAATGAGATTGCTGATTATTTTGGGTGGATGTAAGATGCCAATTGCTTTTCCTGATGATAGGAAATTGAGAGGAAAAGCTTACATATTGTTTGTCAGTCAGGGTCTGAACATAAATATCCCTGAAATATAAATGTCTCTGTGAATGTTCAAAAACATTAATAGTGCAAATATGGTATTGCATTCATGAAACATATTTGTAATAAGAATCTACCATGTGTCAGGCGATGTACTGAAGATGCAATAGTCAACAAAACTGATACGGTTCTTCCCTTCATGAAACTTAAACTCTATTTAAGTTAATTAAATTAAATTAAATTAACTTAAGTTAATTCTGTGTATGACCATTCTTTAATTCACTAATTCAACAAATACTTCTTGAGCATCCACTGTGGGCCCTGAACTCTTTTGGGAATTAAGTATGCAACAATAAATAAGACAAATAATGCCATTAGTCTTAAGGATCTCATATTTCAGTGGAAAGAGATTAACAATAAAGCAAATACAGAAAATATGAATGTGATAAGGGAGTGCAGTAATATGTGCTAAGAGAAAAATATGGACAGTCTTATGATAGAAATGGACTTTTGGTGTGTGTTGGGGGCACAAAAGATGATGGTATTTCTTTAGGTGAAACATGGAAGGCCTCTCTTTGTATTATTTGTGCTAAGATCTAATTGATGATAAGTAGTGGTCAGGCAAAGAATGATGAATGAGAGAGAACATCAAGTGCAAAGGCCCTAAGGAAACAGCAGGATTTGTGTTTTCCTGGAACAGAAAGAAAGCCACTGGGATGGGTGAGTGGAGTGGTAAGAAATGAGACTAGCTGCTAAGGGTTGGGCTAGATCATGTAGTAAGAAATTTAGATTTTCCTTCTAGACCAACTTGACGCCAAATAATCACACGCATACATGTAAAATTATATCATATGAGGTATGGTAAAGGAAAAGTACATAGTATTGTAAATATCTATAAAAGGGAAATTGAGCCTCAGTGAAAGGTAATATGAGTGAGGTCTGAAGCAAAAGGAAGTGTTAACTAGGCAATAACAGAAAGTAGAAGAGTGCATTCTAGGCACAGGGAGAGATATGATCATGATGGGGGCAGATGTGGCATAGACTAGACTAGAGAAATGGTGAGAAAATTACTAGGTTTTAGGTGACTTTAAATACAGTATGATTCGACGGGCAGATGAGAGTGTCAAAAATCTGAACATAATCCTGGGCAGCATTAATAGATATATGGCATCCAGAATGTGGGAGGGGATAACCCTGTTCTACGCTGTGCTGATCAAACTGCAGCTGGAGCTACAAGGCACCACCATTTGAGAGGGTTGTTGAAAAAAATTAACACTGACTAAGTGGGCAGCCAAGGACACTGGATGATTCACAGGATCAAGATGGATGGGACTCAAAGCCACTTCACATGAAGATGACAGAATGGTGTTCAACATTATTTTAATTGTTGTTGTTTTCGACTGCTCAGCATCCATTTTCCCGTTTTCATAGTACTCATATGTACTTTTGAGGACCGCTGTTTCCACTGGATTCATTCTGGTAAGGCCGTGGTCAGAGGCCCTCCCTTTCCCTGTGTCTTACGACCAAAGCTGCAATAGTCACACATAACTGCTTCCTCCTGGAACAGCAGGACAAAGAACCTGATGAACTCAGCAGGGGCACCCTGATCAAACTATTCCTGTAAATAAACAGTTTCTGCCTTTCCTGTTTCCTAATCCCAGAGAGACACCTTAGATTCATTTAGTTTCAAAACTGCTTCTTCCAGGGGTTTTCTAAGTCCCTCTTATCCTTCCAATAAAATTCCTGTTTGCTTGAGTTAGCTAGAGTTATTTTGGTTAATTGCAACCCAAGAATGCTGATACATTTAGCCTGGTGAAAAAAGAAATGACTTGGGTGAACCTGGGGACAGAAGAGCTGCTGTCTTTGAATATTTGGAAGACTGTTACAGAATAGAAAGCTGGGATTTCCTGTGCTGCACCAGGAGTCTGACTTAAAAGTGAATGGCTCTATCTAAGGATAAACATTTTATTACATAAAAATTCCCTAAGGAGCATAATTCTCCACAGAAATTTCTATTACTGGAAGTGTTTTTGGCAGAAAAGATCCAGATACGTTAGGTTTTTCCTGGAGGGAATTCAAGAATCAGATAGGGTTGACCTAAATAATTTTGAAGGTCCAGAGATTCTATAAGTCTTGGGGTTCTAATGACATCTTTCATACAACTTAAAATTTCAAATGTAATTGTCTTTGACATGTTTTTGCATGTCTATTTTCCCCAAGCTTAAAAAGACTTTGATGAAGAAGAAAAAGGCAATGGATTTTTATAGGAAGTGCCACTGAAAGCAGGAACACAAAAATTTTGAGTATTAAATGGATTGTAGAAGTTAAGATATGCTTTCTAGAAGAGTTCCTCTCTGCACAATGTTTTTCAAAGTTTATCCAAATGGATGGCTTTGTTTTCACCCTCAAAGCATTGTACCATGCCTAAACTCCAGTCTGCTTATTTCATTCTCTCTACACCCTGTTTAAAGCATTTTAGATTAATAGTAGCCTTTGTTTCCCTAGCCATTCAGCAGTGTTGTTGTGTGTGACTTAAAAGGATGGCTGTTTTCTAATAACAAAGTGGTTTGGTTAAGAGGTGGGTATGTGGTCTCTAGCAGGGATTTAACAACATTTGATATAATATGCACTGAGGAAAATAAAAATATTTTTATTTTTATGTAAGGTATGCTCTCAAGGGTTGTCATTTGCTATAAGGAGACAGTCCTACAGTTTTTGAAAAACTACTGTACAAGACACTGTCCATTATATTAGCAGATATCCCTTGTCTAAAGATCTGTGTCAGGTAGCTATCACCACATAACAAACAACCCCCAAACTCAGTTGCTTAAAGTAACAAGACTTTTCATTGCTCATGAGTCTATGTTTCAGCTAGGTGTTGGCTGGGGTGATGAGGCGGACTAGGCCATTTGTCTCCTCTTCATTCAATAGGCCTTCTTTATCTTGTTTGCATGGTAGCGAAAGGATCTGAAAAGCAGCAAGGGGTAGGCTCCAATGTGCAAGGACTTTTAAAATCATTTGCTTGCATCAATTCTACCACCATTTCATTGGCCAAAGCAATCAGTCTGGTCGAGTCAAGAGTGAAAGTGGGAAGGCACTACTAAAGGACATGATGCAGGACATGTGCAAAGCAGGGGCCATTACTGCAATCAATGTGCTCCTGGATTCAAGTAATACATTTAATTTATAATTTAAAGCCAGGAGAAAGTTGTCTCTCTTCAACACTGTTTTTCAAATAATGAACTTTATTTAACAGCTTGCCAATTTCTCTTTTGGCTCAGAATCCTAGGAAACTCAAAACATTAATAATACTAGCTAAGTCATTATTCAAGTACACTTTCCCCTTCTTCTACAGGTCTAAATGTTTTATTTTAACAGGCCTATTATATATAACTTGTATTATAAGCTGCCTCTAGTATTTTGCTTTTATTTTTGCTTTTGAGAGAGAAAATTAACCAAAAAAAAAAAAAAACCCTCAAAACCTGTACTTATTTAAAGTATGGCTCTTGTCCATGCAGTACATATAGACATGTGAAATATTTGCAGATAAGAAAAGAGAGAGATGCTCTTTTAAAGGGGCATTAGTCATGATTACATATTACATTCTCCTGGTTCTATCATGAACTGAAGTGACAACTGTACACCTTGACAAAAGTTTTCCAGGGAATTATCTCAAACCAATTTTCACTAGGGATGTAGCCTTTTACAATCTCCACAGGTTCAAAAAGAGGAATATTTTAAAATTCAGAGCCCATACCTAAGAAGGTGACAGACGTTAAGAAAATTCATCTGAAAATGAAGTTCTTCATTTCATTTTGGAATATTTTCTTCTAAAGATATCATGAGACAGATTTTCAAAGGACTTTGAAGAGAGAACTGCAGTGTTTCATGCCCATATGATTGAGTCCAGGAAATATTACCTGAGTCTTGGCAGCTGAATTTGAAATGCTGACTTGAAATGTTTTCATTGAAGTTGTACCAACATTACATAGAACTAGAAAGTTATTTAAGCTGGTTTTAACATTTTCTTATGAATTTCCTCTTAACTGACAGCAAACTCTCATACCTAGGGAGACAAAAACTTAATAGGTGTTAAAAAGTCTTTGGGGAAATTTATGTCTGAATAAACCAGGAGATTTTTACAGATCCCAAATTGTTTCTGATTAGCAGAAGTTTTTTTTTGATAAATCAGTCACTTAAAAATTAGTATGATTCTAAAAATAAAAAAACAGATTTCTCAATTACATGTGCTCTGGGCTAGATATTAATCTAATGGAAATAATTTATATTGAAATAATAATTAGATGGTATATA
Organism: Colobus angolensis palliatus; assembly: GCF_000951035.1. Taxonomy (NCBI): domain Eukaryota; kingdom Metazoa; phylum Chordata; class Mammalia; order Primates; family Cercopithecidae; genus Colobus; species Colobus angolensis. The sequence continues at coordinate 6,235,631 of NW_012114711.1, read as the reverse complement.
CTGTTTCTAAAGCCAAGGGTTAGCTCCTCAATGATTTTCTTCACAATATGTTGATAGGTAAAATTATGAAAAGGGCTTTCAAAGTTATGACCAAGAACTCATAAATATCTGTGGAGACTTAAAGACTATATGGTCTTATCATGCTGAAATGCAATTAGGTGTTTACATTTTTAAAGGGTTTTTCACAGACACTCTATAGATACCATAAACTGGAAATAGACTGCCTTCTGAAAACTTGCTCTGTAAATATTATCTGACTCTTTGTTTTTAAATATATTTCCCCCTAGAAGCTAATTTCCTTGACCTAAAAGGACTTCGCAGGACTATATGCTTTTCTTGATGTCATGATATTGCTGTAGTTTCCTGTAATGATATTTATTTCCATGCCCAAAGGAATAGTTTATAGTTAACCTTAACTGCATACATACTTTACTTAGCATGGTCTGGGGAAAGGCTCTGACACAGACACTGAGAGCTTTGCTTTCAATTTCTGCCTCAGTTGTTCTCATTGTATATGTGTCTTTGTATATATGTAGATACTCAAATGACTACTGACCCTTCTGTTCCCTGGAGGCACAGTTTTTGTCAAACAAGTTATTTGGGCAAGATAACCAGTCAATGAAATGCTATTCCATCTTTCTGTCAGTTGCTCTGGAGTTATAAAGGAATCCATAAGTTCACAAAAATCTAGATTTCCTAGGTTGAACATTAGTTCCCTGCTTTACTCATAGCATACCCAGAATACCCCTCCACAATCTTTCTACAAATGTACTGCTTGCTTATTATGTAAGGACCTCTTACGTGTTGCCTCTTTTATGAAGCTGTCTCTGCTTCCTGCAGCTGGAAGTCTTTCTGCCTCCCCTGCATTCTTGCAGCCTGTGATTTTACCACTTCTTAAGGGGATTCTTGCTTTCTATATTGTATTATAATGCTTACATTTTATAAGCTACCTGGGGTAGACCTTATAGACCTTATCTATAAGGGGTAGACCTTATCCTTTTTTTTTTTTTTAAATGCAGATGGTTTATGCTAAAGTTTAGAAGAGGCACACTGCAAAGGTAGCAGGCAAAGTGCTGCTTGGGCTGCCACGAGAATTCAATAGTCTGAGTTATGCCAGTGAATTTCCATGGTCCAATATGTAGGCCTCACCCTGAAGGTTCAGAACTTACCTTGCCTGGGTCATCAAGTAATCAGACTGATTACTTAAAATATATAAGAACTCATGAGAAACTAGTATATAAAATGGGGTGCTCACTTATTAATGTACCGTGTGAAATAAAACTGCCATTCAGCCGGTTTAACTGGCACTTTCTTTCCTCATAAATCAGTGGTTCTTAATTGGAGGCAGTACTGCCTCTTACAGCATGTTTGGGAGGCATGGAGGTTTTCTGTTTGTCAGAATGATTAGGAATGCCTGGGCCTAGAGATGCTACAGTGTTGCAATATGTGGAAACATCCATTTGAAATGCAACAGCCTCCCATTAGAGAAACATTAAATTAGACATCCATTAGACAAATCAAAATATCATCAAGAGGCCAGTCACAGTGGCTCTTAGAAATACCAGTCAACCCAGGAATCCCATTACTCAATATACACCCAAAGAAAAATAAGTGGTTCTACCAAAAAGACATATGCACTTTATGTTCATCACAGCACTAATTACAATAGCAAAGAAATGGAATCAACCTAAGTGCCCACTGATAGTGTACTGGATAGAGAAAATGCAATACATATACACCATGGAATACTATGCAGCATATAAAAGGACAAAATCATGTCCTTTGTCACAATATAGAGACAGTGGGAGACCATTATCCTAAGCAAACTCACACAGAAATAGAAAACCAAACACCACATGTTCTCATTAGCGGGAGCTAAACATTGAGTACATGTGGACATAGAATGGGAACAACAGATGCTGGGAACTACTAGAGTCAGGAAGGTGGGAGGGGATGTGAGCTGAAAACCTGCCTATTGCGTACTATGCTGACTACATGGGTGATGGGGCCATCTGTAGTCCAAACCTCACCATCACACAATATACCCACGTTACAAACCTGAACGTGTACTCTCTGAATCCAAAATAAAGTTGAAATAAAAAAAGAAAATATACAAACGGCCAAAGGTATGTGAAAAGGTGCTCAGTATCACTAATCATCGGAGAAATGCAAATCAAAACCACAATAAGCTATCTTCTCACACCTGTTAGAATGGCTACTACGAAAAAGACAAGAGACAACAAGCATTGGCTAGGGTGTGGAAACAAGGCAACACCTGTACACTGTTGATAGGAATGTAAATTGGTATAGCCATGATGGAAAATAGTATGGTTGTTTCAAAACAAATATTTACATTAGAACTACCATATAATTCATCAATCCCACTTCTGGGTATATATCCAAAGAAAATGAAATTAGTATGTTGAAGAACTATCTGCACTCCCATATTCATTAGAGCATTATTCATAATAGCCAAGACATTAAAACAACCTAAGTGTCCATTACTGGATTAACTGATAAACTAGTAAATACGTACAGTGGAATATTACTCAGCCATAAAAAGAAAGAAACCCTGCCATTTGCAGCAACAAGGATGAACCTGGAATATATTATGTTAAGAGAAATAAACCAGGCACAGAAAAACAAATAGTGTATGATGTCACTTACATGGGAAATCTAAGAAAGTAGAGCCCACAGAAGCAGAGAGTAGAGCTGTGGTTGCTAGGCACTCTGGAGGTGGGGGAAATAAATGGGAAGATGTTGGTTAAAGAGTATAAAATTGCAGTTATCAGATGAACAATTCTGGGGGTCTAATGTACAATCCAGGTGGTGATGAATGCATTAATGAATTTGATTGTGGTAATTATTACATAATATATACACAAGTCATATTGTACACCTTGAATATTGAATCCTTGTCAATTAAATAATTAAAAATAAAAAATAAAATCAGTATCATTTACCTATTAAAAATAAGAAAGAAGTAACATTCCCATCATTTATTAACTTAGGTGTGAGTATATATTGCTTCTTTGATTTTTGTCTTTGCCTATTTTCCATTTTTTATATCTTTTTTATTGTGGTAAAATATATATACATAAAAAATGCTATTTTAATTATTTTTAGGTGTTTAATTCAGTGACATTAAGTACTTTCACACTGTTGTGCAACTATCACCACCATCCATCTTCAGAACTTTTTCATCATCTCTAACAAACTCCTTACCCATCTAAACAGTGACTCCCCATTACCCCCTTCCCAGCACCTGGTAACCATCATTCTGCTTTCTGTCTCTATCCATTTGTCTATTCTAGGTACTTCGTATAAATGCAATTATGCAATATTTCTCCTTTTGTGTTCAGTTTATTTCATTTAACATGAAGTTTCAAGGTTTATCCATGTGGCAGCATGTGTTAGAATTTCATTCCTAGTTAAGGCTGAAAAATATTCTGTGTATACCCCAGTTATTTATTCATTCTTCTGTCAACAGACAGTTGGGCTGTTTCCACTTTTTGATTATTATGAATAATGCTGCTATGAACATGGATGTATAAATATCTATCTGAGTCCTTGCTTTTAATTCTGGAGTAATCTCTACAAGTGGAATTGTTCAATCATATGGTAATTCTACTTTTAATTTTTTTGAGGACATGTCATGATGTTGATGCTGAATCATTTTACATCCCCACTAGCAGTGCAAAATTCTTCCAATTGCCCTTGGAAGAAATTAGAAGAAATTCCCATTTCTTCACAATATCTGTCATTTTTGACCATTCCTTTTGTTCAAACAGTTGTGCCCAGCATCCATTGCACTATATCCAATAACAGCCACTTAAAAATCTATCCCTCTTTCAGTCTCTGCCATGAGATATTAGTAGGCTCCACTACTAAATGCTGGCATGAGGCATAGGGCCCGGGCATAAATTAATCCCAGCATTTCATGTCTTCTGGCTATAGTGATTAGTTAGGGATAATTATATGACTCAGTCAAAGTCAGTAAGACTTTTCCTGTGACTTTCTGGAAAATGATTCTCACTCTGTCCTTCTGGAATTGAATATCTGAATATTTAATGTCTAGAGCTGCTGCAGCCATTTTGTGGTAATGAGGATGACACCTGTCTAACAACAGAGTCAACGTGGTGGATAGAAGAGATGAGTTTGTGTTTATTTTGTCACTTGAAATCAGAAGAGGCCTAATAAACACCATGTGACTGACACATGCAATTACCATTTACTGTGCTGCTAGTTCAGTCATGCTAATAAATAAGATTTAGGTGCACTTTAGCGTTGAGTCTTGGGAAATAGGTTATTTTTATGGCTGATTTTGCATCTAATCTTGCTCATTATGTATGACTTTTAAAGTTCATCTCTAAGATTTTGGTGAGCACCTGGCTGTCTCTTCTGTCTACAGTTTTTTAGTGGTCCATTTAACTTTGTAATGTTTTATAAGACTTTTCGTGGCAGATTTGCCCTCTTGATTATTTCTGCTTTAGCTAATATTAAAATGAGGTTGCACTGCTGGATAACCTGGCTGCTATTATCCACTACCCATTTCTTCCTTCAAAATATTCTAGGTGATTGGGGTGGTGCAGGGCTGAGGGCGGGAGGTAGACAATGAGAGTACAGTTAAACATTAGCTTTATAACCTATTTAATTCTAACAGTCAGAATTCTTATAGTGAGAGAAAATGATTAGAGAACAAAAAACCAAGATTTTAAAATCTAAACAAAATTGTCCAGAGACAGAAACTCAAAATTAATACTAGGCAGACAGGATGAAAACACTAGAAAACTCCATATGGAATTGTGGTAACCAGTTACTAGTCCCAGATTGCATGACTATCAGGTTATTGCATTGCAAGATTAAATGCACTAAAGCTGTAGGTCTTTGCTATCCATCCCAGGCATAAAAGGTTCTGACTCCAGTAGATGAACTGCCCTCCCCCTCAGTGAATGGGGGAGAGAAAAATCAGGGATTGTTGGCTCTATTGATTTGGATGACACATGTTCTCTGAACCACCTAGAGGGATTCTCTGTGGACTGAATGAAATTCAAAGGTCAGAGAAAAAAAATTGATAAATATAATTGCAATTTCTTTGCAGCACTGTATTTGATGACAAGACATTTGACACAATGACAATTTAATATGTGGAAAAAGAGAGAAAGGCCAGACGTACTGTCCATCTGTAGTAATTGATCTTTTGCAAGTTCCCAATGTGCACTGAGGGACAACTTTCATAAATAGCTTCTTCCTATAACCTAAAGGGAGAAGGTGAAAGACCTTGTTCATTTTGGTGAAGTTTCCTCTTTCTCTCCCGAGGACAGGCTGACATAAGGACATCAAGCAGAGGCATCAGAGGATGCTGGGTGATGTCTAGGCAATCAAGATAAGGTTTCTGAATGGAAACTCAATTTCCCTTAGGTTAGTTTTACGAAGCTGCAATTATCTTGTGTGACATCTAAATAAATCTCCATTTTGGAAAGGATTATGCATAATTTAGAAAAGTTAATTTGGGAATGAATGATTCAGAAATACTCCATTCCCTGTGTAGTATGAAAACCAAAAAGTGTTCCTAAGAATCGACTTAATTTAGAAAACTTATTTCCTAGATAATTGGCCCTAAACATTTTATCTAGATTCTTAGCATGGTACTTGGCAAATGATGTAGTCACCAAATAATATTTGAATGAATGATTCAATGCATTAATGACTCAATATATCAATGAATCCCTCTAGGTGATTCAGAGAACATATGTCATCCAAATCAATAGGCCCAAAAAAGCTTTACTGCTTTCCTCTCCTTTCACTGAGGGGGAAGACACTTTATATGTTGGAGTCAGAACATTTTTGCCTAGGACAGATTGCAAAGACCTAGGTAGGTGTTGAATATATCATTAAATATACTCAAATTCTGGGAGAATTGCAGGCTGGAAATATAAAAGACTTCTCCAGTGTTTAGGTAAGTTGGAAGGCTATAGACTAGAGGAAGACACCTAGGAAGAAGGGACATATACAAAAAAGGCCCCAAAACTGCGACCTGGGTCAGTTTAGAAGTTGTAGAGCGGAGGAGGAATCAATAGACAAACGGAGAATAAGTGGCCTGGATGGACAAGAAAAAAAACCCAGAGGAGTATGCGGTCCTGGATGCAAAGTGAAACAAGGCTTTCAGAGGGAGGAGTGATCTACTGCCTGTGTCAAATGCTGCTGAGAAATTGAAGAATGGAAGCTAGTCATTAGAATTAACAATCTGGGGGGGAATAAACGTTAACAAAGGTCATTTCGGGGTAGTTGGAAGGAAAGGCTACTGTTTAGGGGAGCTTGGTAGATGATGGTACCGTTCATAAAATGGTGGCACATGGTGGAGACATGTTTGAGAGAAGGGCAAGATGTTCAGATCAAATCCAAATATGCCAAGTTTGAGATCAAACAAGATGCTACATATAGTGGACATACTTTATGTCGTTTTGAAGTCAAATAATCTACAGATGAATTCCAGTTTTGTCACTTAGTCATCTCTATGTCTATGATTAAGTTAGTTGATGTTGATGAGCTTTAGTTCCTTCAAGTGCAAAATGAACAGAATGACAATGAGCTGGAGTGTTTGGGGGAGATTCAGACAAGGTACAGTATATGTAAAATACCTAGCACATATTATGCACTCACTCAACAAATGCTTGCTGTTGCTATAATCAAGTTGGTGGAGATGCCCAAAATATAGCTGCTTGGTAATTCCCATAGTTAGTATTGCAGTTCTAATTAGAATACTAGAGATTTGATGCAATCGATGTGAACTGTAGTACATTAAACAGCAGTTCTAAAGAAGAAACTGAACTGTTCAAAATTAAGTGATAAATATTTGTAGTGCATTGACAAAATCATACAATGCTGTAAGAATGAGCCATAAAAAATAAAAATATACAATGAAAATGTTATATTCTTCAGTAGGGAATGATATCTACTATATACTGTCAATCAAAGAGTCAAATAATAAGACAATAAGGTATTATATAATTTCATTTTTGAAAAAATGCACATAGACCTAAAAATGCATATAACAAAACCTCTACAGTGGTTAGACGTTAGAGCCATATAAAAAGCACTTTCCCATCTAAGGAAATCTCACCAGAACACTGCAGGTATTTCTTATTAAGTTCATTTTAAGTACAATAAATTAAGTGACTTGCTCAAGACTACATAGATGGCAAAGCTGTGGCTCTGATTCCATTCCCCAGATCTAGTCCTTTTTATGGTACTGTAGTTACCTCAAGATCCAAGAGAGTCTTGGACTAAGAGTTCAACATACATAGGGAGCTGTGAGTCCAGACAGGTTCCAACTACATCCTAGAAACTATTTCACTAGGGCTTTCAATAAGGCTGCTTTGGGAGAAGGTAGATCTTACGCTCATCGTCTTTCTTTTTCTATTTGTCAGTATTTCTGCCTTTGCTGTAAAAAGCTCCATACTACAAGGGCAGCAGGACTCTTCAACAGAATTTGGGGCCTCAGGCCAGGGGTACAAGAATGGTCTCTCTGTATTGACTGACTTTTAGAACCTTCCTGGCACCTGGGTATAGAGTTGGGAATCACCTAAGTCTTCCTGCAGCTGATGTTCAGTCTGTAAAGTTTCCCTTTAGTTCATCTGTTTTTCTAAAAGTCTTCTAGTGCAGGGATCCATGACACATAGGCTACTTTGAAGGTTAAAATCCTGGCATTCCAAAACAAAACTTCTTTTTTTAATAGTGCATTGAAGGTAGTCACTACAGGCAGACATTCCCACATACTATGATTTTTGACACTTATAAAAAGGAATTTGTATTGAAAATATCAACAGTGAAACTGCTGTGGAGAGATAAGCCACCTTTGTTTTTCTGATACACACATATGAATGACTGAAACCTTCCTTGTAGGGCCTTTTCATATGGAAAGTTAAAACATTTCTTGGAGTCATGGAGAAGACAGTAAATATCTATATATTGCCCATAAGTTTAGACCAATTTGACTTGAACAAAATTTACACAGTAGTCTACAACAGGGGTCCCCAACTCCCAGGTCGCAGACAGACTGGTACTGGTCTATGGCCTGTTAGGAACCCGGTGGCACAGCAGGAGGTGAGCAGCCTGTGAGCAAGCATCACAGTCTGAGCTCCACCTTCTGTCAGATGAGCAGCAGCATTAGATTCTCACAGGACCTGAACCCTATTGTGAACTGTGCATTTGAGGGATCTAGGTTGCGTGCCCCTTATGAGAATCTAATGACTGATAATCTGAGGTGGAACAGTTTTATCCCCAAACCACCTCCCACCCCACCCACCATCTGTGGAAAAATTGTCTTCCACAAAACCAGTTCCTGGTGCCAAAAAGGGGACCACTGGTCTATATGACTTCCCTTTTTGAAAGTAGAGGGCAGATTCATTGTTCATTATTTATTATCAATGATAACAACAAAAGACAATTCTAAGCTTTTCATGGGTTACCTCATATAACCCTTTCTAAGGTGGTTACTATTATTATCACTATTGAATAGGTGGGGAATTAGGTTTCAAGAGATTAAATAACCTGCCCAAAGTGATACAGCTAGTGGAATTCATTCATCATATATGTATTTAATGTCCATTATGTGTCAAATACTATGCTAAGTGTGTAAGATATGACAGTGATCAAGGCAAACTCGTGTTTTCATGAAATGTAAGGTCTAGCATAGAAGACAAATTCTAAATAAGTAATTTGAATTTCAAATGTTACAAAGGATAAGTTCATGGGCTGTGGAAATAGAGATTAGATTATCTTGGGATTCAGGAAGGTCTCCGTATAGAGTTAAAACCAATTCATCGAAGAATGCTGGGATAGCTTTTCATCCTCCACATTCATAAAGCACCGACAAGGGAGCTCAAATGAGAATCTAGGTGAGCGGCCACATGTTGCCTTCTCTATTCTTTCTCAGCTTATGCAAGACCATCTGGGCAATTCGCACTCATCTTGCTGGAAGAGGACCTATTCCAGCATCTTTGGGCTCACATGTCATGCACAGAGGTGAGCAAATAACCTCATCTGGGTGTCACTAAGACAGGGACCTGCTACTCATCACAGACAGTGGCAAGCCTAACTGCTGAGCACAAGATGCTTATATAACAAGCTACTAATGTGTTTGGGGCTTCCCAAACTCATTTGGCAGGTTCAGGCCCATTGTCCAAATCTCCTTCAGCAAGAATCAATGAAGCATAGACATATAATGACTCATTCTCAGAAGAGGCAGATGCCAGACAACCTGAGTCTGCACAAAGGCAGCCAAAATGTTTCATCCCCCAAATTTCAGCAACTCCCGTGTCAGCACATGCCTGTGGGAATATACAGCATCCCACTCCAGTGCTAGCTACCCTTTGAGGAAACAGAGCTCTCTGGAGGGGGCACATCCATTTTAATTCCAGGAGTCTCTGCAATTCCACATGTTTGACAACTCCATTAGTCATGGATAAGGTACTTAATCAGGTGGGTAACTAGTTAAGCTGGATGCAAACAACTTTGCGAAGCACAATGTTTCAAATTGCTCCCCTTCCTCAAATTGTAGATATTCACGTTCTTAAGTTGTTTTATTCAAATAAGATAAGACAATTATTTTTAACCACTAAGATAAACACCCAAATGCTATTAAAGAGTTACTTTTCTAAGTTAGATTTAGAGAAAAACATATAAATTAAAGACGACCTATCTGTTTGCCTGTATCAGTTAGGGTTTGGGTGTTATAAGTAACTAAAACAGACCAAAGTCGGTTTCAAACAAAGCAAAGTTAAATTATGCAAAATGGGGAACTTATTGAAAGGATATGGGATAACTCACAAACTGGAGAAAAAGCAGAACAAATAGGGCTTGGAAAGGACAGCAACCAGTAGTAGCTCTGGGGGTCTACAGAGTAGAATTTAAGTGGCAATATTCCCAGGGAGCTGCCATCCAATGACTCTGCTCTGTGTTTTGCCCATAGGAAAATTCTGATTCTTGAAAGGAGAGGGTCTGATTGGCTTAGCCTGTGCCTTTCCATAACCCAGTCCACTGGGTAGAGAAGAGCAGAGCACTTGGCACTGAAAAAAGTAAGGAAGGTTGCAAAGAATGGGAAAAGGCCCTTCCTGAAAGGACCACTAGGGTGCTTCTTTTAGACAAAGAAGCACTAGAAGTTGGGCAGAAAAAATAAACTTCATAATATCCATATTCTTTCTGATATCATTTCATCTATGAATCCAGTAGGAATTCAGCTAATTTTCCATCACACTCATTTTAGTTGGCATGACAGGAGCAAGGTCTTTTTTGAATGTGCTTGAGGTCTCTCTGCAAAGACAACATTTCAGCTGAGATACGGGACAAGAAGGAGCTGTTCATTAAAGATCGGGGAACAGAGTGTTTCAGTTAGTGGGAAAAGCAAGTGCAAAGGCCCCTGAGGCAAAAAAGAGCTAGATGTCACTGAGGAACTGCAAAGCTGGTGTGATTGTAGCTAAGAGAAAGAGCTGGCAAGCAGTAGATGTGGTCAGAGAGATAGTAGGGGCCTGGCTATGTAGGACAGTGCAGGATATGGCAAGAAGAGACTATTTGAAGTGAATGGGAAGTCACTGGAGGGGCTGATTAGTTGTCTCTTTTTCAGCAAGACAGTATCAATGAGCCTTATTTTACCTTTTTAAAAATGGTCTAATATATAACCCCTTATCAAAAACTCTCAAGGAAAGTTGTGTTTTGGCATTCAGGATTTCGAATATTAAAAAACACTATAGTATGTTTATTTTATATAACATCCCAAGAAAAGTGTGGTTTAGTATCTCACAACCCAACATATTACTATTTCTGTGATTCAACACGGGGTAAATAAAGACAAAGTCTACCAACAGTCTCAGTTTGGTTTTGCCACCAAATGAGTTTGCTCCAAACCTGCCAGAAATAAACAAATAGATTAATAAGAGAAGAGAAAGACAGAAAAATATTTTTTTGTTTTCAGAGCTTTTTGGATTTCAAAGATACGGATACAGGATTGTAGGCCTGTGCCCACAGATACAGGTTTTCCTGCGAGTCTAACATGCAATGGAGGGTCAATACATACTTGTTCACTTTCCTTTCTCTTTTACCACCACCACTTGTCTCTCAGTCACAACACCCAAGTTTGTCAAAATACGTACGAAGCACTCCTACCCAGGGTGTTTACTATTTTATTTGTTCCACTTTGCATCACAAACGTCAGTTTCTTCTTCTCTCTAGGCTCTGTGGGCTTGAACATATTGTGGGTTTGTAGATCACAGAGCTTGTCAGGTTTATAGTATAATGGGGCCAACTGGGAATGCCACCGCCAACAAAATCCCACAAAGAGAACAAACCTGCCTAGAGTTTCTAGGTCAGAACCTACTGTAACAAAGTGAGCTATGAAAGTGCCTTTATATAGTAACTTGTTTAATTAAGATAACAGATGTTACTATTACACAAGTCCTAGTGAGCCACTATTTAATTGGACACTCATTCACATGGCTTGTGATGGGTAAAAACCAGTTCAAACAACCATTTCCCTTGTATGAGTTTTTTTCCTCCCTACAATTAAATTGAATAAACAATGCACCCAGTGAATATTCATTTAATAGAGACAGTTTTAATGGCACAGGAGTTTAATATGAGCAATAACGTTAGAACAGAATAATTTCCTGGCTTAAAAGGCAAGTTTAATTGTCTGTTTTATCTCCCAGGCACTAAGTTAGGCTGACACTCAGCTGTGTAGGAAAAATTATACAGAAAACCCTCACTTGGGTGTTGTTAGATGTCGGGTACCTATAATGGAAGAGATAGGGATCTGGCTGTAGCTTTTATACTCAGATTTTAATACAATCTGGGAAGAGAGTTAATTGACAACTTGTCATTCATGTCAGTATGACAGAGCAAACGAAGACAAAAAGAAAAACAAAAAAACCAAAAAATAACAAGAGTAGATTAGTACAATCTCTAGGGAAAAGAAAATACAGAGTTTCTACTATTAACCATTCACGGTAAAATAAAAAGAACACTGTACTATTTTCTTTTCTTTTTTTTTTTTCTTTTGAGACACAGTCTCGCTCTGTTGCCCAGGCTGGAGTGCAGTGGTGCAATCTCAGCTCACGGCAAACTTCGCCTCCCAGGTTCACACCGTTCTCCTGTCTTAGCCTCCCAAGTAGCTGGGACTACAGGCGCCCACCACCAAGCCCTGCTAATTTTTTTTTTTTTAAGTAGAGATGGGGTTTCACCGTCTTCGCCAGGATGGTCTCAATCTCCTGACATTATGATCCACCCACCTCGGCCTCTCAAAGTGCTGGGATTACAGGCATGAGCCACTGCGCCCGGCCAGAACACTGTACTATTATGGATGTGAGGAAATAGTTTCTTGTCCAGACTTCCACAGGTAGTCTGAGGGATTTAAAACCTTCTTCTCCTTCTGAAATGATCATTGGTAACATGAAGGGACAGAGCTAGGTCTAGATCTACAGGCACCACTGCCTACAGGGGGTAGGTAGGTCATAAAAATGAATGAAGCTGGCAAGAAGGATTTCATGACATGCTTTGCTTTCCTTCATGACACAGGAAAATTTGTTATGGGGCATAAGAAAACATACTCTTTTCCTGTATTTTCTTGAAGTGTCTGGTCTTTTTGACTACATTTTCTTATTTTCACTTTTTGATAGAGAAACAGACACAAAAAATATTTTATGTTTACTGTAAGGAAAACTACAATGTGAAAAAAATGATAAGCAGCAACTGACAGCACATTTTAATATGGGATACAAGGATTGTATGGCTAACTGAAGATTTCATGTTTTTGCTAAAAGGATAACTCTTCTTAGCTCTGGATAAGTATTGCCATACAGAAATGCAGGCTGGCTGGGGGCAGTGGCTCATACCTGTAATCCCAGCACTTTGGGAGGACAAGGTGAGAGGATTGCTTGAGTCCGGGAGTTTGAGACCAGCCTGGGCAACAAAGGGAGACCTCACTGCTTCAAAAAATTAAGAAATTAGCTGGGCATGGTGGTGTGCACTTGTGGTCCCAGCTACATGGGGGCTAAGAAGGGAGGATTGTTTGAACCCAGGAGTTTGGGATTGCAGTGAGCCATGTCCACACCACTACACTCCAGCCTGGGCAACATAGTGAGACTCTATCTCCAAAAAAAAGAGCAAGCTGTCTGTTGCAGATCCTTCAGTTTTTGAAGAGATGTCCGAAGTCTGGATTACAGGACGTGTGCCAAATTATAAATGTTGGGACCTAATTTTAAAAAATTAAACGTGGAGCTAGCTAATATGCTGTGCTTGCCAAAGAAAGCTCATTTCAGTGAACCCTTGGTTGGATGATTTTTGGAACCTTCTGTTGGGGCTCTAAATACTCTTCTTGCTAGAAAGCTTTATTGCTTTACAGTGAGACATAATGTTAAATGAGCATATACATGTCAATAGTTAGTTAAGAGATGTGTCATAAATCATCTAACCTCAGTTTTACCGTAAATGTAAAACAAAAGTACTGGGGAAACCAATAAATCCCATGGCTTGGAAAGCCATGCATGACAGAATGTTCAGGAGGGATTTTCCAAAGCATCCCCTGGCTTTGGGGATGATATATCTTATATATCATACACTCATATTCATCCTCCTTTCTCCCCTTACCTCTCTCCCATCCCCACTTCCTCTGACAATCGGTGTGCAATGAACCATTTTCAACAATGCAGATATGCTGCATCCCCCAGGAATGGCTGAAAAACAGAGTTTTCAACTGGTAGTTGAAACCCACCGTCTGTTTATCTCTAAAGTTTCATTTAGCCCTAAAATCCTAATAATCAGAGATTATATTAGTTACAGGAAAATATATACATCCTTGAAAGAAGATGAGACTCTCTGGACACTACTCTTATCTAAGATGACATGCATCTATAAGTTGTGCAGAACATTTCTGCATTAAAATCTTCTAACTCACTTTTGAAAACTTTCAAATGAATTTGAATGCATAACTACATTGTGATGTATATATAATGGGTTCTATTTTTTTAGCTCTCATTTTTTTAGGTTTGACACAAATCTATCCTCTAGGCAATGGGTATGTACTAAGTTATGCTAATTAAAATGTCCTTTTTTCATGCAATTCAAGGCAGAGAAAAGACACTGACTCTCTTGCATAAAAAGTCACAGGGACTAGGCGAAGAGGTGGTTTCATTGATCTGATATAGAAGTTTTTTCATTTTCTTCAGATTTGCTTTCCTCCTTTCCTCCCTGTCCCTCCCTCCTTTCTTTCTTCCTCAAATGAAGTTATTGACAATCTTTGACAAAAGGTAAGGAAGAGTGGATAAAGGCTGAGATGGGGAGGTGCCCAGACATTTTTAAGAGACAGAGGGTGGAAAAGGAGAAAGGGAATTCATAAAACGGAGAGTCCCCAAGGCTAAAAATGGGGATACTGTCTAGGTCATATTCCTTGAGTCTGCTTTTTGAAGAGGGGATCAGAAAAAGGAAATGAGGCAGAGGAATCACACTGCATTCCCTTGCCAAGAAAGAATCAATTACAACTTATGCTTTGAACATGATGAGAAGTTTGGTCAGATTCCTCTGGGCATCCTGTTAAAGACTAATTGGCTAACAGAAGACTTTTTTTTTTTTTTTTTTTTTTTTTAAATAATGAGTAGTTCCAAATGTTTCTTTCCATGATAAGGGTGCCATACAGCCATCTCTTATAATTATATGAAAGAGTACTCTACCCAGATTCCCCTCCTTCAGGCCAATGCATTCTACCTCCAACAACTCTGACCAAGAATATGGGGCAGCTTAAAGCTGTATCACTCATTGAATTACCCCCTGAAGTGGGGAACTGCCTCCACTAAGCTTATGCCCCTTATAGGTGATGATCTGAGGCCCATGACTGGCTCATCGGGGATTTAAAGACCACATTCCCTTGCCTCAAGGTAAGACCACATTGAAGGGCTATCTGAGCTCCAGAGCTCTCGGAGGCACTGGCTGAAGCCCCAGTTGCAACCAAACTGCAGGGCAGTTTCTCTCTCTCTGTTCAGTTCTGCCTTTCTCACTTCCCTGCAGGTGTATCCTCAGAGAGTACTCCCGTGTAAACCTTCTGTATGCAACGTGTCATCTGAGTTTGTTACAGGACACCCAGTCTAAGGCAGTAGCAGTAGCCTTAGACAAGGTTCTGGTAAAGTTCAAGAGAGCATTCATATTATTTTTTACTTCAGTTGCCTCAAATATTTGTTAAATAAAGACAGAGGCTATCATTTGAAATTTGAAATTATTCCTGTTAGTTTTGTTACATTCCGCTTTGCTGTGTTTTTGGTAGGTGTTTAATAGAGTCCAGTACTCAAGGAGAGCAAAATGTGTGACATATTAAAAAATAAATACAAAATGGTTCTATGGAGTAGCAGAAATAATAAAAGTTTCATTACCAACATCATGGGGCTCAAGTTTGCATGATGGTCAGAACGGAAATGAATGCAGTCACATGGAGGAGGAGCCAGTTCAGGAGTTCTTAGGCTATATGCTGCTCTTAGCTTTAAAATTCTACTACTTAGATTTATGTTTCAACTCTGTGCTATTGTGCTCCTGAGAATGAAATGGCAAAAAAAAAAAAATCTATGCTCTAGTTATCTCAAAATGTTGCTGTTAATGTAAAATTTAATAAAGGAGGTTTTATATTTCTGTTGGTATTCGAGGGTGTGGAACCAAACCAAACAAAGCAACACCGAAAAAAAAAAAAAAAAACGCAAAACACAAAATTCATTTTTTCTCTGAACCATGTCCTTGGTTTGTGACTATGTTTGTTTGAGTGATACAGGTAAAGGTTATTAGAGCTACCAAGGAAAAATTCATCAGTGGATTTTTATTTTATTTTTTACTATGGAGCTACAATTCCATTATTATATAACCACATATACAAGTACAAACACCTGTAGGCAAAGTGCATCATATGGGTATCTGTTCCCAGCATCGCAAACGCTTCCAAATCAATTGCTAGGTAACTGTTTGTGGCCATTAAAAATATTACCAGCCGAGGAGGGGCAGATCACGAGGTCAGGAGTTTGAGACCAACCCGGCTAACATGTGAAACCCCATCTCTACTATAAACACAAAAATTTGCTGGGTGTGGTGGTGCGTGCCTGTAATCCCAGCTACTGGGGAGGCTGAGGCAGGAGAATTGCTTGAACCAGGGAGTTGGAGGTTGCAGTGAGCCGAGATTGCACTATTGCACTCCAGCCTGATAACAGAGCAAGACTTCGTCTCAAAAAAAAAATATATATATATATATATATATAGGAGTCTAAAAATAAACAATGTAACAATCTAAATAACATCTGCATCTCTATAACCAAGTATTCACTAATCCACATAAAACACTGGATGTTAAATCAAGAACGAAGATGGTGCAATTGCTAAGAACTTGCTGAGTGTTCTTTCTCATTTGACTGTGCTCTAACTCTTTGCTTCTTCCACACTTGAGGGAACTAGAAGTAAAGCCCTGTTCTCCCTGGGCTAATTGTAGGCTTGAGTTGTTCATGCCATTATCCTATAATGGGATAGCTGGTTTGCTTTCGATTTAGCTATTCAGTTTTAGGTCTAACAGCCTGTGGAAAAATATGTCAGGAAAAACTTGAGACTCTCTGTAGCTTTTACCAAGCCTTCTTTATTGTTGACTCTGTGGAGAGGAATCAGCTGTGAGCTAAATGATTCTCCTGTTTGCTGATTGTCCCATGGAACTTGCATCTTTCTACCACCCTAAAGGTGGCATTCTGACGTTTGCCCTCATGATCCTCTTTGCCCTACTGTATAGTATACACCTCGTCTAGATTGGGGACACACAATAGGTGCACTCCCTATTCTTGCCAGCAATTATAATCTTGCATTTTCTTCTAATCCGTCCTTATACAATCACAGTTATGAAAATTAATCATGGAATTCCTAAAGTAAATAAAGCCTTATATCCACTTAGAGGAAAGCTTTCCGAAGTTTTTGTTCCCTGAAACCCTAGTGCCTTGAAATACTCTGTGCAGTAAAATCGATTTCTAGATAAATTTGGAACCACGTTTCTTAAAGATTCTCAATGTAATGAACATATTAAGGATTCTGAGAGAGTCTGCAATACAAAATGTTTAAATTCTACGTTTTATACTTATTTGATTATAGAACACGACTTTATACCCTATACATCACCTCCCACCCCATCTCAAGAACTAGTGTTGGGAAATATTGATGTAGTATTTACAACTGTACCCTTACATCGAGCTTCGTCATTAAAAAGGCTCTATACTTGGCCCTACCTCACAGAAGTTAATTTACTAAGGTGTCCTTCATCACCACGTAATTTGCCAAATGTATGAAAATTATAAGGCACATCTGTGAAATCTTGTATCTACTGTAGTAATTGTGTCTCATGAGGAAGATTTTGCTAAGATTTTACTATTGGACAAATCAATTGTTTTTAATCTTATAAACACTATGGCTGTAACTAATTATGTTTCTTTCTTTGATTGGGTAGCAAGACAGACACAACCAGACCTGTGAATTATACTGAAAGTATTTCTATGTGCTAATTTTATTGCTGCCATTTTAATTTTTCTACTGACAATTCTCCATTATTCCAACTCACTAAATTACTTTTATCGTTTCTATTGCTTTTATTTTTGAAGAAGAAGTCTCTAGTCCTCGTGAAATGAGGCTGTAAGTTCACTGATTTCTTTCTTCATTTATTGAACACATATTGACTAAAGCCCTAAGTTGTATTCCAGGGCTAGTGCTAGATAAATAGTGGTGAATGAAACCAGGTAGATCCTGTCCTCACACAGTTTACAGGCCAGTTTAGGAAGGCAGATAACAGTAAAGTCAATGAAAATGTAAATATGGAATTACAAATTCAGAAAAATGCAAAGAAGAAATTGAAGAGGAAAGGAGGCACTGGTGTTATAGTGAGAAATGTGGTATACATGGCCTCAGACCCGCTGGCACTTACAGTCAGGGAAAGGGAGTTAAAGAAGGAATTAAAGATGTAAGGGAGGGGAAATGAAACAAAACACAAAAATAATACAACAAGGAGCCAGATCATGCCATGCCTTGTAGGTTGTGTTCAACAGCTTAGCTTCTATCTTAAGCATTTGTGATGAGATTTGATTTCCATTTTGTGAGAGACCATTCTGGCTACAGCACAGAGAACAGATTGGAAGGGAATGAGTATAGAAGCAGAGCAACCTGTCGGGGCTACTGCAACAATCTGGGCAAGAGATGAGGGTGGTTGGGCCAGGGCACCAGCAATGCACATAGAAAGAAGGAGATAGATTATATTCTTTGGAAGTAGAGTTTTTAAAATTTATTAATGCATAGGATATATGGGGTGATGAAACAGAAATTAGCAGTGATTTCTAGGTTTCAGGCTCAAGCAATCAGAGAGATATGGTGTATAACTGACTAAGGTTCAGGGTGGAGATTGGTGGCAGGAGTGAGTTCCTTCTGAGGGATGTTAAGCCTACATTGCTCAGGGGAGAATCCTGTACTGAAGACACACATTTGAGAGTTGTCAGTACACACATGGTGTTTACAGCTATGGGAGGAGAGGAGATTGCCTAGAGAGAAAGCGAAAGTAGACAGAGCAAAGGAGGCAAAGTGGATGAGGAAGATGCAGATGTGCTGAAAGGAATAATCCAATAGGAAGAGGAGAAGAGGGAGAGTTTGATGATGTAGAGAAACAGCAGGAATGACTGAAGGAGTGAAAGTCCTTGAGAAAATGAGAAAGGATAATAGTAATTTTAAATTGCACTATTTTCCTTCTGAGTTGGAACACATTGCGTTCACCTGAAAAACATCTTTCTTGGTATTAAGAGCAGTCAGCCTCATTTTTTCTATAACAATTTTATGCATCCTTTGGAACGAACCACCTTTTTTGGAATAAAACTCTTTAGAGCAAATCAGTATGTGGGAAAGTCAACGCGTGTGGAAGCAACTGAAAACATAAAAAGTTCAATTCAAATGTTATTTCTATCACATTGACCATAAAACATAGTCCAGGCCTCCCTTTTCCTCAAGTGCACAATCACCTCCATGACCATACTTTTAGAAGATGACTGCGACTCTCATTTTATTGAGACTGAGGTCAAAGTGATGTCATATGAAATTCCTCAACTCCCTCTTTCACCCTTAACTTCTCTGAGACTTTACTCATCCTCTCTTCCTACCCACAGAGAAGACAGGTTCCTCCTCATTTCCCACAATAATTGATTTCTAGTCCATTCTCCTGCTCTCTCCTTGAGAATCATCTCCCCTCCCTTATATCTTTAACTCCTTCTTCGACACAGTGTGATTTTCCTCAGGTTATAAATATTCCCCAATCTCCTCCATCCTCATGATATCCTTGCCACAAATATGTCACTCTCTTGCAGTATATCTAAGTTTCCGTTTCCTTACTTAACACCTGCAAAAAGATCCACTGCATCTGGCTGTTTACCATCCAGCCAGTACAGCTTTTGCATTTATCGAAAGTATTTATTTCAAGGTCACTTGTGAATTCATTGTCACTAAATATATATCATTGGTGGTCTCATCCTGAATGACTTTGTGGCCACAGCTGACATTGTTGACCACTGTCCATTCATGATACCTAGAATTTCACAGCAGCCCTATTTTGTGGTTCTCTGTTTAGCTTTCTGAAAATGTTTTTCTGTTTCTTTTTCTCTTTCATGCATACTCTGCATAAATCAGAAGAGTCCCCAACCCGTTTGCTTTTCCCTTTTCTCTTAATGAGCCTTGCACACCCTTATTACTTCAAAGGTAACAATTTGGAAAGTCTTGTTTCTCCACCTGATCTGTCCCAGGGACTTTAAACTGGCATGGCCAACTCTGAGCTGCATATGCCCACAAGTAGTGGTGTTCTGTAAATGTTTAACACAGTGACTCTGGAAAAAACGCCCTTGAAGTGGGTCTATTTCCATGGTGTAAATACTCTCCTGATGGCCAATGTCAAGCTATGAATGTGAACTATCACTGAAGAGGGAGCTGGGAATGGATGTGCAGAATCCACTCTTTTGAGCCCTTGCTAGTGGGCTTCAGCACAACAGTGCATAAGCCTTTCAAATTCAACAAACCAACACTGAACTCATTACCTATCTAACGTGGGTAGGCTACTTCCAGAGATTACAAATAGGCATTAAGAAACCATTCTTTTCTTATGGTTGAAGGATTCGGTCCCATCTTTGTTTTATATTTAGCAATTTGGGTAAGTGATCTTGCTTGGAGGAATACATTCCATTAAATAATGCATCTTACACAGAGCTGCTTTCAGCCTTGCTAACTTACTATAATTGAGCACTTTTAGGGGCATGGAAGGTTAAAAAATTTATCCTAATGTCATCAATTATTTGTTTTCTTTTGAATTTTAAACTCCTGTTCCATGATATAATCATGTTGTTTCATGTGGGAAGAACAGTTGAATTACAAAATATTACTTATCCTGGGGAGAACTGTAGGAGGAATGGTGTAAATTAACACCCACGCCCATACCCCCCCACATACATCTACCCTATTTAATGGAGTCTTTTACCCACCACCTGGATTTCTCATCAGGTAACCTATAATTCTACTATATGTACCCTCTAGGTACCATATGTTGTAATTACATAGAAAGCCAAGTGTTGCTCTAATTAGATCATTTGGCAAAAGGAATTTAGAAACATCATGATGGATATTTACTAGTAGAGATCTAATTAACTCTAGAGTATCTGTGATTGAAATATGAAAAGAAAACTCTATAACGGAAATATAGGGGTCGAACTTAGTATATGATCCAAGACCTTCAATATTTACATGGCATCAATACATCTAAGCAGTCTAACAGATTTTATTTCTAGAGATGACAAAGTTAGGAGGAACCCAAATTATCTGCCTTGTCTCTACTGAGAAGGCACAAAGCACTGCCTGTCTGGTTTTAATATCCAGTCACATCACTTCAGTTCTAATTGCTCTTAATTACATGCCACTTTGGTTTGAATATTTTCATGATCACTTAACTCCATTTGATGATACAGAGCTATTTTCTCTGAACAAAGGCACGGCTGAGGTAGTTCAAGGACTTAATTTACCTCTTCTCCAAAGGGTTTAGATGTTTCTAACCCAGCCCTGAAATCAGACCATCCTACCATTCTCCCCCTCAGGAAATGATAAAGCTATGGATCTGAACGCTGCGAATTTATTATTGAAAATATGACATGAATAACAGGAAAAGCTGCTATGCCAGTCCTATGCCAGGGAGGTAATGAAAGTTTTATCTCCCTTTTAAACCTTAGAGAGAAGCATCTAGTGCTTGTTCCTTCCTCAAGCAAACCTGGTAGACATGGATGCAATGAGTGAGACCTGGATTTGAATTCCAGACTTAACATTATCAAGCTTTGCAACCTTAGGTAAGGTAAATAAATTGCTTTCTTCCAGCCTTGGTTTCCTTATCTAAAAGATGGAGTCCCAGTAATTGGACTGATCTCATAACATTTTTACGAGGATTAAAAGAAATTAAGCAGAGGGCATAGTAAAGACAAGAAAAAAAAAAGCGCTAGGTATTACTATTATTATTGACAGAAGGAGGGTTGAAAGTGCTCATTTTTTTACAGAGATAAAAATGGCCAAAGGTTAACCATGAAATACAGGACTAGAGCCAAAGTAATAAGTAACCTAAATCCCCAAGGATCCCCAAAGCCTAAAATGTATTCATAAATACATAAGTGATATAACAGGAGATCAAAGTCTCATTTCTACTTAATGGCTAGAGATTCCCAAACTTCTTCACAGTTAAGCTGACTCACAGTGTTTCTGGCAGTACTATTTTATATCCATTCATATTATTTTACAGTGTTAATAAACTCTGTTAAACCTGTAGCTTCTTCCTGTTGATGTTTGTCCTTCCACCTCTTCCATGTAAATGCTGCAGATAGCAACTCCTCCACCTGGCTGGGTCCCTCTCTTACCCTCATTTCTTGTACATGGCTTGCTGCATGTACATGGGCTCCAGCATGGAGACTTCTCCCTTCCCTGTCTTCCGCTGTCTGTGAAGCATTTTCTTTCACAAAGGCTTAACTCACTTCCTGTTGGAAGCTGATTTTGGCAGACCCTGCCTGACCAAGAGTCTCTTCCCTGTCTGTTCCCTAAGCACTGCTATGGACTCTGTTTGGACTATATTATGTTAATTTCTGCTTCGCTGGTGGTTTCTAAATTGTTTCATGTGTGTATACAGAGTCATACTAGCTGAATTTTATAAAACTCTAGAAAACAAGTCCTGTGATGGCTGTCTTCTCTTTCCTTCTTCAACTGAACTAGACCGTTCATAAATATTTATCATCATAAACTTAAAACACCTGTATAAAATAGTCCATGTAAAACCATGGATCCTCAACCAAGGATGGAGATTTCCCATTATTTCAATTTTTTACTGGTTGTTCAGAAATACAGGGAAGATAACCAGGTATCTACTTTTCTCTTCACTGCCACCATCCCTCACCCTCTGTGTCTTCACATTTAAAGCTCCCTTGGGCTCCGATTTCTCCAGGGAGTTCAGATTTTGGGGGCATGAAAAGAAGTTCTTCCTGGCAAAAGCTGGGAGACACTGCTCTAGAGAGCAAAGTGAGATACTTTGGACCTCCAACCAAATTTACTTCCCCTCTGCTTTGCATAAGATGGACATGCTGGAAGTGACAATTTAATCAAAAGTGTAAGTCACAAAGAACAAATAAAAGACACAGCAAACAAAAAACAAACAAAAAACCCAAGGTGGGGGAAGATCATGTTACTATGAATATGTTTTAAAACTCCACATTTCCAGAAATGTACCACAAGTTAGACCAGAGTTTGGCAAACTTTTTCTGTAACGGGCCAGAGAGTAAATATGTTAAGTTTTTTGATCTGGGTGGGATCGGTCCCACTTAGTCAATCTTGCCCTTGCAGCATAAGAGCCGCCAGCCACAGGCCATTTGTGAATGAATGAGTATGGCTGTGTCCTGTCCAGTAAAACTTTATTTGTGGGCACTGAAATTTGACATTTGCATAATTTTTATGTGTCACAAAATGATATTTTTCTTTTGATTTATTTCTTGCCATTTAAAAATGTAAAATCATTTTCACTTTGCCAACTGTACAGACACAGGTGGAGGGTTGAATGTGGCCTGTGGACTGTAGTTTTTCAAGGCCTGGATAAGAGCATTTCAGGCAAGGAGAACAGCAGGTTCTCAGGCTTTGCAGCAACAGGAAGAAGGCCATTTGAAGAAATGAGAGAAGGTCCATGTGCTCAAGAACTGGGGGTAAAGGTGAATGAAGACAGCTGGCAGGATAGCAGGCAGGAGCCTGAGTAGCATACAGAGCCTTTCTGGTCATCTCATAAGACTTAGTGTCTATCCTAAAGTCAATGGGAAGCCACTGCTACATTGTCATACCTGAGTGTGCATTAAAATCATATGGGAAACAAGTATTCTGATTCCTGGGCCCCATCTCAGAATTCCTGAGAAAGCATCTTTGAAGAAGGAGAGTGGGACTCTGCTTTCTAAAATATATCTCAGTTGATTTTGCTGCAGTCAGCCTGGCATTGAGCTACAGAGCTAAGTTTGGGAACGACCACTGGATCTTTGCTCTGGGAATGGAGAAACACTGCCTTAGGAAGTCGAAGTGCTTTCGCAGGTGGGTGTATGGTAAATTACAGCAGAAAGTACTTGAGTACAGACACTGAACTCAACCAATGGAGGACAGGTGATAACTGAAAAGGACGTGTGAAGCTCCAAGACAAAATCATTCCCTCACTCTGTCTGTTTCCCAGTGAAATGCAAGCTTCTTGGCTTGCCGTGCAATGCTTTTCTCAACTGGATTCTGAGAGATGTCCCAGTTTTATCTACCCCTGCTCAAACCTTTCTCTCTACTTTCCTTTCAAATACATTTCTTTCCTGCTGCTCCTTACACCTAAATATCCTATCACCACCTTTTCTCCAATCCCCTCCAAGAATCAGATGATTTGGGTTGGTTCATTCATTTCATACAAGAACATTAGTTTCTATTCTACTCTAGGTATAGCACAAGGAGCTGGGGAACCTGTATGCTCCTACACAAATCGCGCGTTTCATCATGGCCCTTTCAACCTCTTAGGGAAAATGAACATTAATTAAATAATCAATAGATGTAAATATGAAGTTTATAACTATGATAATATAAAAAGTCTCTGTTAAATCATGGAAGAAATTGTTTTGTTCCTTTTCTATGACACATGTAGAACCTTGATTTAAATTAGTTTATGTTGCCTGTTATGGGGAGGGCGTAGTGGGGAGGGATGGCATTAGGACTTATACCTGATGTAAATGACGAATTGATGGGTGCTGACGAGTTGATGGGTGCAGCACACCAACATGGCACAAGTATACATATGTAACAAACCTGCACGTTGTGCACAGGTACCCTAGAACTTAAAGTACAATAATAAAAAAAAAAAAGAAAAAAAATGAAGAATGAGTTCATGTCCTTTGCAAGGACATGGATGAAGTTGGAAACCATCATTCTCAGCAAACTAACACAGGAACAGAAAACTAAACACCACATGTTCTCATTTTTAAGTGGGAGTTGAACAATAAGAACACATGGACACAGGGAGGGGAACATCACACACCAGGGCCTGTCAGGGGTTGGGGGGCTAGGGGAGGGATAGCATTAAGAGAAATACCTAATGTAGATGATGGGTTGATGGGTGCAGCAAACCACCATGGCATGTGTATACCTATGTAACAAACCTGCACATTCTGTACATGTATCCCAGAATTTAAAGTATAATAAAAAAAAATTGGTTGTTTAATGTAAAAACAAAAAAAATTAGTTTATGTTGATAATCTCAAATACATCTTATACCAGGGAGAAACATGACAGATATTCATTAAACTGAATTTCTCAAAGGTGTGATGTGGTAAGTTTCATCTTGTAGAAGATTTGGGTGAGGGCTGGTTCCAATGAAATCATTTAAGAGGTTGGTTGAATCGCTGTAAAATTCACACAAGAGACAGTAAGGGCTGAAAACCAGGGGAGTGGCAAAAGACTTGCAAGGTGGGGATTACTATGGGAGACACTTCGAAAGATTTTTTTTTTTTTTAAATCAAGTGTTACCTTTAGATTGGACACTTTTTAAAAAGTAGTTTCATATACAAATTCCATTATATGTTTTGAGTTGTATAACCACATGTATGTCTTGTGGTATTACTATGCCACATGACTAGAACAAAGGGTCAGACCCATCTCAGGTAGTCACTGGATTTAGTCATCATTTTAACCCTGGCCATAAAATAACATGACACACTATAC
Organism: Colobus angolensis palliatus; assembly: GCF_000951035.1. Taxonomy (NCBI): domain Eukaryota; kingdom Metazoa; phylum Chordata; class Mammalia; order Primates; family Cercopithecidae; genus Colobus; species Colobus angolensis. The sequence continues at coordinate 6,210,314 of NW_012114711.1, read as the reverse complement.
CAACATAGAAAATGCTTGCGGCTGAGGGTAAGTTTATGGGGTCTCCCAGAGGACTGGGCCTATGGATTCTGACAAACATTTTTAAAACGCAAATCTCCCTAAACACTTTTGCAACTGCACTTCAGGAGAGCTTAACACCATAGCTATTTTATCCATGGCTCTAGGAGAGACAAACTGAAGTAATGGAAAGAAGTTCTAGGTCTGAATTTGAAGAGCAGTATAAGCTCTCTCTCGTAACTGCATATGCAAAATTAAAATGATAGTACTACCAATAAGCAGGGCAACAGATTCCAACTAGAGCAATGATGCTCATGTTGCTTTGATGTTGTTTTGCCTCCAAGGCAGGATTTCCATTATTATGGAGATGAACTGCCTCTAATTATTGCAATAACATAATTGTTCCCCAGGGCAGAATTCCTAATAACAGAGCTGTATAGCTCTGCAGCAACTGTAAGAGATATCCTGAGGGCAGGTTTCTCATTAAGAGCACATATATAGACACTGCCTCCAGAAGAGAAACAGAATGCCTGAAGCAATAAACTTTCCTTTCCACACTAGGATTCCACAGGCCTTCTGGGCAAATACCTGCCATCACATTTGCTTTGCCTCCCAGACTGCCAGCGTTGTCTTCTGACCTGGGTTTCACACCTTGTATGCAACACAGAGTTGTGCAGCCCGGCACTGGGATTTCCTTCCATGTCTTACATGAATTTCAACTCTTCCAAAAGCCTTTGGGAAGAGAGGCAAATTAGGGTTATGATCCAATTTCACTTTGGAGGCAGACATCAGTGTCTATAAACAAGACACATGAGCATGAATTTCATTCTTATTTCAGTTGGATATTTTGCCTTTTTTTTTTTTTTTTTTTTTGAGACGGAGTTTTGCTCTGTCATCCAGGCTGTCGTCCAAGCTCCACCTCCCGGGTTCACGCCATTCTCCTGCCTCAGCCTTCTGAGTAGCTGGGACTACAGGCGCCAGCCACCATGCCCAGCTAATTATTTTTGTAGTTTTTAGTAGAGACGGGGTTTCACCGTGTTAGCCAGGATGGTCTCCATATCCTGACCTCGTGATCCACCCGCCTTGGCCTCATGTTCTCATTTTTAAGTGGGAGTTGAACAATAAGAACACATGGACACAGGGAGGGGAACATCACACACCAGGGCCTGTCAGGGGCTGGGGGGCTAGGGGAGGGATAGCATTAAGAGAAATACCTAATGTAGATGACGGGTTGATGGGTGCAGCAAACACAGAGTTGTTTAAAGTGCCGGGATTACAGGCGTGAGGAACCACGCCCGGCCGACTCAGCTGGATATTTTCACAGAATGCTAGACTTGATCTGATTACACTATGAGGGTCAGGCAGACCTAAACAGGTATTTCGTTCTGGCAAGATATGCCTAAGAATATGGATGTTTATACAATTTTATTGTGTCTTCAAAACTAGTCCACAGTGGCCTAAAAGTACTCTGCCCAAGATAATGTTAAGGTTCCTAAATCCAGCAGTCATGGTTGCACCATTATTTTTTGGAAGGTCTTGGAAGCACCAAGTGCTTACTCCTTGTTGCACCTTTCTTCTCCTTTGGCTTCTGTTTGTTACTTTCTGCTAGATGTTCTCCCACCTCTTTGAGTCTCCTCCTTCACACCTCCCAGCAGGCGTGGCTTCTGCTCATTCTTTGAATGTGTCTGTTCCTCAGGGTACCTTCCTTTGAGCTGAGATGTTCTCATTCTATAGAACTCTCTCTGGATGAACGTATGCACTCCAATGCACTCCATGGCTTCTTATCTACTGATTATGTCTTATCTATGGATCTTTATCTCTACTCCTCAACTCAGATCTGTACTTCCAGTTTCCTATGGGACACTCATATAGCACTTATTCTATGCCAGGCAGTGTTCTAGTGTTAAAGAATGGAACAAAACATACACAGAAGGCCCAATAAAAAAGGCCTTTCAAAATGGAAGGAGGCAGAAGAGGAGGTCAGAGTGATGGGATGGGGAAGAACTTGCCTTTACTGGTATGAAAGAAAATAGAATCTCGGGACTCCAAACTCACTATGCCGAAGAAAAAGTTAAGCTTGGGAACTGAGTCACGCAATACTGCTTTCCTTTTGTTCCCAGGCCGATAGCTGTAATTTCACAACCCTGTATCATAGTCTCACCCATAAGCCAGGTTCCCACAATGATAGAAGGCCACATATCTCCCCAGATGGCCTGCATCATAAATGAAATTCCTTGTGAGCCCCTAAATCTTTCAGGATACACATGCCCTGTATAAACTAGCCCTAAAACCAAATTCCATTGAATCTCATCTTGACAATGTCAATTACCAGCTTATCTTCCCAGGGAGAGGAAAAGGACAAAATCAGAAATTCTCCCTTGGCTGACCCTGCGACCAATGCATAACTGACTTTTTCCTTGACACTCCCTTTTCACATGTAAAATGTACATTTACTGCGGCTGATCACAGCCTCATAAGAATGTAAGCACCTGCATCCTTTTTTTACTCTCTTGCTTGTTCTTTCCCTTTTAAATATCGAAAAATCCTTAAACCCCCTTTTGGAAGAGCCACCAGTAACAGATACTCCAGTGATATATGTATTTCTCAGCCATGACCTCAACCCTGGCTAAATAAACCTCTACTGATTGAGACCTGTCTCTCTCACTTTTTCATTAAGCTTTGAAGATGGAGCACAGGGACCATGAGTCAAGGAATAGAGGTGACCTGTAGAAGCTGGAAACAGATTCTCCCCTAGAGCCTCCACAATGAATGTATCTCTGCTGAAAGCTTGATTTTAGACCAATGACGCCCATATCAGAATTTTTACCTCCGGAACTATAAGAATATAAATTTGTACTTTTATATTTTTTATTTATTTTTTTTGAGGTGGCGTATGGCTTTGTCGCTCAGGCTGGAGTGCAGTGGTGCAATCTCGGCTCACTGCAAGCTCCACCTCCTGGGTTCACGCCATTCTCCTGCCTCAGTCTCCCGAGTAGCTGGGACTACAGGTGCCCACCACCACACCCGGCTAATTTTTTGTACTTTTAGTAAAGATGGGATTTCTCTGTGTTAGCCAGGATGGTCTCGATCTCCTGACCTCGTGATCTGCCTGCTTCAGTCTCCCGAAGTGCTGGGATTACAGGCGTGAGCCACCGTGCCTGGACTAAATTTGCACTATTTAGCCAAACACACACACACACACACACACAGGCACATGCAGCACAAATTTCTATTCTCATGGAATTTACAATCCAGTGGGTGGAGGGTGGAGAAGATCGACAATAAAGTTAAAAAGTGGGCAAGGTATGGTGGCTTCTGCCTGTAATCCTAGCAGTTTGGGAGGCTGAGACAGGAGGTTTGCTTGAGGCCAGGAATTCAAGACCAGCCTGGGCAATATAACAAGACTCTGTCTCTACAAAAAATAATAATAACAAAAATTAGCTGGGCATGGTGGCATGTGACTGTGATCCTAGCTTCTCAGGGGGCTGAGGTGGGAGGATCGCTTGAGCCTAGGAGTTCAAGGCTGTAGTGAGCTATAATCTCACCACTGCTGTCCAGCCTGGGCAACGGAACAAGATCTTGTCTCTAAAAATAAATAAATAAATAAATAAACAATGAAAAGTTAATACATAGTATGTGGGATGGTGACAAAAACTGTAATATATAAATTAGGAAAAGAAGGTGAGGGTTTTACAATTTTAAGTATGTTACTGGGAAAGGGTGTCTGTGAGCAGGTGACATTTGAATGGGAATCCCCATTTGAACAACATCACCACTTGCAGGCACCTCACGTTCAACACACTAATAATAACCTCTTTATCTGCCCCTTCTCAGTCTTGCTCCTTCTCTGTTTACTACTATGGCAAATGGCACTGTCATTCACCAGCTCCTCAATGTGGGATCCTAGGAGTCATTTCCTTTTTTTCCCGCCTTCTTTTTTCAATCCTTCTACTTACTAGGTCACTAAGTGTTTTCAATTCTACCCTTTAATAGCCTGTAAATCCCAGCACTTTCGGAGGCCGAGACAGGCGGATCACGAGGTCAGGAGATCGAGACCATCCTGGCTAACACGGTGAAACCCCGTCTCTACTAAAAAATACAAAAAGCTAGCCGGGCGAGGTGGCTGACGCCTGTAGTCCCAGCTACTCGGGAGGCTGAGGCAGGAGAATGGCGTAAACCTGGGAGGCGGAGCTTGCAGTGAGCTGAGATCCGGCCATTGCACTCCAGCCCGGGCGACAGAGTGAGACTCCGTCTCAAAAATAAATAAATAAATAAATAATAGCCTGTATATCACCCTTCTCTCTTTCACTCTCAGAAGACTGACGTGATCCATGTGTTGTGATTTTCTTCCTAGACTATCACCTGGAATTGCCCTCGCTGCATCCTCAACCTTGCCCTACCCTGATTCCTTCTGCATGTTACAGGCACAGTAATCTTTCTGTAGCACGCATATGACTGTGTACTCCCTTGCATAAAATCCTTCAATTCTGTCCATGGTCTTCTGATTCAAGTCTAAACTCTACAGACACAAAACACAAGGCCTCCACGATCTATTGCTGCCCTACATTTTCCAGTACTCCTTCTCAATATATCACCTTTATAACATATGCCTCAGGATTGTTGAAAAATTTATATTGATATTGTGCTACTGGGCCTCTGCGCTAGTCTATGAGCACCTTGAGGGCTAGGTTCATGTCTCCTTTTTTTCTCTCTCTCTAGTGCCAAGCAAAGGTAAATATCCAGTGAGTGCTGCATCCATGGAATGAGACTGGAATTGGCTAGATTCACAAAACAGAGTCATGCTGCTGTTCTAAACCCATGCCTGCAACATGCAGGCTATAGGTCTGAGATTCTTTTTGGAAAAATTCAATGGCATACCTATATCTGCTTACTATCCATATGCTTGACATAATGTATTAGTCTAATATTTAAAAGCATGGAGGGAAATTCTTAAGCATAAGAATAAGAAGCCTTTATTTACACAACATAAACAAGAGTAACAGTTTACTTATTTATTTGGCTTTGGTGAAAACTAAAATATTTTTTCTCAGTGGGTTTTCCAGACAACTAAACTTTCTTGTCTAAGCACCACATTAATTTTTAAAAATAAACAGTGGCAGGGAGTGGTCTTTCTATGATATATCATTCACTTGCTTGCCTTAATCCAAACTCACTGAAGATCATTTTTTGTCTTTAGTATAACAGTAATAATCATCATCCTTTTCTGTGGAGATAAATAAAGCTACTTTTTTCCCTTATTAAAACTGCTTGGAAATGACCAAAACAGTGAGAGGATGCCAAACAATGCTGTCTGAAGAAATCAGATACAAGGGGGACATTTGGGCTTAGAAAAGAATTGAAAGAAAACATAGGGTAGCCTCCCAGTATAGAAAGTGAAGTGAGAAGTGGTGGAGAATAATTTGTCTGTAAAATTCCATAAAGTGAAACCAAAAATGAGTGAAAGTTGCAAGGACATAATCTTCTAACAGTTAGTAAGGTCTCCATCATTATTAGTAACCAGGGAAGGATGTGGGCCCAGCCGTTGTGGGGATCCCTGCCCTGGCATGGAAGATGGGTTCTGTGATTATGGTGGGAATTTGGCATCAGCGTCTGCGCAGCGTCCATTCCCTCTTCTTCTGGTGATAGCAGCTTGATTTCTTTGGGATAACCCCTGTCCCATTCTCAGTCCACATGGTTTGAGGCAGGCTTTCCCATGTGGCTCTTAGGACAAGCACATGACTCACGTCTGCCTCATCAGTGGATCAGATCCTCCTTGAGTGTGACTGGTCCAGAGAAGGACACTGACCAAAGCAAGCTTATTTGATTCTATTCAGGAACTCTTGAGATACATTGGAAAAGAGGGTGAGTACGTGGCTCCAGTAGTCACCCTACTAGCAGGAGAGGAGAGCCTTTTGGAAAAGAAGCCAACATGGCCAAAGGTGCAGGTAAGACAGGAAGACAGCGAGACAGAGTCCTGATGATACTGTGTAAGCACCTGAGCCCTGTCATACCTGCAGCTGCAATTCATCCTGGATCTTCTCAAATACATGAGCCAATGAATTCTCTTTTGTCCTTAAGCCAGTTTTGAGTTAGGTTTCTCTTACTTGCAACCAAAAGCATCCACCCTGGTTGATACAATGGTTGTATAGCTCCTTATAATTCTAGGATTCTAGGTTTTTTATTAATGATTCTACTATCTCTGTATTTTAATGTTTCTGTTTTTAATAGGTCAACTTCAGTCGTACCTGCCTCAAAGTACCCTCTATCTAAAAACTAAAAGTAAATAAAATAATCAACCTTATTCAATTAGTAGCTTAATTCCTCAATTCATCCAAATGATTCCAACTGCATTCATGGTGACTAGAGATCTCTCCTGAGGACTAAAGCTCTTGAGCTGTGTGACAGGTCTTCCCTGTTTTAAATGCCTGATATTGCCTACACTGATTGCTGGAGACATATACAAGACAATAAGAAATGTTTTACGTTTACCGATATTCTGCCTACCCAAGAAGAATGTCATAAAATTACTTGAATTTTCAATCTTTCGTTTAGATGCTTGGATTAACATAGATAAGGCTAGTGTGAATATGCTGCATATTTCCAAAAGAATGGGAAGCCAAAACAAGAACGCATTTGAATACTTGAAACACATTTTTGAGATAACGAACATGTTAACGTTAAACCAGTGTTTTTGAATCTATATCCACTTAGCTAACTACAATATCACCATAAGGTTAGATGAGACAAAACCTCTTTAATTTTTAAAATGTTGCTTCTAATACCACTACTGTAAACTCACTTGTAGGCAGTTGATTAATTAAAATTGAAATTAAATGTCAATAAGTAAGAGTTTAGCAAAGTCTTTCAAAACATAGAATCTAGGCAGAACATTAATAAAAGGGTGCTTGATCATAAAGTGTTGTTTCACTGTATTATGCCAGTATTTTTTACTTAAGGGATTAATAATCTTTTTAATCAAAGGTTAAAGACTTGCCTTGTGATTCCTAAGATTCTACATCTCAGAAGAGAATTAAGGCTAATGAGGCAGTGCATTAGAAATTATTACTCAATGCTGTATAGTCAAAGAATTTTGCACTTCATGTTGGTCTACCAGGTCAATCCTTTCCTAAAATAGGGGTTCTAAAATTTTTTACTCATCAGTTTCATCTACAATTGCTTTTGCTCACTCATCCACTTCATTTTCCCTCTTCTCGATTGGAAAGACATGAGAAAAATGGCAGAATCTCTTCTCTGCCAATAAGAAAACAATCGTAGAATCTTTCTCATTGTTCACCCATGTCAGAAATTAAGAAATGTTCCACTTGCTGTGTTTCTCTCCGAAGTCAAAAACCAGTGGCTCATGAAATAAACTTGGTCTATAAGCACAATTTGTATTGTACATCCATCAAAATAAAAATTAGTTGCTGACATTTAAAAGTTGGAAGCTCAAACAAACGTCTAGATTTCTAGTTTCTTTTGAAGAAGAAGAAGATGAGGAGGTACCTGACCCGTGTCTCCATATGGCTGAGTGGCAGGTGTCTCCCTTGGATGGGGCACACATTGAAGTCCCCAGCATTCCCCTATATGCTACACCTGGCCAGTTTTTTAATGTATTTACATTAACAAAATCATAATATCTGGTTAATACATTCTGAGTGAGGTGGGAAGGAGGATCTGAACTGTGAGAACACAGCACTCATGTGGAGAGTAAGTGCTAATATTGACAATCTGGGACTAGCCTGGTCCCAGTGAAGGTGGAGGCGATATATAGCAGTAATTAGGTAATGATGGGGAGTTTCCTCAGTTTAAGTATATATATATTTTAGTGCAAAATAAATGTTGAAGCATATTTGGACCATATTAGTCAAGTCAGGCATAGATAGAATGAAAACTGGATAAAGACAAGCTTTGTGGTAAGTCAAGTGGTGGAAACAATCAATTAAATTCACTTATATAGAATTCTTGATACTGGCATACTATTTTCCCAAAGGTAATTTAATTAGCTTGTAACAATGGTTAAGCTGTAGCAACAGAAAGCAGTCATTAATACGGTTCAAAATATTAGGTTGTCTCTTTTCTTCCAGGCACACAGTAAAATTATATTTCACTGCTGGGTTGCAGGAACATGTGACTTGTTTTGGCCAATGAAACGTGAGTGAAAGTGCAGTGCTGCACTTCTAAGTAGAGGCTTTAAGAACCCATGCATGTTTGGTTCTTTTCCTTCTGCAATGGCAATGTTCCAGAGCATGTTGGTCCACCAGGCTGGACTTGGAGAGGAGGAGAGCTACCACCAAACCACTGATGTGCACTAGGTTCGAAAGAGAAATTGCCTTTTGTTGTTACAAGCCAGAAACTCGGGGTTGCTTGTTAGAGTAGCATAGCTTAGCTTCTCCTGATTGACCTACAACATTATTATAACTTTATTCTTTCATGATCTTTGACATGTCTAATACTCATATTATTATTGTCTTAATGTCATTTTAAAATTAAAACTTTTAAAGTGTAGCCTTATTCTGAGAAATACATGTGGTACATACTAGTTATATTTCAACTATATTAAAAGTAAGTACATAACTATTAAAAGTAATCTCATGTGCCACATTTTAAGGAACACTGAATTAAATAAAATAGAAAATGAATCTCAAGTTGAAGACTGCAAAATAAGCAATTATGCTATCGATTTTCAGGTTTGGCTACAAATTTGAATGCCATGTCAACATTCAATGAACTACACTGCTTTCTTGATATACTAGAAATCAGAAAGGGATGCATACTATGTAATACATGTGTTACTCCCTAGTCCATAGCAAGCATTAAAAAATAATATATGTGTGAATACACCATTTATAAACCATACCAGGTCTGTTTACAAAAACCGTTAAAATGGACAACATTGTCATCATCAGATCTAACTTGTATATGCAAATCCAAAGGTGTACAGGTGTAAAGGGTAGATACACACACATTTTTATAAGTTTCCTTCTTGCATCCTTGAGTACTTGACCTTTAGCATTAATTAAAATCATTATATATACAGCTGGCAAATCTTGTCTTATAGGTGACAAACAGATCCATGCATAATTACCATTTTGCAACAGATTAAGTAGATTACAGAAAAAGGTAGGGGATATTTTACAGGGGTGACAGCCAAGAAAAGGTCTTAGAGACACCTGCCATTTCATGCAAGCTAATGTAAAACCTCAAATAACTCCTATATATTTGCATTGTATACACTACATGCATTCTAAATGTAATTCATGTATAAGAAATATACAGACGAAGAGTTTAGATATTAGAAAGAAAAAGAACCTGTTGTCTCAAAAAGATGTAACTGAAATAAAAATCAAGCATAATAATCTGCTGCATGAAGAATGAGTTTTGAAATTAGAGATAGCCTCAAAAAAGGAGAAACTAACAGGAGACATAATAGCCACTGCCATATAATTGAAGGGTTGTCATAGCAATTAAGACCTGGGCTTATTTACCTATGCCAAAGGACTTAGGATGGGGAAAGGTGGGGACAAAAATTTCAGGCTAAAATTAAGGATGTTTCTAACTGTTCATCTTCAGGCAGCTCTGGCAGTCTTTAGCAGGGATCATGTGATCTATCTCTGCAGGGAGTGCTTTGTAGAATTCCCAAATCCAGAAGGACTATAAAGATCAATAACGTACCACTCATCCTTCCAAAACTTCTGTTCTTTTTTTAACACTTAGTCCAGGAATAGCAGATAGTCACCCCACCTTCCCCTTAGAATTATTAATAACAGACCAACAAATTATTACAGGTTAACCAAATATTGAAAATAATTCAAGACAGTACCTTTCATTTTCTTTTAATATGTCCCTTCCTTTCTTCCAGGTGTAAACAGGTTTTGGAGATGCTTTTGGCTTACACTCAATGACAACTTCACCTCCCACTTTGACAAGAGTGACTCTTTTCAGGAGTGTTCTTGAAAAATCTGGACCTACAGCTGAAAGACAGTGAAAAAACAATTATTATGCAAGACAGTCTTCCATGAGATAATTCCTTAGTCCCTCCCTC